>NW_026000338.1:0-47770 GCF_001458135.2 Marmota marmota marmota
GTGTTTGTGATAGTGTTATGTTTAGGGTTAGGGTTCAGGTTAGGGTTAGGGTTAGTTTCAGAGTTAGGATTAGGGTTGGGTTGGGATTGGGGTTACTGTTAGGGTTACTGTTAGGGTTAGGTTAGTGTTTGTGATAGGGTTCAGATTAAGGTTATCGATAGGGTTATGGTTAAGGTTAGAGTTAGATTTAGGGTTCGGCTTAGGGTTAGGGTTAAGGTTAGGGTTAGTGTTAGGTTTAGGGTTAGTTTTAGGGTTATGGTTAGTTAGAGGGTTAGGGTTTGGGTTAGGGTTAGTTTCAGGTTTTGTGTTAGGGTTACTGTTAGGGATAGGGTTAGGGTTAGGGTTTGGTTAGGGTTTGTGTTAGGGTTAGTGTTAGGGTTAAAGTTAGGGTGTGGTTTTGTGTTAGGGTTACGTTTAGGGTGAGGTTTAGGGTTCATGTTAGAGTTACGGTTAGGGTTAATTTTCAGGGTTAGTTGTAGGTTTATGGTTAGGATTAGGGTTAGTGTTACAGTTGGAATTAGGGTTAGGTTTAGGATTAGTGTTTGGGTTAGTGTTAGAGTTAGGTTGAGGCTTAGTGTTAGCGTTAGGGTTAGAGTAAGGGTTAGGGTTACGTTTATGGTGAGATTTAGGGTTTGTGTTAGTGTTAGGGTTCGTGAGAGTGTTAGGGTTAGGATTACGGTTAGTGTTAGGGTTAGGGTTAGGTTTAGGGTTATTGTAAGGTTTAGGGTTAGTGTTAGGGTTAGGGATAGTGTTAGGGTTAGGGATAGGTTTAGGGTTAGTTTTAGGGTTAGGGCTGGGGTTAGGTTTAGGGTTAAAGTTCGTGTTAGGGTTATGTTTAGGGTTAGTTTTAGGTTTAGGGTTAGGTTTATGGTTAGGTTTAGGGTTAGTGTAAGGGTTAGGGTTAGTGTTAGGGTTAGAGTTAGGGTTTGTGTTAGTGTTAGGGATAGGGTTAGTGTTAGGGCAGGGTTAGGGTTAGTGCTAGGGTTCAGGTAAGGTTTAGGATTAGGGTTAATGTTAGGGTTAGGATTAGGTTTAGGGTTAAGTAAGGGTTAGGGTTAGGTTTAGGATTCGTGTTAGGGATAAGGTTAGGGTAAATGTTAGCTTTAGGTTTATGGTTAGGGTTACAGTTAGGGTTAGTGTTGGGGTTAGGGTTATGGTTATACTTAGGTTTTGAGGTAGTGTTAGCATTAGGCTTAGGTTTAGGGATAGCTTTAGCTTTAGGGTTAGGTTTAGAGATATTGCTACAGTTAGGTTTAGGTTTAGGATTAGGGTTAGGGTTAAAGTTAGGATTAGTGTTAGTGTTAGGGTTAGTATAGGGTTAGGGTGAGGGTTTCTTTTAGGGTTAGGGTTACGGTAGCGTTTGTGTTAGGATTAGGTTTAGGGTTAGTGTTAGTGTTAGGGTTATGGTTATGATAAAATTTAGGGTTAGGTTTAGGGTTATGGTTAGAGTTAGTGTTAGTGTTAGTGGTAGTTTTAGGGTTAGGGGTAGTGTTAGGATTAGGGTTTAGGTTAGTGTAAATTTTAGCTTTAGGTTTTGTGTAGGGGTTACAGTTAAGATTATAGTTAGGTTTATGATGAAGTTTAGAATTAGGGTTAGAGTTAGGTTGAGGTTTAGGTTTAGGTTAGGGTTAGGGTTAGAGTTAGAGATAGTGTTAGGGTTAAGGATACGGTTAGGGTTAGGATTAGTGTTAGGATTATGGTTAGGGTTTGGGTTAAATAATGTTTAGGGTTAGGCTTACGGTTCGTGTTAGGGTAAAAATTATGGTTTGTGTTAGTTTTAGGTTTAGGTTTAGGTTTAGGGTTAAGGTTAGTGTTAGGGATAGGTTTAGGGTTACGTTTAGAATTAGTGTAGGGTTAGGGTTAGGGGTTGTGTTAGTTTTAGGGTTAGGATTATGGTTAGGGTTAGTTTTACGGTTAGAGTTAGGATTAAGTTTAGGTTTAGTGTTTCAGTTAAGGTTAGAGCTAGGTTTAGGTTTAGTGTTAGGTTTAGGGTTAGTGTTAGGTTTCAAATTAGGGTTAGGGTGAGGCTTAGGGTTAGTGTTAGGGTTAGGTTTCTCTTTAGGGTTAGGTTTAGGGTTGGGGTTAGGGTTAGGGTTAGGTTAAGGGTAGTATTTGGTTTAGTGTTTGTGTTAGGGTTAGGATTAGGGTTAGTGTTTCAGTGAGGTTTAGTGTTAGAGTTAGCTTCGGGTTAGCAGTAGGGTTCAAGTTCGTGTTTGGGTTAGGTTTAGGGTTAGGGTTATTGTTAAGTTTAAGGTGAGGGTTAGAGTTAGGGTTAAGTTTAGTGTTAGGTTAGTGTTAGGGTTACGGTTTGTGTTTGTGTTAGTGTTAGGTTTAGGGTTAGGGATAGAGTTATGGTTAGAGTTAGGGTTAGTGTTAGTGAC
Organism: Marmota marmota marmota; assembly: GCF_001458135.2. Lineage (NCBI taxonomy): Eukaryota > Metazoa > Chordata > Mammalia > Rodentia > Sciuridae > Marmota > Marmota marmota. The sequence goes on from NW_026000338.1 coordinate 2,382, forward strand.
AGAGTTACAGTTAGGGTAAGATTTAGGATTAGGGTTAGGTTTAGGGTTAGGCTTAGGGTTAGTATTAGAGTTAATTTTAGGGTTAAGGTTACTGTTAGTGTTAGGGTTAGGGTTAGGGTCAGGGTTAGTATTAGCCTTTGGGTTAAGTTTAGGTTTAGGGTTAGTGTTAGGGTTAGTGATAGTTTTAGGGTTAGTATCATGGTTTGTTTTATGGTTAGGGTTAGTGTGAAAATTAGGGTGAGGGTTAGGGTATGGTTAGTGTTAGGTTTGCAGTTAGAGTTTGTGTTAGTGTTAGGAATAAAGTTTAAGTTAGGGTTACTATTACGTTAGGGTTAGGGTTAGGTTTTGGTTAGAGTTAGGGTTATGGTAAGGGTTAGGGTTAGGGTTGGGGATAGGGTTACAGTTAGGGTTAGGTTTAGGGTTAGGTTTAGGGTTAGGGTTTAGGTTAGGGTTAGGGTTAGCTTTAGGGTTTGTGTAAGAGTTAGGGTTAGGGTTAGTGTTAGGATTAGTGTTAGGATTAGGGTTAGGTTTAGATTTGTGTTAGGGTTAGGGTTTGGGTTATGGTGAGATTTAGGGTAAGTTTTATGATTAGGGTTAGGGTTAGGGTTAGAGTTAGTATTAGGGTTAGGGTTAGGGTTATGTTTAGTGTTAGGGTTAGGGTTAGGATTAGGATTAGGGTTAGGGTTAGTGTTGTGTTAGGGTTAGGGTTAGGGTTAGGACTAGTGTTTGGGTAAGCATTAGAGTTAGTTTTAGGTTAGTGTTAGGATTACCGTTAGTGTTAGTTTAGGTTTAGCATTAGGGTTAGGGTGAGGTTTACGGTTAGTGTTAGGGTTAGGGTTATTTTTAGGCTTAGTGTTAGAGTTGGGGTTAGGGTTAGGGTTAGGGTTAGGTTAAGGTTAGTATTTGGTTTAGTGTTTGTATTAGTGTTAGGGTTAGGGTTAGTTTTAGGTTTACTGTTAGAGTTTGAGTTAGGGTTACAGTAAGGGTTAGGTTAAAGTTAGGATTTGTTTTAGGTTTTGTGAGAGTGTTAGGGTTAGGGTTAGGTTTAGGGTTCATGTTAAATTTAGGATTAGGATTAGTGTTAGATTTAGGTTTAGTGTGAGGGTTAGTGTTAGTGTTAGGTTAGTGTTATGGTTAGGGTTAATGTTAGGGTTAGGGTAAGGGTTAGGGTTAGAATTTGTTTTAGTCTTAGGGTTAGTGTTATGGTTAGGATTAGGTTACATTTAGGGTTAGGTTTACGGTTCGTGTTAGGGTAAGGGTTAGGGTGAAGGTTAGGTTTAGGTTTAGGTTTATGGTAATGGTTAGGGTTAGGGTTAGGGTTACTGTAAGGGTTAGCATTAGTGTTAGGGTTATAGTTAGGTTTAGGGATAGAGTTAGGGTTGGGTTTGGGTTAGTGTTAGGATTAGTGTTAGGCTTAGGGTGAGGGTTAAAGTTAGGGTTTGGGTTAGGATAAAGTTTAGGGTTATTGTTAGGGTTAGGGTTAGGGTTTTTGTTATGTTTAGGTAAGGGTTAGGTTTAGGGTTAGTCTTAGGTTTAGGTTTAGCCTTAGGGTTAGGGTTAGGGTTAGGGTTAGAGTGAGGGTTAGGCTTGGGGTTTGGGTTGGTTTAGGGTTATGGTTATAATTAGGGTTCGTGTTAGGTTTAGCATTAACTTTAGGGTTAGGTTTAAGGTTAGGTTTAGGGTTAGTGATAGGGTTAGGGTAGGGTTAAGGGTTAGTTTAAAATTTGGGTTAGAGTTAGTGTTAGGGTTAGGTTTAGATTTAGGGTTAGGTAAGGGTTAGGGTTAGGGTTAGGTTTAGGTTGGGGTTAGAGTTATGTTTGGGGTTAGGGTTTGTATTAGGGTTAGGGTTACGTTAGGGTTACTTTAGGGTTAGTGTTAGGGTAAGTGTTAGGTTTAGTATTAGGGTTACGGTTAGGTTTAGGGTTAGGTGTAGTGTTAGTTTTTTGGTAAGGTTTAGGGTTAGTTTTAGGGTTAGAGTTAGTGTTATTTTTAGGGTTAGGTTTAGGGTTAGTGTTTGGTTAGTCTTAGGTTTAGGATAAGGGCTAGGGTTAGGAATACTGTTAGGGATCGAATTAGGCTTAGGTTTAAAATAAGTGTTTGGGTTAGGTTTATGGTTAGTTTTAGGGTTAGTGTTAAGTTAGGGTTACGTTTAGGGTGAGGTCTTTAGGTTAGCATTAGTGTTAGGGTTATGGTTAGGGTTACAGTTAGGATTAGAATAGGGTTAGGGTTAGTGTAGGTTTAGGGTTAGGGTTAGTGTTAGTGCTAGGGTTAGGGTTAGGTTTAAAGTTAGGGTTAGGGTTAGGTTAGGGTTAGGGTTAGGGTTTTTGTTAAACTACGGTTAGGGTTAGATTTATGGTTCGTGTTAAGATTAAGGTTAGGGTTTGTGTTAGATTTAGGTTTATGGTTAGGGTTAGGGTTAGGCTTAGTATTAGGGTTAGGTTTATGGTTAGGGTTATATTAAGTGTTAGGGTTAGGTTAGGTTTCGGGTTAGGGATAGGGTTAGTGTTAGGTGTAGGGTTAGGTTTAGGGTTAGTTTTAGGGTTAGCTTTAGGGTTAGGGTTAGGGTTAGGATTAGTGTTAGGGTTTGTGTTAGGTTTAGGGTTAGGGTTAGTGTTAGGTTTAGGTTTTGTGTTTGGGTTAGTGTTAGGGTTAGTGTTAGGTTTAGTGTTAGGTTTAGGTATATATTTAATGTTAGGGTTAGGGTTACTGTTGGTATTAGGGTTCAGGTTAAAATTAGGGTTATGGTTAGGGTTAGGGATACTGTTAGTGTTAGGGTTTGGATTATGTTTATTGCTAGTTTTACAATTAGGTGTAGGTTTAAGGTTAGTGTTAGGGTTTAGGTTATGGTTTTTGTTAGAATTAGGGTTTGTGTTAGGGTTAGGGTTAGTTTTAGTATTAGGATTAGGGTTAGTTTTAAGGTTATTGTTAGGTTTAGGGTAAGGGTTAGGGTTAGGTTTATGATTAGTTTTAGGGTTAGGGTTACTGTTAGGGTAAGTATTAGGGTTAGGACTAGGGTTAGTGTTATTTTTAGGATTAGGTTAGGATTAGGGTTAGGTTTGGGATTAGTGTTATGGTTAGGGTTAATGTTAGGGTTAGTGTTAGTATTAAGGTTAGGTTTAGGTTTAATGTTATTGTTCAGGTTAGGGTTAGAGTTAGGGTTAGTGTTAGGGTTAGGGTTAGGATTCATGTTATGGCTAGTATTAGTGTTAGTGTTAAGGTTAGGTTTAAGATTAGTGTTAGAATTAGGGTTAAGGTTAGGGTTAGAAATAGTGTTAGGGTTCAGGTTAGGAATAGTGTTAGGGTTAGGGGCAGGTTTAGGGTTAGTGTTAGTGTTAGGGTTAGGGTTTGTGTTACTGTTAGGTTTAGGGTTTATGTTATGGTTAGTGTTAGGGTTAGGGTTATGGTTATGGTTAGTGTTAGTGATAGGCTTAGGGTTACATTTAGGGTTAGGGTTAGGATTAGGGTTAAGATTAGGGTTAAGGTTAGTGTTAGGGTTAGGCTTAGAATTAGGGTTAGGTTTAGTGTTAGGGTAAGTGTTAAGTTTTGTTTTAGGTTTAGATTTAGTGTTAAGGTTAGGTTTAGGGTTAGGGTTAGTTTTAGTATTAGGATTAGGGTTAGGTTTAAGGTTATTTTTAGGTTTAGGGTAAGGGTTAGGGTTAGGTTTAGGGTTAGTGTTAGAATAAGTATTAGGGTTAGGACTAGGGGTTAGCATTACTGTTAGGATTAGGTTAGGGTTAGGGTTAAGTTTTGGGTTAGTGTTATGGTTAGGGTTAGTGTTAGGGTTAGTGGTAGTATTAAGGTTAGATTTAGGTTTAATGTTATTGTTCAGGTTAGGGTTAGAGCTAGGGTTAGTGTTAGGGTTAGGGTTAGGATTCATGTTATGGTTCGTGTTAGTGTTAGTGTTAAGGTTAGGGTTAAGATTAGTGTTAGAATTAGGGTTAGGGTTAGGGTTAGGAATAGTGTTAGGTTTAGGGGCAATTTAGGGTTAGTGTTAGAGCTAGGGTTAGTTTTTGTGTTAGTCTTAGGTTTAGGGTTTATGTTATGGTTAGTGTTAGGGTTAGGGTTAGAGTTAGGGTTAGTGTTAGGGATAGGCTTAGGCTTACATTTAGGGTTAGAGTTAGGATTAGGGTTAAGATTAGGGTTAGGGTTAGTGTTAGGGTTAGGCTTAGGATTAGGGTTAGTTTTAGTGTTAGGGTGTTAGGTTTTGTTTTAGGTTTAGGTTTAGTGTTAAGGTTAGGGTTAGGGTTAGTTTTAGAATTAGGTGTCAGTTTAAGGTTAGTGTTAGGGTTCTGGTTTGGTTTGTGTTAGGGTTATGGTAAGGTTTAGGGATTGTGTTAGGGTTAGGGTTAGAGTTAGTGTTATGGTTAGGGTTAGGTTAAGATTAGGGTTAATTAGGGTTAGGATTAGCAATAGGGTTAGTGTTAGGTTTAGGGTTAAGGTTAGGGTTAAGCTTTGTGATAGGGTTAGGGTTGGGGTTACGTTTAGTGTTAGTGTTAGGGTTACGTTTAGTGTTAGTCTTAGGGTTAGTGTCACTGTTCATGTTAGGGATAGGATTAGGTTTAGGGTTAGGGCCACGGTTATGATTAGGTTTAGGGTTAGGGCCACGGTTAGGATTAGGTTTAGGTTAGGGTAAGGGTTATGGTGTGGGTTATGGTTTATATTAGGGTTAGGGTTTTGCTTAGGTTAAGGGCTACGTTTAGGGTTAGGGTTAGGAATAGGGTTACAGTTAGGGTTAGGTTTAGTGTTAGATTTAGTGTTAGGGTTCTGTTTATGGTTAGGGTTAGGTTTAGTGTTAGGCCTAGGGTTAGGGTTAGGGTTAGTGTTTGGGTAAGGGTTAGGGTTAGGTATAGGGTTTGGGTTAGTTTTAGGTTTAGGGTATGGTTGGGGTTAGGGTTAGGTTTAGGGTTAGGGTTAGGGTTTTCATTCCGTTTAGGGTTAGGGTTAGTTTTAGTGTTAGGGTTAGGTTTAGAGTTACGGTTAGGATTAGGGTTAGAGATAAGTTTAGGGTTAGGTTTAGGGTTAATTTTAGGTTTATGGTTAGTGTTAAGGTTAACTTTAGGATAAGGGTTTTATTTAGGGTTAGGATTAGGGTTAGGGTTAGGTTTAGGTTTAGGGTTAGTGTTAGGTTTAGGGTTAGTGAGAGGGTTATGGTTGGGGTTAGATTTAGTGTTAGGGTTATGATTAGGGTTACTGTTACGGTTAGGTTTAGGGTTAGGGTTAGGTAACGGTTAGGGTTAAAGGTAGTGTTAGTGTTACCGTTAAGGTTAGGGTTGCGGTTATTGTTAGGGTTAGGGTTAATGTTAGGGTTAGGGTTAGATTTAGGGGTAGTGTTAGGGCTAGGGTTAGGATTTGTATTAGGATTAGGGTTACTGTAATCATTAGGGTTACGATTAGTATTAGGGTTAGGGTTAGGATTAGTTTTACTGTTAGGTTTGGTGTTAGAGTTAGTGTTAGGTGTCGTGTTAGGTTTAGTGTTAGGTTTAGAATTAGGTTTAGGATTATTGTTAGGTTTAGGGTTAGGGTTAATGTTAGGGTTAACGTTAGGGTTACTGTTAGGGTTAGTGTTAGGGTTAGTGTTAGGATTATGGTTTGTGTTAGGGTTTAGGATTTGGGTTACTGTTAGGGTTAGTTTTGGTGATTGGGTTAGATTTAGGGTAAGGGTTAGCATTAGGTTTAGTGTTAGGGTTAAGGTTAGGGTTTGGGTTAGTGTTAGGGTTAATGGTAGAATTAGAGTTAGGGTTCATGTTAGGGTTATGTTTAGGTTTAGGGTTATTGTGAGTGTTAGTGATAGGGTTAGTGTTAGTGTTAGGGTTAGGGTTAGGATTAGGGTTAGGTGTTAAGTTTAGTGAGAGGTTTCGGATTAGGGTTAGTGTTGAAGTTAGTGTTAGGTTTAGGGTTAGTATTCCAGTTAGGGTTAGGATTAGGTTTAGGTTTAGAGTTAGGGTTAACTGTAGGGTTACATTTAGAGTTATTAAGAGTTAGGGTAAGTGTTAGGTTTCTGGTTAGGGTTAGGGTTAGTTTTAGAGTTAGAATTAGGGTTAGGGTTAGGGTACTGTTAGGTTTAGGGTTAGGGTTTGTGTTAGGGTTAGGTTTAGGGTTTGTCTTAGGGTTAGGCTTAGGATTAGGGTGATGGTTAGCTTTAGTGTTAGGGTTAGGGTTAAAATTAGTGTTAGGTTTAGGATTAGGTTTTGTGTTAGGTTTACAGATAGGGTTAGGGTTATGGTTAAGGTTAGTTTTAGGGTTCGGGTTAGCGTTTGGGTTACGTTTAGGTTAGGGTTAGTTTTAGAGTTAGGTTTAGTTTTATTGTTAGGTTTAGGTTTAGGGTTAGGTTTGGGGTTAGTGTTAGGGTTAGTTTTAGGTTTAGGGTTAGGGTTAGTGTTTGAGTTAGGGTTAGAGTATAAGTTAGGTAAGGGTGAAGGTTAGGTTTAGATAAGGGTCAGGGTTATGGTTTGGGTTAGGGTTTTTCTTAGGGTTAGGGTTAGGATAACGGTTAGGGTTAGGGTTCGTGTTAGGGTTAGGGTTAGGGTTAGTGTTAGGTTTAGGGTTAGGTTTAGGGTTAGAATGAGGTAGTTATGGTGAGGTTTAGGCTTAGTATTAGCATTTGGGTTAAGGTTAGGTTTAGTGTCACGGTTAGGGTTAGTGTTAGTGTTAAGGTTAGGGTTAGGTATAGGGTTAGTATTACGGTTAGGGTTAGGGTGTGGTTGAGGCTTAGGCTTAGTGTTATAGTTAGGGTTAGGATTCATGTTAGGGTTAAGGTTATGGTTAATGTTAGGGTTATTGTTCTGGTTCAAATTAGGGTTAGTGTTAGGTAAGGGTTATCATTAAGGTTAGGTTAGGGTTAGGGTATGGATTGGGTTATGGTTTGTGTTAGGTTTAGGTTTAGGGTTAGGGTTAGATGTAAGGTTAAGTTTAGGGTTAGGGTTAGGGTTAGATTTACGGTTATTGTTAGGTTTAGGGTATAGGTTTAGGGTTAGCGTTACGGTTAGTCTTAGGGTTAGGGATGTTGTTAGCATATAGTGTTAGGTTTAGGGTTAGGGTTAGGGTTAAGATTCTTGTTAGGGTTAGGGTTAGGGATAGGATAAGTGTTATGGTTAGGGTTAGGGTTACGGTTAGAGTTACTGCTAGGGTTAGGGTTAGGTTTAGTTTTAAGGTTAGGGTTAGTGTTAGGGTTAGTGTTAGGGTTTGGTTTGGGTTAAGGTTAGTGTTTGGGTTAGGGTTAGTGGATAGGGTTAGGTATGGGTGAGTGTCAGTGTTAGATTAGGGTCACGGTTATGGTTAGGGTTAGGATTTGTGTTAGGTTTAGAGTTAGAGATAGTGTGTTACTGTTATGGTTAGGGTTAGCGTTAGTGTTAGTGTTAAGGTTTGGGTTAGGTTTAGTCTTAGGGTTAGGGTTATGGATTGGATGAGGGTTGGTCTTAGTGGAATGTTTAGTGTAGGGTTCATATTAGTGTTAGGATTAGGGTTAGTGTTAGGGCAATTTTTAGGGTTAGGATTAGGGTTAGGTTTAGGTAAGTATTAGCATTATAGTTAGGTTAGGTTAGGGTTAGGGTTTGGGTTAGGGTGTGTGTTTGGGTTGGGTTAGGGTTAGGATTTGGTTTAAGATTAGGATTAGGGCTAGGCTTAGTGTTAAAGTTAGAGTTAGGTTTAGGGTTAGGGTTAGGGTTAGTGTTAGGCTTAAGATTAGGTTTAGGTTAGTGTTAGGGTTAGGGTTGGGGTTAGGTTTCGGGTTTGTGATAGGGTTATGGTTAGGATTAGGATTAGGGTTCATGTTAGGGTTTGGTTTAGGGTTAGTGATAGTTTTAGGTTTAGGTTTAGGTTTAGGGCTTGGGTTAGTGTTATGGTTAGGGTTAGTGTTAGGGTTAGGATTAGTGTTTTAGTAAGGGTTAGAGTTAGGGTTAGGGTTAGTATTAGGGTTAGGGTTAGGGTTGGGTGAGGTTTGGGGTTAGTATTAGTGTTCTGGTTAGTGTTAAGTTTAAGTTTAGGGTTATGATTAGGGTTAGTCTTAGGTTTATGTTTAGGGTTAGGGTTAGATTTAGGGTTCAAGTTAGGGTTAGGGTTAGTGTTAGGGTTAAGATAAGGTTTAGGGTTTGTGTTAAGATTAGGAGTAGGATTAGGGTTAGGGTTACGGTTTGGGTTAGTGTTAGGTTTAGGTTTATGGTGAGGGTTAGTGGTAGGTTTAAAATTACAGTTAGGGTTTGAGTTAGTGTTAGGGTTACGATTAGGTTAGTGTTTGTGTAAGCATTAGGGTTATGGTTAGGGTTATGTTTAAGGCTGGTATTAGGGTTAGTATTAGGGTTAGGGTTAGAGTTACTTTTAGGGTTAAGGTTATGGTTAGGGTTAGGGTTTGTGTTAGGGTTAGTGTTAGGATTAGGGTTATGGTTCGGTTTAGTGTTAGGGTTAGTGTTATGGTTAAGGTTAGGGTTAGGGAAAGGGACAAGGTTAGTGTTAGGGTTAGGATTAGTGTTAGTGTTAGGGTTATGGTTAGGTTTAGGGTTTTGGTTAGTTTTAGGGTTAGGGTTTGTGTAGGTTTAAGGTTAGCGTTAGGTTAGTGATAGTGTTAGGGTTAGGGTTCAGTTTATGTTTCCTTTTAGGGTTACGGTTAGGGTTTGTGTTAGGGTTAGTGTTAGGGTTAGTTTTAGTAATAGGATTTGGGTTAGGGTTAATGTTAAGGTTATGGTTAGGGTTCGTGTTAGGGTTATGGTTAGGGTTAGTGTTAGGGTTAGGTTTAGTGTTAAAGTTATTGTTAGTGTTAGGTTTAGAATTAGGTTTAGGTATAGTGTTAGAGTTAGGGATAGGTTAGGTTTAGTTTTAGGGTTAGGGTTAGAGTTATGTTTAGTATTATGGTTAGGGTTACCATTAGGGCTAAAATGAGTGTTAAGGTTAGGGTTAGTTTTAGCTTTATTTTATGGTTAGTGTTAGTGTTAAGATTAGGGTTAGTTAAGGGATAGGGTTAGGGTTGGGTTAGGTTTAGGGTTATGGTTTGGGTTAGGGTTTGAGTTGGTGTTAGGGTTAGGGTTATGGTTAGGTTTAGGTGTAGGGTTAGGATTAGGTTTAAGGTTAGTGTTAGGGTTAGGTTTAGGTTTAGAATTAGTGTTAGGGTTAGTGTTAGGGTTAGGGTTAAGTTTAGCATTGGGGTAAGTTTTAGGTTAGTGTTAGGGTTAGGGTTAGTGTTAGGGTTAAGGTTAGGGTTAGTGCTCAGTTTAAGGTTAGATTTAAAATAAGGTTTAGGGTTAGGTTTAGGTTTAAGGTTAGGTTTAGTGTTAGGGTTTGGTTTAGGGTTAGCATTAGGGTTAGGGTTAGTGTTAAGGTTAGGTTAGGGTTAGTTTTATGCTTAGTGTTAGGGTTTGTGGTATGGTTAGGGTTAGTATTAGGGTTGGGATAGAGTTCAAATTAGGGTTAGGGTTAGGGTCAGGGTTAGGGTTAATTCTAGTGTTAGCTTAGGGTTAGAATTAGGGTTAGTGTTAGGGTTAGGGTTAGTGTTAGAGTTGGGGTAATGGTTAGGTTTAGGGTTAGTGTTAGGGTTAGGGTTAGGTTTAGGGTTAGTGATAGGGTTAGTGTTTGTTTTAGTGTTAGTGTTAGGTTTAGGGTTAGGATTCATATTACGTTTAGGTTTAGGGTGAATTTTAAGGTTAGGGTTAGGGTTAGGTTTAGAGTTAGGGTTAGTTTTAGTGTTTTTGGTCAGTGTTAGGTTTAAGGTTATGAATAGTGTTAGGGTTAGGGATAGTTTTAGGATTAGTGTTAGGCTTAGGTTTAGAGTTAGTGTTAGTGTTACGGTTAGGGTTAAGTCTAGGTTTAGGATTAGTGTGAGGGTTAGGGATAGAAATAGGGTTAGTGTTAGGGTAAGGGTTAGTATTAGGATTAGTGTTAAGTTTATGTTTAGGTTTAGGTTTAGATTTGGTGTACTGTTAGGTTAGGGTTAAGGTTAGGGTTAGTTTTAGTGTCAGGGTTACGGTTATGTTTAGGGTTAGGTTTAGTGTTAGGTTTAGTGCTCCAGTTAGCATTAGGGTTAAGATTACAGTTAGGGTAATGATATTTTTAGGGTTAGGTTCAGGTTAGGTTTAGGGTAATGGATGGGTTAGTTTTAGGGATAGTGGTAGGGTCAGTCTGAGGATTAGCATTAGAGTTAGGGTTAGGGTAGGGTAATGGATAGAGTTAGAGCTAGGGTTAGGGCTAGGGTTAAGTTTAGAGTCAGGGCTACAGGTAGGGTTAAGTTTAGGTTTAGTGCAAGGATTAAAGTTAGGGTTAGGTTTAAGGTAAGGGTTAGGGCTAGGTTTAGGGTTCAAGTTAAGGCTAAAGCTAGGGTTGGGTCTTGGATTAGGGCTAGGCTTTGGGTTACGTTAGGGCACTTTTTAGGGATATGGCTAATGTAAGAACTAAGGTTATGATTAGGGCTAGTTTTAGGGTTACATTTAGGCCTGAGTCTATTTTTACGATTATGTTTAGGTTTAGGGTGATGTTTTTAACTAGGGTTACTTTTAGGGTCAGAGTCAGGATCACAGTTCATTTTATGGTTAGTGATAGGACTCAAATTAGGGGTAGGCTTAGGGCTACATATAGGGTGGGGATTTGGTTTAGGTTAAGTGTTAGGGTTAGTCCTGTAGCTCAGTTTTGTTTTAGGACTAAAGCTAAAGTTAAGGGTAGTTTCATGATTAGCGTTAGTGTTATAGCTACTGATAGTGTGAGTTTAGGCTTAGGTGTAGATTTCAGTTATGGTTAATTCTAGGGTTAGGGCTATGGCTAGTGTTAGAGCTAAGATTAGGGCTAGTATTTGGGTTATGGTACAGGATAGGTTTAGAACTAGGAATAGGGCTATGGCAAGAGTTAGAGTTAGTCTTAGGGCTAGAGTTTGGGTTAGGGTTAAGGCTAAATTAGGGCTAGGAATAGGTCTAGGATTAGTGTTAGGTTTAGGCCTAGGATTAGGGCTTTTTTATGGTTAGGTTTAGGGTTACGTTTAGGAGAAGGGCTGCCTGTTTGATTTCCACCTCCATTTCCATTTACCCATAGGTGTCAAAATGAAGTGAAACCTTAAAATACAAAGTGTTAATGATAGTGAACCATTGAATTGAGAAGAACATACCTTGGGAGCATACTAAGGCTAGATAAAAGATGACTCCTGCTCAGTATGAAAGAAATTTGAACAAAACTAACTCTCACCCTAACATTAACTCTAACCCTAGCCCTAGCCGTAAACCTAAACCTAACATTAACCCTAACCTGATTAGAGAACCATTGATCCAAGAATTCTCACCCTTGGGGAGCCTTGTGGGGCAAGCTAAGTGATGAATCCTATGCAACATCAAACAAATCTGACCATAAAATTATGGGAGGTATTTCAGTACATGCATATTTTCCTGTTTTATCCTAAAGGGCACTCAGATTAAGTTGTTTTTGCATGCTTAACCCATAGGCCTACTTTTACAAGGAACATACCAGAGTCCCTACAGAAAACTGATTGAGTGTTTGAAGTTTCAAGCAGCTAGCACAAAACCTGTTTGATTTTCAACTCCATTAACTTTCCCGTATAGGACAAAATGAACTGAAACTTTAAAATACAAACTGTTCCTTACAGTGAACCATTGAACCTAGGAGGCCCAAACATGTGGAGTATAGTAAGGTTAGGAGAAAAATTAATCCTAAACAGTATCAAAGAAATTTGAACAAAACTAACTCTAACCCTAATACTAGCTCCAACACTAGCCCTAACACTATCCTTAACACAAACCCTAACCTGTTTGAAAAACTGTTGATCCTAGAAGTCCCAAACATGGAGAGCCTAGTGCACTAAGCTATCAGATGAATCCTATGCAGTATCAAAGAAATATGACCAAATAATTGAGGTGGTATTTCAGTTCATGCATATTTCTCTGTTTTCTGCTTAAGGGCTCTCGGATAAAGTTGTTTTTGCCATCTTCATCTTAGGGCTACTTTCACAAGGAACAAACCATAGAGTTCCCACAGAGAACTGATTCCGTGTTTGAAGTTTTAAGCAGCTAGCACCAACCCGGTTTGATTTCAACCTCCATTTTCATTTACCTATATAGGTCAATATGAAGTGAAACCTTAAAATACAGAGTGTCCCTGTTAGTGAACCACTGAAATGAGAAGACCCAAACCAGAGGAGCATATTAAGGCTAGGTAAAAGATGACTCTTTCCAAGTATAAAAGAAATATGTACAAAACTTACTCTCACCATAACACTACATCTAACCCTAGCCCTAACCCCAAACCTAACTAACCTAACCTGATTAGAGAACCATTGATCCTAGAAGTTCCACACTTGGAGAGCTTTGTGGGGCAAGATAAATAATGAATCCTACTCAGTATCAAACAAATCTGACAAAATAATTATGGGAGGAATTTCAGTGCATGCATATTCCCTGCTTTCTCCTAAAGGGCTCTTGGATAAAGTTGTTTTTGCATGCTTCAGCTTAGGCCTACACTCACAAGGAACATATCAGAGTGTCCCCACAAAGAATTGAGGGTGTGTGTGCAGTTTCAAGCAGCTAGCATAAACCCTGTCCATTTACATTTACTCATATAGGTCAAAATGAAGTAAAATGAAAATATTAACTGTTCTGGACACCAAACCGTTGAACCAAAAGGCCTAAACCTGGGAAACAGAGTAAGGTTAGTTAAAGATAAATCCTGGATTGTATCAAATAAATTTGAATAAAGTAACTCTAACCCTAACACAACCTCTAAACTGAGCCCTAATCCTAACCCTAAACATTAACATAGCCCTATCCCTAACCCGAACTTTAACCCTAATTTTAACTGTAACCATTGCCCAAACCCTAGTTCTAACTCTATCCATTACCATAACTCTAACCCTAACCCTAATGCTAAATGTAGCCCTAACCCTAACATTTACCCTAGACCTGCTCTAACCCTAACCCTCACCCTAGCCTAAATCTAGCTCCAACCATAACACTTCCCCTAAACCTAACCTTAACCCTAGGCCTAACCATAACCCTAACCCTAACATTAGCCTTAATCCTAACCATAAATGTAGCCCTAACCCTAAATGTAATTCTATCTTTTACCCTAAACTTAAGCCTAACACATATGCTAACAATAGGACTAAACCTAACTGTATAGCTGTCCCTAAGGCTATTCAAAACCCTAAACCTAACCTGAACCCTAAACCTAACCATATCCATTACTCTAAACCTAATGCTAATTTGAGCCTTAACCCTAAACCTTAACCAAAACCAATCCCTAATGATGACCCTGACCATAGTAACACACCTAGCTCTAAACCTGACCTTTACCCTAAACCTAACCCTTGCAGTAGACCTATTCAAAACCAAACCCTGCAACTACCTTTAACTGTAATGCTAGATATGACATTAGCCCTACCCTTAATCCTAGCCCTAGCCCTAACACAAACCCTCATCCAAGCCATCCTTAATCCTAACCCTCACCCTAACCCTAACCCAAGACCTAATCCTAACCGTAACCCTAGCCCTAAACTTAACTCTAACTGTATTCATTACCCTAAACATAACCCTTATCCTAATGCTAACCCTAAGACTAACCCTAACCCTATCACCATCCCCAAAACTATCAATTACCCTAAACCAAACCTGAACCCTAAACCTAACCCTACCTTTACCCTAACCCTAACCCTAATTCTAATTTCAGCTGTAATCCTAAACTCAAATCTAAACCAAGCCCTAACACTGGCCCTGGTCCTAATAATTCCCCTAACTCTAAACCTGACTCTTATCCTATACCTAACCCTTACAATAGACCTAGCCGTAACCTTTCCCTAAAACTATCCCTAAATATAACCCTAGACCTGACATTAGCCCTAGCCATAATTCTAGCCCTAACCCTAACACAAACCCTAGCCCTTATCCTAGCCCTAAACATAGCCTTAATTACAATCCTAACCCAAACTCTAGGCCTAACCCTGACATAAACCCTAGCCCTAATCTTAGCCCTAACTTAGCCCTATCCCTAACACTAGTTCTAAGACTAACTCTATCTCTCACATTAGACCTTTCACTTGTTCTAACCCTATCCCTTACCATAACCCTAACCCTAGCCCTAACCCTTGCCCTATCCTTAACCCTAGCACTAACCTTAGACAAAACCTAACTCTAAATCGATCCCTAACCCGAAGATTAAGCCAAACCCTAATACAAGCCCAAACCATAACACTAATCCTAAAACTAGCCCTAACCCAAGCCCTAGCCCTAAAACAAAACCTAGCTATAGCTATAACCCTAACCCTTAACCTAAACCAAACCCTAACCAAACCAAACCTAGCCCTAACCCTAGCCCTAATATGAGTTGTAAGCCGAAACCTTAAACTAACCCTGAGCCTTACACTGACCCTAACACTACTAGCTCTAAACATCACCCTAACCCTAAACCTAATCCTAACACTAACTCTAGCCCTAAAACCCTAAAAATAGGCCTAAACATCACCCTAGTACTTACATTAGCCCTAACCCTAACCCTATCCCTAACTTAACCCAAAACCTAGCTCTAATCCTAGCTTTAACACTAGCCCTATTCATAACCATAAACCTAGCTCTAAACCTATCTCTAACTCTCTCCATTACCATAACCAAAACCATAACCCTAATGTTAACCCTAGGCATGAACCCTAATCTTAACCCAATCTATTACCCTGAACCTAACCTGAACCTAAGCCCAACCCCATCATTACCCTAACCCTAACACTAACACTAATTCAAGCCCAAACTTTAAACCTTAACCTATCCCAAACCCTAATCCTGACCTTGACCATAATAAAACCCCTAGCTCTAAACTTGAACATAACCCTACACCTAACCCTCACCCTAGACGTAGCCATAATCCTAACCCTAAAACTATCTTTAACCATAATTCTGGACCTGAAATTAGCCCTAGCCCTAATCCTAGTCCTAAACCTAAAACAAACCCTAGCCCTCATCCTAGCCCTAAACCTAGCTTTAATCATAACCCTAACTTTAACCCTACCCCTAACCCAAATTGTAACCCTCACCCTACCTCTATACCTAGCTATAATGCCATCTCTTACCCTAAACTAAACCTAAACCTAACTAACCCTAAGTCTAGGCTTAAGCCAAACAATAAACCTGGCCCTAATCCTAGCACTAGTTTAGCCCTATCTTTAATCCTAACATTAACCCTAGCTCTAAGACTCACTCTAACTCTCGCCCTATACCTATCCCTAGTTCTAACCCTATCCCTTACCATAACCCTATCCCTAGACCTAACCCTTGCCCTATCCTTACTCCCAGCCCTAACCCTAGATCTAACCCTAACTCCAAATCTAACCCTAAGCCTAAGCCTAAGCTTAAAACTTACACTATCCCTAAACCTAACCCTAGGACTAAACCAAACCAAGCAATAGCCCTAACCCTAAACATTAACTTAAACCAAACCCTAACACTAAACGTAGACCTATCCCTAGCCCTAATTCGAGTTCTAACACTAACTTTAAAGCTAACACTGACCCTGACTCATATCCTAACACTCAACCTAGCTCTAAACACCACCCTCACCTTAAACCGAATGCTAAAAAAAAACCCTAATAATAATTCGAGTCTATCCCTAACCCTAAAACGAACCCTGACCTGACTCTTATCCTAACACAAACCCTAGCTATAAATATCACCCTAAACTTAAACCTAACCCTAACACTAAATCTAACCATAACACTAAAACTAACCTAATTTTAACACTAGTTCTTACATTAGCCATAGCCCTAATCCTATCACTAACCCTCACACAAACACTACCCTAAACCCAGATTTAACCCTAACTATAACCCTAACCACAGCCCTAAACCTAGCTCTAAACCAATACCTTACCCTAAGCAAAACCCTACCTAAGGGTAACCCTATACCTATCCCTAATTTTGAGGCTAACCAAAACCCTAACTCTATTAGTAACCCTAACCCTAGCTCTCATTCTAGCGCTAACCCTATCCCAAATTCTAACCCTAACCCTGACCCTTATACTGACCCTACTACTAATCCTAGGTCTAACTCTAACCCAAAACCTATGGTCATCCTATCCCTAGACGTACCCTGAAGCTAACTCCCAGCCTAGCCCTAACCGTAGCTCAGAACCTAACCCTTATGCTAAACATAACCTTAAATCTAACCCTAGTTCTAACCCTCACCCTAACCCTAACTCAAGACCTAATCCTAACCAAAATCCTAGCTATAACCTTAACTCTAATTATATCCATTACCCTAAACATTACCCTTATGCTAATGTAACCCTAGACCTAACCCTAACCCTATCACTATCCCCCAAACTGTTAATTACCCTAAACCTAACCTGAACCCTAAACCTAACCTTATCATTACCCTAATGCTAACCCTAATGCTAATTCAAGCCCTAACCCTAAACTCAAACCTAAACCAAAGCCCAACACTGACCCCAACATTAATAATTCCCCTAGCTCTAACCCTGACTATTACCCTATACCTAACCCTTACACTAGACTTAGACATAAACCTAACCCTAAAACTATCCCTAACCATAACCCTAGACCTGACTTTAGCCCTAGCCATAATCCTAGCCCTAACCCTTGCACAAACCCTAGTCCTTATCCTAGCCCTAAACATAGCCTTAATTATAGCCCTAACCCTAACCCTAGGCCTAACCCTAACACTAACCCTAGCCCCAATCTTAGCCCTAATATGGACCTATTCCTAACCCTAACCCTAACCCTATGCCAAAGACTAATTCTAACTCTCACCCTAGCCCTAACTCTAGTTCTAACCCTATACTGTACTGGAAGGCTAATCCTAGCCTGAACCTTAGGTCTAACCCTAGCCCTATTCATATCCCTGGCCGTAACCCTAGATCTAACCCTAACTCTAAATCTAACAATAACAATAAGCCTAAGCCTAAACCTAACCCTAGCCCTAACCCTAAGGATAATCCTAAAACTAGCCCTCACACTAGCCCTAGCTCTAAAACAAAACCGAGCCATAGACCTAACCCTAATCCTTAACATATACCAAGCCCTAATACTACACCTAGCCCTAACCCTAGCAATAATTCGATTCTTAAGTTGAACCCTAAAACTAACTCTCACCCTGACTCTGACGTTAACACTAATCCTAGGACTAAACATCACCCTAACCCTAAACCTAAACCTAACACTAGACCTAGTCCTAACCCCTAACACTAAAATTAGCCCTAATCATAACCCTAGTACTTATATTAGCCGTAACCCTAACCCTAGCCCTAACTTAACCTAAATCCTAGCCCTATTCTGAGCCCTAACCCTAGCTTTAACCCTAAACCTAACTCTAACCCTATCACTAATTGTAACCATAAGCCTAGCTGTAACCCTAGATCTAACCCTATCCATTACCCTAACCATAACCCTAACCCTAATGTGAACCCTAGGCCTAAACCTAACACTATCCCTAATCTTCACCCTATCCATTACCCTAAATCTAACCTGAAACCTAAACCTAACCATATCATTAGGCTGATCCTAACCTTAATGCTAATTCGAGTCCTAACTTTAAACCTTAACCTATCCAAAACACTAATTGTGACCATGACCCTAATAATACACTTAGCTCTAAACCTGACCCTAACCCTAAACCTAATGCTTACACAAGGCGTAGCCATAAACCTAAACTATCTTTAACCATAACCCTAGACCTGAATTTAGCCCTAACCATAATCCTAGCCCTAAACTTAGCCTTAATCTTAACCCGAACCACAACCTGAGCCCTAACCCTAATTCTAACCCTCACCCTCGCCCTAAACCTACCTATAACCCCATCCCTTACCATAAACCTAACCATAACCCTAAACCTAACCCTAACCCCCACCCTAACCCTAGGCCTAATACTAACACTAATCCTAGTGCTAATCCTAGCACTAATTTAATCTTATCCTAACCCTAACCCTAGCCCTAAGACTAACTCTTGACCTAACCCTAGCCCTAGTTCTATCTTTAGCCCTATCCTAACTCTAGATCTAAACCTAACTCTAAATCTAAACCTAACTCTAAATTTAACTGTAATCATAAGCCAAACCAAACCCTAACACTACCCCTAACCATAATGCTAATCCTAAAACTTGTTCTAGTCCTGGCCCTAGCCATAAAACAAAACCAAGCCATATCCCTAACCCAAACCCTTAACCTAAACCAAACCCAAACCTTACACCTAGCCCTAACCCTAACTCTAAAAATTGCTCTGACCCTGACGCTGACCCTAACACTAATCCTAGCTCTAATCATCACCCTAACTTAAATTAACCATAACACTAGACCTAGTCTTAACCATAACCCTAAAATTAGCCTTAATTGTAACCCTAGTTCGTACATTAGTCATTGTCCTAACCCTAGCATTAACCCTAACACAAATCCCACCCAGGTTCATGCCCTAAACCTAGCTTTAACCCTAATCTTAACCCTAACACTAGCCCTAAACCTAACCCTAACCCTAGCTCTAACCCTATCCCTTACCCTAAGCCGAACCCTAAACCAAATGCTGACCCTACTCCTAACCCTAATCCTTAGCCTAACTTCAATTCTAACCATATTACTAGTGTTAACCCTAGCCCTCATTCTACCTTTAAACCTAACCCTGACCCTCATCTGACCCTAAAAGTAACCCTAGGTCTAAACCTGACCCTAAACCTAAACCAAACCCTAACCTACTGGTAACCCTATATTTATACCTAAGCCTAACACTACACCTAGACCCAAAGCTAATCCTAAATATAGCTATAACTCTAGCCCTAGACATAAATAAAATCCTAGCATGCCCTAACAATAACCCTTAACCTAAACCAAACACTTACCCTATGTCTAGACCTAAATCTAGTCCTAATTCTGGTTCTAACCCTAAACCTAAGCCTATCCTGAACACTGACCCTGATCCTAACACTTAAACTAACTTTAAACCTGACACTAACCCAAAACCTAGACCTAACACTAGACCTAGCTATACCCCTAAACCTAAAATTAGCCCTAAACATAACTCTAGCTTTTACATTACCTATAGTCCTAACCCTAGCCCTAAACCTAACACAAAACCTAGAGCTAATCCTAGGCCTAAACTTAGATCTAAGCATAAACCTAAGCCTAGCCCTAACCCTAACCCTAACTCTAACCCTAACCCTCTCTTTAGACCTAACCCTAGTTCAAAGCCTACCCTTACCCTAAACATAACCCTAGCCCTATCCTAAATCCTAATCCTAAACCTAGCCCTAATCCTAACCTTAACCCTAGCCCAAACTTTAGCTCTAACCATATCCATTACCCAAACCCTAACCCTAACGCTAATTAAAACCCTATCCCTAACACTAAACCTAACTCTAACCATAATCTTGAACTCAGAAGTGAACCTAAACCTAACCCTCGCACTAGCTCTAACCCTAGCTCAAACACTAACCCTTATCCTAACATAACCAGAACCTTAACCCTAAACTAACACTTACACTAACCCTAACACTTACCCTAAACCAAACCCTAGCCCTATCCCTAAGCCTAACCCTAATCCTAGACTTCATCCAAACCATAACCTAGCCCTAACCCTAGCTCTAAAACTATCCATTACACTAAACATAATCCTAACCCGATCACTGAAACCTAACCCATCCATTACCTTAAACCTTAACTAAAACCTAAAGTAAACCCTTACCTTACCTTAACTCTAAACCTAACCCTAATGCTAATTCGAGCCCTAACCCCTTAACCTTAACATAAACAAAACGCTAACCCTGACACTGACTGTGACACAAATAATAATTCTAGCTCTAAAGCTGACCATTAACATAAACCTAACCCTTACACTAGACCTAGCTATAACCTAACCCTAAAACTATCCTTAACCATAACCCTGGACCTGATATTATCCCTAGCCCAAGTCCTAGCCCTAATCCTATCAGAAAACCTACCCCTCATCCTAGCCCTAATCCTAGCCTTAATCCTAAACTGAACCATAACCCTAGGCCTAATCCTAATTCTAACTCTCACCCTAGCCCTAGACCTAGCTATAATCCCACCCATTCCCCTAAACTTAACCCTAACCCAGTGCTAACCCTAATCCTAGCCCAAACCCTAGGCCTAACCCTAACACCTACCCTAGTCCTAATCCTAGCCCTAATATAGCCCTAATCCTAACCCTCACCCTAAGCCTACTCCTAAGAATAACTCTAATTCTCACCATAGACGTATCCCTAGTTCTAACCATATTCCTTACCATAACCCTAGCCCTAACCCTAGCATAAGCCCAACCCTAGATCAACCCTAACTCTAAATCTAACCCTAACCCTAAATGTAAACTTCACTCTAACACTAGCCCTAACCCTGATGCTAATTCAAAATCTAGCCTTAACCCTAGACCTATCCCTAAAACAAAACTGAGCCATAGCCTAACTGTAACCCTTAACATAAACCAAGACCTAACCCTACACCTAGCACTAACTTTAGCCCTATTTTGAGTCCTAAACCTAACACTAAAACTAACCCTGACCCTGACACTGACCCTAAATATAATCCTTGCTCTAAACATCACCCTAACCTTAACCCTAAAACTGGCACTAATTGCAACACTAGTTCATACATTAGCCATAGCCCTAACCCTAGCCCAAACCAAACCCAAAACCTAGCCCTTATTTGAAACTTAACCATAGTTTTAAACCTAAACCTAACCCAAAACCTAGCTTTAACCTTACCCTAACCCTAGCCAGAATCCTAACCATAACCCTAGTCTTATCACTAGCTCTAACCATATCCATTACCCTAACCATAACCATAACCCTAATGGTAACCCTAGGCCTAAACCTAACTTTATCGCTAACCCTAACCTTATTCATTAACCTAAACCTAACCTGAACCCTAAACCGAACCCTATCATTACCTAACCCTAACCCTAATGCTAATTTGAGCCCTAATCCTAAACTTAACGTAAGCCAAACCCTAACTCTGGCCCTCCCATAATAATATACCTAGCTCTAACCCTGACCCTACCCCTAAACCTAACCCTTATACTAGACCTAGCCATTAACCTAACCCTAAAACTATTCCTAACGTAATCATAGACCTGACATTTGCCCTAGCTGTAATCCTAGCCC
This sequence comes from Marmota marmota marmota, assembly GCF_001458135.2. NCBI lineage: Eukaryota > Metazoa > Chordata > Mammalia > Rodentia > Sciuridae > Marmota > Marmota marmota. The sequence goes on from NW_026000338.1 coordinate 23,463, forward strand.
TAACCTTAACACAAACCATAGCCCTAACCCTAACCCTAACCCTAACCCTACCTCTAATCCCATCCATAACCCTAGCCCTAAACTTAGCTCTAACCCTATCAATTACCCTAAACATAGCCCTAATTCTAATGCTAACCCTAGGCCTAAATATAACCCTATGCCTAAACGTAACCCTATCCATTATGCTAAACCTAACCTGAACCCTAAACCTAACCCTATCATTACCCTAACCCAAACCCTAATGCTAATTTGAGCCCTAACCCTAAACCTTAACCTAAACAAAACCCTAAACATGACCCTGACCCTAACAATATGCCTAGCTCTAAATTTGACCCTTACCCTAAATCTAACCCTTTCACTAAACATAACCATAAACCTAACCCTAAAACTATCCCTAACTGTAACCCTAGAACTAACATTTGCCATAACACTAATCCTAGCCTTAACCAAAACACAAATCCTAGCTCTCATCCTAGCCCTTAACCTAGCCTTACCCATAACTCTAAAAAAAACCCTATCCCTAACCCTAATTCTAAACTTCGTTCTAGTCCTAAACCTAGCTCTAACCCCATTATTTACACTAAACCTAACCCTAAGCCCAAAACTAACCCTAGGCCTAAATATAAACAGAAACCTAGCCCTATTCATAGCCCTAATTAAGCCCTATACCTAACCAAACCCTAAGCCTAGCCCTAAGACTAACTCTCACTCTTGCCCCAGCCCTATCCCTAGTTCTAACCCTACTTTTATCATAACCCTAATCCTAGCTATAAATCTAGAACTAACGCTAGTCATATCCTCAGCCCTAGACCTAACGCTAGATCTAACCCTAACTCTAAATCTAACTCTAAACCTAAGACTAAACCTAACCCTAACACTAGTCCTAAACCTAACGCTAATTTTATAACTAGCCCTAACCATAGCACTAGCCCTAAAACAAACCGAGCCATAGCCCTAACTTTAAAGCTTAACCTAAACCAAAACCTAACTCTACACCAAGCCCTAACCCTAGCCCTAATTCGAGTCCAAACCCTAACCCTAAAACTACCCCTGACCTTAATTTTGACCCTAATACTAACCCTAGCTCTAAACATCACCCTAATGTTAAACCTAACCCTAAAACTAGATCTAGTCCTAACCACAATTTTATAACTAACCCAAATCGTAACTCTACTGCAAACATTGGCTGTAACTCTAAACCTAGCCCTAACTCTAACCAAAATTTAGCCCTAATCTGAAGCCTAACCCTAGCTTTAACACTAAACCTAATCCTAATGCTAGCCCTAACCCTACCCTAAATGTAGCCCTAACCCTAGATCTAACCCTATCACTTACCCTAAGCCAACCCTAACCCTAATGCTAACCCTAGTCCTAACCCTAATCCTATTATTAGTCCTAATCCTAGCCCTCATTCTAGCTCTAACCATAACTCAAACCTGACACTTATTCTGACTCTAATGGTAACCTTAGGTCTAAACCTGAACTTAACCCTATACTGAACCCTAACACTAGCACTAGAAATAAACCTATTCCTAAACCTAACCCTAACACTAGCCCTAGACCTAAACCTGATCCTAAATCTAGCCATATCTCTACCCCTAGACATAAACAAAAACCTAGCCCTAGTCTTAATAATAAACCTTAACATAACCCAAACACTAACCCTACCCTTAGACCTAACTCTAGTGATAATTCTGGCTTTAACCCTAAAGCTAACTCTAACCTGAATACTGACCCTGACCCTAACACTAACTCTAGCGCTAAACATCACACTAACACTAACCCTAACCCTAATACTTGACCTAGCCATAACACTAACCCAAAAACTGGCCATAATCATAACCCTAGTTCATACATTAGCTGTAGCCCTAACACTAGCCCTAACCTAACCAAAAACCTGGCCCTAATCTGAGTGCTACCCTAGCTTTAACCCTAACACTAACCCTAGCCATAATCCAGTCCCTAACACTTCTCTAACCCAAGCTCTTTTCCTAGTTGTTACCTTAAGCCAAACCATAAACCTAATGCTAACCCTAGTCCTAACCCTAATCCATAGCCTAACCCAAATCCTAACTCTATTACTAGTCCTAACCCTAGCCCTCATTCTATCTCTAACCATAACCCAAACCCTAATCCTACACCTGAAACTTATACTGACCCTAACACTAACCGTAGGTCTAAACCTTTCCCTAACCCGAACCTGAACCCTAACATTAGCCCTATTGGTAAACCTATACCTAAACCTAAACCTAACACTAGTCCTAGACCTAAAACTAATCCTAAATCTAGCCATAACTCTAGCCCTAGACCTGAACAACAACCTTGCCCTAGCCCTAACAATCACCCTTAACATAACCCAAACACTAACCCTACTTCTAGACCTAACCCTAGTACTAATTCTGACACTAACCCCAACACTCACTCTAACATGAACACTGACCCTGACCCTAACATAAACCTAGCTCCAAAGCTCAACCTAACTCAAAACCTAATTCTAACACTACACCTAGCCATAACCCTAACCCTCAAACTAGCCCTAATCATAACCCAAGCTCTTACATTACCCATAGCCCTAACCCTAGGCCTAAACCTAACACAAAACCTAGAGCTAATCCTAGGCCTAAGCATAACCCTAACCCTAACCTAACACTTGATTAGTCCTAACCCTAGCTCAAAGCCTGAACCTTATCCTAAACATAAACCTACACCTATCCCTAAATATACCCCTAACACTAGCCCTAATCCTAAACTTAACCCTAGCCCTAAACCTAGCTCTAAACCTACCCATTACCCTAAAACTAACCCTAAACCTATTGATAACCCTAGGCCTAACCCTAACCCTAAACCTAACCAGAAAACTAACACTAGACCTAACCCTAAACCTTACACTTGCCATAGAACCAACTCTAGCTCAAACCCTAACCCTTATCATAAACCTAAACATAACCATAGACCTAACCCTAAACCTAAACCTCAATGTAACACTAACCATAACCCTATGCCTATATCTAACCATGTCCATTACTCTAACCCTAACCCTACCCCTAATTATGATGCTAGCCCTAACTAAATCCTAACCCTAACCATACTCTAATCTTATCCCTAGACCTAACTCTAAACCTAACCCTCACCCTAGCACTAACCCTAGCTCAAAACTTAAACCTTATGTTAAACATAACCCTAATACTAACCCTAGTTCTAACCCTAACCCTAACCCTAACTCAAGACTTATTCCTGACCACAACCCTAGCCCTAAACTTAGCTCTAACCCTATCCATTATCCTAACCATTACCCCTACCCTAATGCTAACCTTAGGTCTAACACAAACCCTATGGCTAAACCTAACCCTATCAATTACCATAAACCTAACCTGGACCCTAAACAAAAACCTATCATTACCCTAACCCTGACCCTAATGCTTATTTGAGCCCTAACCCTAAACCCTAACCTCAACCAAACTCTAACCTGATCCTGACCCTAATAATTCCCCTAGCTCTAAACCTGACCCTTAACCCTAAACCTAACCATTAAACTAGACCTAGCTATAAACCTAACCCTAAAACTGTCCTCTCTTCAACCATAACCCCACACCTGACATTAGCCCTAGCCCTAAACCTAGCCCTAACCCTAACAAAAACCCCAGCCGTTATCCTAGCCCTAAACCTAGATTAATCCTAACCCTAACCCTAACCCTAGCTCTAACCCCAATACTAACTCTAGCCCTAATCTTAGCCCTAATTTCACCTTATCTTTAAACCTAACCATAACCCTAGACCTAAGAATAAATTTAACTCTCACACTAGCCCTATCACTAATTCTAACCATATCCCTTAAAGTAAACTTAACCCTAGCCCTAAACTTAATCCTAATCCTTGCCCTATCCAGTAGCCCTTAGATCATAATCTATCTCTAAATCTAACACTGACCTGAAGCCTAAGCCTAACCCTAACACTAATCCTAAAACTAGCCCTAATCCTAGCCCTAGCCCTAAAACAAAACCAAGCCATAAGCTCTATCCCTAACCCTTAAACTAAACCAAACCCTAACCATACACCTACCTGTAAGCCTAGCCCTAATTCGAGTTTTAAGCCAAACCCTAAAACTAACCCTGACACTAACTCTGACACTAACACTAATCCTGGCTCTAAACATCACCCTAATCCTAACACTAACCCTAACACTAAACCTAGCCCTAATCTTAACCCTAAAATTAGCCCTAATCATAACCCTTGTATTTACATTATCCATAATCTTAACCCTAGCGCTAACTTAACCCAAATCCGAGCCATAATCCGAGCCCTAACCCAAGCTTTAACCCTAACACTAACCCTAACACTAGCGCAAGCCCTAATCATAACCATAACCCTAGCCCTAACCCTATACATTACCATAACAATAACCCTAACCCTAATGCTAACCCTAGGCCTAAACCTAACCCTATCTCTAATCCTATCCCTATCCATTTCCCTAAACCTAATATGAACCCTAATTCTAAGCCAATCATTACTCAAACCCTTACCCTAATGTTAATTCAATCCCTAATTTTAAGCCTTAACCTATTCCAAACCCTAACCTAGATCTTCACCTTAATAATACCCCTAGACCTAAACCTGACCCTAACCCTAAACCTAAACCTTTCACTAGACGTACCCATAATCCTAACCCTAAAACTATATTTAAACATAATTCTAGACTTGAAATTAGCCATACTCCTAATCCTAGCTCTCACCCTAAAACAAACCCTAGCCCTCATCCTAGCCCTAAACCTAGCCTTAATCATAACCCTAATCCTAACCCTTATTCTAAACATCACCCTACCTCTAAAACTAGCATAACACAATCCCTTACCCTAAACTAAATCCTAAATCTAACCCTAATTCTATGCTTAAACTGAACACTAACCATAGACCTAATCCTAGCCCTAATTGAGCCCTATTCAAAACCCTAACCCTAACCTTAGCCCTAAGACTAACAATAATTCTCACACTAGCCCTATCACTAGTTCTAATCCTAGCCATTACCATAACCCTAACCCTAGCCCTAACCCTTGCACAATCCTTAGTCCTAGCCCTAACCCTAAGCCTAAGCCTCACGCTAACACTACACCTAATCCTAATGCTAATCATAAAACTAGCCCTAACCCTACCACTAGCAGTAAAACAAAACCGAGCAATAGCCCTAACCCTAAACCTAACTTAAACCAAACCCTAACACTACACCTAGACCTAACCATAGCCTTAATTTGAGTCCTAGCCATAAGCTTAAATGTATAACTGACACTGACTCATATGCTAAACTCACCCTAGCTTGAAACACCATCCTAAACTTAAACCAAAACTTAAGAGTAACCCTAGCCCTTATGTGAGTCCTAACACTAACCCTGACCCTGACTCATATCCTAAAACTAACCCTAGATCTAAATATCACCCTAACCTTAAACTTAACCCTAACACTAAAAGTACCCCAACCCTAACACTAACCCTAAAACTAACCCTAATTGTACCCCTAGTTCTTATTTTAGCGATTGCCCTAAACCTAGTCCTAACCCTAACACAAAACTAGCCCTAATCTGAACCCTAAACCTAACTTTAACCCTGACCCTACCCTAACTCTAGCCCTAAACCTAGCTCTAACTCTCTCCCTTATCCTAAGTGAAACTGTAACCCTAATGGTAAACCTAGATCTATTCCTAATCCTTAGGCTAACCAAAATCCGAACCATATTAATACTCCTGAACCTAGCCCTCATTCTAGCTCTAATCCTATCCCAAACCTTTACGCTAACCCTGACCCTTATTCTGAGCCTAACACAAACTCTAGGTCTAAAACTGACCCTAAACCTAGAGCAAACCCTAACACTGGCTATACCACTAATGGTATACTAAACCTAACCCTAACCCTAGCCCTAAGACTAACTCTAACTCTCACACTATCCCTATCCCTAGTTCTAGGCCTATCCATTATTATAACCCTAACCCTAGCCCAAACCCTTGCCCTATCCTTAGTCCTAGCCCTAACCCTACATCTAACCCTAACTCGAAATCTAACCCTAACCCGAAGCCTAAACCAAACACTAAAACTAGCCCTAACACTAATGCTAATGGTAAAACTAGCCCTAACTCTATCCCTAGCAGTAAAACAAACTGAGCAATAGCCCTAACCACAAACCTTAACTTAAACCAAACACTAACAATACACCTAGACCTAATCATAGCCTTAATTCAAATCCTAAACCTAACCTTAAATCTAACCCTGACCCTGACTCATATCCTAACACACACCCTAGCTCTAAACACCCTCCTAACCATAAACTAATACCTAAAAGTAAACCTATTCTTCATTCGAGTCCTAACCCTAACGCTGACCCTGACTCATATCCTAACACTAACCCTAGCTCTAAATATTATCCTAACCTTAAACCTAACCCTAACCTAGGCCTGCCCCTAACCCGAACCCTAAAACTAACCCTCATTGTAACCCTAGTTCTTATATTAGCCATTGCCCTATCATTAGCCCTAACCCTAACCCAAAAACTAGCCCTAATCTGAGCCCTAAACCTAGATTTAAACCTAACCCTAACTCTAGCCCTAACCCTAGCTCTAAGGCTATACCTTACCCTATGAATAACCCTAACCCTAATGGTAGCCCTAGACCTATGCCTAATCCTTAGGCTAACCAAAATCCTAACCTTAGTAATAGTCCTGAACCTAGCCCTCATTCTAGCTCTAATCCTATCCCAAATCCGACACTAACCCTCACCCTTATTCTGACCCTAACACAAACCCTAGTTCTAAACCTGACCCTAACACTAGACTAAAACCTAACACTAGCCCTGGACCTAAGCCTAATCCTAAATCTAGCCTTATCTCTAGCCCTCGACCTAAACAAAAACCTAGTCCTAGGCCTAACAATAACCCTTATCCTAACACAAACACTAACCCTACCCCTACAACTAAACCTAGTCCTAATTCTGGCTGTAACCCTAACTTGAACTCTAGCCCAAACACTGACTCTGCCTTTAAGAGTAAAGCTATTTCTAAACCTGACCCTAACTGAAAATCTCAACCTAACACTAGATCTTGGCATAACCCTAACCCTAAAACTAACCCTAATCATAATCCTAGCTCTTACATTACCCTCAGCTTTAACCCTAGGCCTAAACCTAACACAAAACCTAGAGCTAATCCTAGGCCTTAACCTAGCCCTAAGCATAACCCTAACCCTAACCCTAGCCCTAAACCAAACCTAACCCTCACCTTAGTCCTAAACCTAGCTCAAAACATAACCCTTACTATAGAATTATCCCTGAATCTAACCCTAAACCTAGTCCTAATCCTAACCTTAGCTCTAAACTTACCCATTACCCTCAACCTAACCCTAACTCTAACCCTAATTGTAATCCTAGCCTTAACCCTAACCATAATCCTAACCCTAAACAGAAAACTAAACCTAGACCTAACCCTAAACTAATATTCGCTATAGCCCTAAACATAAATCAAACCCTAAACCTTACCATAAACCTGAACATAACCATAGACCTAACCCTAACCCTAAACTTAAATCTAGCCCTGTCCCTAACCCTAAACCTACATCTAACCATATTTATTACCCTAACCCTAACCCTAAACTTAATTATAACCATTTCCCTAACCCTAACCCTAAACCAAAACCTACCGTAATTCTATCACTAAACATAACCCTGAATCTAACCCTTGCTCTAATCCTAATCATAGCTCAGAACCTAACTCTTACACTAAACATAACACTAACCCTAACCCTAGTTCTAAACCATACCTTAACAGTAACTCAAGACCTAATCCTAACCATAAGTATAGCTATAATCTTAGCTCTAACTGTATCCATTACCCTAATCATAACCAATATGCTAATGCTAATGCTAGGCCTAACCCTATCTCAAGACCTAATCCTAACCATAACCCTAGCCCTAATCTTAACTGTAACTGTATCCATTACCCTAAACATAACCCTTTCCCTAATGCTAACCCTATGTCTAACCCTAAACCTATCACTAACCCCAAACCTATCAATTACCCTAAACCTAACCTGAACCCTAAATCTAACCCTATCATTACCCTAATGATAATTTGAGCCCTAACCCTAAACTCAAACCTCAAAGAAACCCTAACCATGATCCTGACCCTAATAATTCCCCTAACTCTAACCTGACTCTTACCCTAAACTTAATCCTTACATTAGACATAGCCAAAACCTAACCCTAAAACTATCCATAACCATAACCCTAGACTTCACATTAGCCCTAGATATAATCCTAAACCCGAACACAAACCCTAGCCCATATTAGCATTAAACATAGCCTTAATCATAACCCTAACCTTAAACCTAGGTCTAACTTAAAACCAACCCTATCCCTAATCTTAGAACTAACTTAGCCCTATCGCTAACCCTAATCCTAACCCTAGCCCTAAAACTAAGTCTAACTCTCTCCCTAGCCCTAAAACTAGTTCTAACCCTATCCTTTACTGGAACTCTAAACCTATCCCTAACCCTAGGCCTAACCCTAGCCATTTCCTTAGACCTAGCCCTAAACCCTAGATCTAAACTTAACTCTAAATCTAACCCTAATGCAAAGCCTAAGCCTAAACCTAACACTAACCCTAACCCTAACACTAATGTTACCCCTAAAACTAGCCCTAACTCTAGCCCTAGCCCTAATACAAAATCGAGCCATAGCTCTAACCCTAACCCTTAACCTAAACCAAACCCTAACCCTACAAATAGCCCCAAGCCTAGCCCTAATTCTAATTTTAAGCAGAACCCTAAAACTAACCCTAACCCTGATGTTTAAACCCTAGCTTTAAACATCACCCTAAACATAACACTAAACCTAGCCCGAACCCTAACCCTAACCATAACCCTAAATCTAGCCCTAATTGTAATCCTAGTACTTACATTAGCTATAACCCTAATCCTAACCATAACTTAACCCAAAACCTAGCCTAATCTGAGCTCTAAACCGAGCTTTAACCCTAACCCTAACCATAACCATAAACCTAGCACTAATAATAACCATAACCTTAGCTCTAACCCTAGCTCTAACCCTATCCATTACCCTAACCATAATCCTAATGCTAATGCTAACCCTAGGCCTAAACCTTACCATATTCCTAATCCTAACCCTATCCATTACCCTAAACGTAACTTGAAACGTAAACCTAACTATATCATTACCCTAATCCTAAACCTATGCTAATTTGAGCCCTAAATTTAAATCTTAACCTATCCCAAAGACTAATCACGACCCGACCCTGACCCAAACAATACCCTTAGCTCTAAACCTGACCCTAACCCTTACACTACATCTAAACTAACCCTAAACTATCTTTTACTGTAAATCTGGACCTGAAATTAGCCCTATCCCTAATCCTAGCCCTAAACCTAGCCTTAATTCTAACCCAAACCATAACCCGAGGTTTAACCCTAATTCTAACCCTCGCCCTAGCCCTAAACCTAGCTATAACCCCATCCCTAACCCTAAACCTAACCATAACCCTAAACCTAACCATTATCTTAAACCTAACCATAACATTTGCCCTAACCCTAGGCCTAACCCTAACGCTAGGCCTAGCACTAACCCTAATTTAGTCCTATCCTAACCCTAAACCTAGCCTTAAGACTAATTCTAACTCTTGCCCTAGCCCTCTCCCTAGTTCTATCCTTAGCCCTAGCCCAACCCTGGATCTAAACCTAACTCTAAATTTAAACCTAACTCTAAATTTAACCATAACCATAATCCTAAACCAAACCCTAACACTAGCACTAACAATAATGCTAATCCTAAAACTAGCCTTACCCCTAGACCTAGCTTTAAAACAAAACCAAGCCATATCCCTAACACTAACCCTTAACCTAAACCAAACTATAAACCTAAACCTAGCCCTAACCCTAACTCTAAAAATAACCCTCACCCTGACATTGATCCTAAACCTAACACAAATCCTATCTCTAAACATCACCCTAACCTTAAATTAACCCTAACACCAGACCTAGCCTTAACCCTAACCCTAAACTAGCCATAATCGTAACCCTAGTTCATACATTAGTCGTTATCATAACCCTAGCCCTAACCCTAACACAAATCCTACCCCTAATTCTAGTCCTAACCCTAGCTTAAACCCTAAACTTAACCCTAACACTAGCCCTAACCCTAACCCTAACCCAAGCCCTAACCCTACCTCTAACCCTATCCTTAGCCTAAGCCAAACCCTAAACCAAATGCTAACCCTAGTCCTAACCCTAATCCTTAACCTAACTTAAACACTAACAGTATTACTAGTCCTAACCCTAGCCCTCATTCTAGTTCTAACCCTAACCCTGATCCTTATTCTGATCCTAACAATAACCCTAGGTCTAAACCTGACCCTAACCGTAAACCAAACACTAGCCCTACCGGTAAGACTATACCTATACCTAATGCTAACATAGATCTAGACCCAAAACTAATCCAAAATATAGCTATAATTCTAGCCCTAGACCTAAAAAAAAATCCTAGCTCTAGCCCTAACAATAACCCTTAACCTAAACTAAACACTTACCCTACCCATACACCAAACACTAGTCCAAATTCTGGCTCTAAGCCTAACCCTAATCCTATCCGGAACACTGACCCTGACCCTAACATTGACCTATCTATAAACCTGACCCTAACCCAAAACCTAGTCCTAACACTAGATCTAGCCATAACCTAACCCTAATACTACTCCTAAACATAACCCTAGCCCTACCCCTATTTTAAACCTAATCTTAACCCTAACAGTAGCCCTAAACCTAACCATAGTCTTAACCCTAGCCCTAAACCTAACACAAAACCTAACCATAATCCTAGGCCTAAATTTATCCCTAAGCATAACCCTAACCCTAACCCTAGCCGTAACACTAACCCTATCACTAACACCTGCCATAGACCTAACCCTAGCTCAAAGCCAAACCCTTACACTAAACATTACCCTAGCCCTATCCTAAACCATAACCCTAACCCTAGCTCTTATCCTAACCTTAATCCCAGCTCGAACTTTAGATCTAACCCTGTCAATTAGCCTAATAATAACCCAATCCCTAACATTAAACCTAACCCTAACCATAAACGTATCCCAAAAACTAACCATAAACCTAAACCTCACCATAGCCCTAACCCTAGGGAAAATATTAAGTCTTACACTAAACCTAATCCTAGGACTAGCCTTAATCCAAACCCTAACCCTAACCTTAACCCTAACCCTAAATCTAACATTATCCATTACCCTAAACCTAACCCTAATTGTAATGAAAACTCTAGCCATAACCCAAACCCTAAACCAAACCCTAACCATAAACATATCCCTAGACCTGAACGTAAACCAAACCCTCACCCTACCCATTACCATAGCTCAAAGAGTAACCCTTACCCTAACCTAACCATAACCCTAGCCCTAAACCTAACACTTACTGTAAATCAAACCTAGCCCTATCCCTAAACCTAACTCTAATTTTAGACTTAATCCAAACCATAACCTAGCTCTAACCCTAGATCTAAATCTATCCATTATAGCAAACATAATCCTAACCTAATGCTAAACTTAACCCTATTGCTAAACATAACCCATCCATTACTATAAACCTTAACTGAAACCTAAACCTAACCCTATCCATTACCCTAACCCTAAGCCTAAACCTAACACTAATTCAAACCCTAAACCTAAACTTTGACCGAAACCAAATGCTAACCCTGACCCTAAACCTAATATTACCCCTAACTCTAAACCTGACCCTTACCCTAAACATAGCTCTGACATTAGACCTAGCCATATCCTAACCCTAAAACTATCCTGAATCATAACCCTAGACTTGACATTAGCCCTAGCCCTAGTTCTAGCCCTGAACCTAACAGAAACCCTAGCCCTAAACCTAGCCTTAATCCTAATGTAAACACTAACCCTAGCCCTAATCCTAATTCTAACCCTCTCTCTAGCCCTAAAGCTAGCTATAATACCACCCATTCCACAAAACGTAATCCTAACCCCAGTGCTAATCCTAAACCTAGCCCTACCACTAGGCCTAACCCTAACAGTAACCCTTCCCTAATCCTAGCCCTATTTTAGCTTTAACGCTAAACCTAACCCTAAGCCTAGTCCTAAATCTAAATCTAACTCTCATCCTAGCCATTTCCCTAGTTCTAACCCTATCCCTTACCGTAACACTAAACCTAGCCCTAACCCTAATGCTGGATCTAACTCTAACTCTAAATCTAACCCTAACCCCAAGCCTAAACCGCACCCTAACACTAGCTCTAACCCTGATACTAATTCAAAATCTAGCCGTAACCCTAGCCCTAGCCCTAAAACTAAACCGAGCCATAGCCCTAACCTTAACCCTAACCCTAACCCATAGAAGTCAAGATGAAGTGAAACCTTAAAACAAAAACTATACCTGACAGCAAACCTTGAAATGAGAAGGTCCTAACTGGAAAACATAGTAATGCTAGGTAAAAGATGAATCCTGACCGGTATCAAAGAAATTTGAACAAAACTAACTCTAACCTGAACATTAGTTCTAACCCTAGCCCTAACCATAATCCTAAAACTAGGCCTTTCCTGTTTATAGAGCTTGACCATAAAAGTCAAAAACTTGGGGTGCATAGTAGGGCAAGGTAACAGATGAGTCCTGCCCAGTATCAAAAATTCTGACCAATAATTGGGGAAGGTTTATCAGTACATGTGTATTTCCCCTGATTTCTCCTAAAGTGCTCTGGGATAAATTGTTTTTTCATGCTTCAGCTTAAGGTACTTTCACAAGAAACAAACCAGAGCATGCCCACAGCAAAGTGATTGAGTGTGTGAAGTTTCATGCAGCTAGCACCAACCGTGTTTCATTTCCAGCTCCATTTCCATTCACACCTATAGGCCATAATGTAGTGAAAACTAAAAACTCAAACTGTTCCTGACACTGAACCATTGAACCTCGAAGGCCCAAACTTGGGAAGCCTACTAAGGATGGTCAAAGATAAGTCCTGTACAGTATCAAAGTAATCTGAAGAAAAAATTAGAAGCTCTTTCAGTACATGTGTATTTTTCTTGCTACTAAAGCACTCAGAGATAAAGTTGTTTCTTTCTATATCAGCATAGGGATATTTCACAGGAAACAAACCAGATAATGCTCACTTAGAACTGATTGAGTGTGTGAAATTACTAGCAGCGAGCACAAACCCTGTTTGATTTCCAGCTTCATTTCCATTCACCCCTATAGGGCAAAAAGAAGAGAAACATGAAAATTGAAACTGTTCCTGAGAGAAAACCCTTTTACGTAGGAGGCCCAAACATTTGGGGTATAGTAAAAATAGGAAAAAGGTGAATCCTGCCCAGTATCAAAGAAATTTTTTAAAAAACTAACTCTACCCCTAACACCAGGTCTAAACCTAGTCCTAACACTAAGTCTAACCCTAAACCTAATCTGTTTAGAGAACATTTGATCATAGAAGTTTCAAAATTGGGGAGTCTAGTGGGGCAAGCTTACAGATGAATCATGGGCAGTTTCAAAGAAATCTGACAAAATAATTGGGGGAGCTATTTCAGTACATGCATATTTCCCTGTTTTCTCCTAAAGTGTTTTCAGATAAATTTGTATTGCATGCTTCAGCTTATTATTAATGTCACAAGGAACAAACCAGAGAGTGCCCACAGAGAATTGATTGAGTGTGTGAAGTTTCAAGCAGTTAGCACCAACCTTGTTTGATTTCCAGCTCCATGTCCATTTACCCATGTAGGTCAAAACCATGTAGGTCAGAATCTGTAAAATACATATTCTTCCTGTCAGCAAATAATTGAACTGAGAAGGCCAAAACCTGGGGAACATGGTAAGGATATATAAAAATGTATCCTGCCAGTATCAAAGAAATTTGAACAAGACAAACTCTAACCCTAACACTAGACCTAACTCTAACCTAACCTGTTTAGAGAACCTTTGATCATAGAAGTCTCAAAGTTGAGGAGGCTAGTGGGGGAAGCAAACCGATGAATCCTGCCTAGTATCAAAGAAATCTGAGCAAATAATTGGGGGAAGTGTTTCAGTACAAGCATATTTTCCTGTTGTCTCCTAAAATGCTCTTGCATAGTGTTGTTTTTGCATGCTTCATCTTTGGGACACTTTCACAAGGATAAAACCAGAGTGTCCTCACAGAGAACTGATTCAGGGTGTGAAGTTTCAAGCAGCTAGCAAAAACCCTGTTTGATTGCCAGCTCAATTTCCATTTACCCATATAGGTCAAAATGAAGTGAAACCTCAAAATAAAAACTGAAATACTGACAGCAAACCAGTGAACCTAGAAGTCCCAAACCTGGGGAACATAGTAAGGCTAGAAAAAAAGATAAATCCTGCCTAGTATCAAAGAAATTTGAACAAAACTACTGTAAACCTAAAACTAGATCTATCCTTAATCCTAACCCTACAGCTCACCCTAGCCTGTTTAGAGAAACTTTGATCATAGAAGTCCCAAACTAAAGGAGCCTAGTGGGGAAAACTAACAGATGAATCCTGCACAGTATCAAAGAAATCTGAGCAAATAATTGGGGGAAGTATTTCAGTATAAGCATATTTCCTTGATTTCTCCAAAAGTGCTCCAGGATAAAGTTGCTTTGCATGTTTCAGCTGAGGGCAACATTCACAAGGAACAAACAAGAGAGTGACCACAGAGAACTGATTGAGTTTGTGCAGTTTCAAGCAGCTGGCATCAACCCTGTTTGATTTCATGCTCCATTTCTCTTCAACAAAATAGTTCAAAATAAAGCTTAAAATACAAACTGTTCCTGACAGCGAACCATTGAGCAGAGAAGGCCCAAGCCAGGGAACATTGTAAGGATAGGTAAAAGATGAATCCTGCCCAGTATCAAAGATACATGAACAAAACTGACTCTAACCCTAACACTAGGTTTAAACCTAACCCTTACCCTAACCATAAACCTAACCCTAATCTGTTTAGAGAACTTTTTATCATAGAAGTCCCAAATTAAGGGAGCCTAGTGGGGAAAGCTAAAAGATGAATCTTGTGCAGTATCAAAGAAATCTGACCAAATAATTTAAGGAGGTAGTTCAGTACATGTATATTTCCCTGTTGTCTCCAACAGTACTTTCGGATAAAGATGTTTTTGCATGCTTCAGCTTTGGGAAACTTTCACAAGGAAGAAACCAGAGTGCCCACATAAAACTGATTGAGTGTGTGCAGTTTTAAGCAGTGAGCAACAACCCTGTTTGAATTCAAGTTCCATTTCCATTTACCCGTATAGGTCAAAATGAAGAAAACCTTAAAATACAAACTGCTCCTGATAGCAAACCATTGAAGGGATAAGGCCCAAAACTGGAGAAAATAGTAAGGCTAGGTAAAAGACGAGTTATGCCAAGTATCAAATGAATTTGAACAAAACTCACTCTAACACTAGATCTAACCCAACCCTAACCTAATTCTAACCTGTTTAGAGTACCCATGGTCATAGAAGTCCCAAACTTGGGGAGCCTAGCAACACAACTTAACAGATAAATCTTGTGCAGTATCAAAGACATTTGATAAAAAATTGGGGGAGGTATTTCAGTACATTCATATTTCCCTGTTTTTTCTTATAGTGCTCATGGATAAATTGGTTTTCATGCTTCAGCTTAAGGTACTTTCACAAAGAAAAACCAAAGAGTGCCCACAGAAAGCTGATTGAGTGTGTGAAGTTTCATGCACCTACCACCAACTCTGTTTGATTTCCAGCTCCATTGCATTCACACCTATAGGTCATAATGAAGTGAAACCTAAAAATTCAAACTGTTCCTGACACTGAACCATTGAACCTTGAAGGCCCAAACTTGGGGAGCCTACTAAGGCTAGGTCAAGGATGAATTCTGTACAGTATCAAATTAATCCAACCAAAAAAATTTGAAGCTCTTTCAGTACATGGGTATTCTGCTGGCTCCTAAAGCACTCAGAGATAAAGCTGTTACTTTCTACTTCATCTTAGGGCTCCTTCCATGGCAAACACAATATTATGCTCACTGAAAATTGATGGAGTGTGTTTCAAGCAGCTAGACCAAACCCTGTTCGATTTCCAGATTCATTTTCATTCACCCCTATAGGGAAAAAAGAAGAGAAACATGAAAATTGAAACTGTTCCTGAAGACAAACCACATATGTAGGAGGCCCAAACATTTGAGTATAGTCAAAATAGGTAAAAGATGAATCCTGCACAGTATCCTAGAAATTTGAAAACAAAGTAACTCTTACCTTAACACTAGGTCTAATCCTAGTCCTAAAACTAACCCTAACACTAACCTTAACCTATTTAGAGTCCTAGAAGTCCCACAATTGGGGAGCCAAATTGGGTAGGCTAACAAATGAATCTTTCACAATATTAAAGAAATCTGACCAAATATTTGGGTAAGTAGTTCAGTACATGCATATTTCCCTGTTTTCTCCTAAAGTGCTCTCACATAAAGTTACTTTGCATGCTTCAGCTTAGGGCTACTTTTACAAGGAATAAACCAGAGAATGCCCATAGAAAACTGATTGAATGTGTGAGGTTTGAAGTAGCTAGAACCAACACTGTTGGATTTCCAGCTCCATTTCCATTTACATGCATAGGTCAAAATGAAATAAAAATTAAAATACAAACTGTTCAGCAGAGCAAACCCTAGACCCAAGAGGCCCAAACCTAAAGAATATAGTAAGGCTAGGTAAAAAGTTGAATCCTGCCCAGTATCAAAGAAATTTGAACAAAACTAAATCTAACAAAACACTAGCTGTAACACTAGCCCTAACCTAATACTAAATCTAACCTAACCTGTTTAGAAAACCATTGATCATAGTAGTCCCCAAATAAAGGAGCCCAGTGTGGCAAGCTAACAGATGAATCCTGTGCAGTATCAAAGAAATCTGACCAAATAATTGGGGGAGGTATTTCAGTACATACATATTTCCCTGTTTTCTCCTAATGTGCTATTGGATAAATTATTTTTTCAGGCTTCAGTTTAAGGTACTTTCACAAGGAACAACCAGAGAGTGCCCACAGAGAGCTGATTGAGTGTGTGAAGTTTCAAGCAGCTAGTACTAACTCTGTTTGATTTCCAGCTCCATTTTCTTTCACGTCTATAGGCCATAATAAAGTGAAACCTAAAAATTCAAACTGTTCCTGACAGTAAACTGGCAAACCTTGAAAACCCAAACTTGGGGATCCTACTAAGACTAGGAAAAGGATGAATCCTGTACAATATCAAAGTAATCTATGCAAAACAATTGAAGCTTACTCCTAAAGTGCTCACAGATAAAGCTGTTTCTCTCTAATTCAACTTTGGGCTACTACCACAAGAAACAAATGACAGAATGCGCACTGAGAACTGATTGAGTGTGTGGAGTTTCAAGCAGCTAGCACAAACCTTGTTTGAATTCAGCTCCATTTCCATTCACCCCTACAGGGCAAAATGAAGTGAAAGATGAAAATTAAAACTGCTCCTGAGAGCAAACCCTTTTACTAGGAGGCCCAAACATGGGCAGCATACTAAGAATAGGAAAAAGATAAATCCTGCTCAGTGTGCCAAAGTTTGAAAAAAAACTAACTCTAACCCTAACACTAGTTCTAACCCTAACTCTAACCATAACCCTAAGCCTAACCTGTTAAGAAAACCTTTGATCATAAAAGTTTTAAACTTGGGGAGACTAGTGGGGCAAGCTTACATATGAATCCTGCACAGTATCAAAGAAATCTGACCAAATAATTGGGGGAGGCATTTCAGTACATGCATATTGCCCTGTTTTCTCCTAAAGTGCTCTTGGATAAACTTGTTTTGCATGCTTCAGCTTATCACTACTTTTACAAGGAAGAAATCAGAGAGTGCCCACAGACAACTGATTGAGTATGTGAAGTTTCAACCAGCAGCACCAACCCTCTGATTTCCAGATCCATTCTCATTTACCCATATAGTTCAAAAAGAAGTGAGACATTTAAAACAAACTATTCCCAACAGTGAACCATTGAACCAAGAAGGCTCAAAACTGGGCACATACTAAGGCTAGATAAAAGAACAATCTTCCCAGTATCAAAGAAATTTGAACAAAACAAACTCTAACCCTAACACTAGCTCTAAAGCTAGCCCTAACCCTAACCATAACACTAACCCTTACCTGTTTAGAGAACCAATGATCCTAGAAGTGCCAACCTTGGGGAGCCTAGTGGAGCAAGCTAAAAGATGAATACTGTGTAGTATCAAAGAAATCTGATCAAATTGTTGAGAGACTTATTTCAGTACATACATGTTTCTTTGTTTTCTCCTTAAGGGCTCTCGGATACAGTTTCTTTTGTATGTTTCATCTTTGCCTACCTTCAAAAGAAAGAAAACAGAGAGTGCCCACTGAGAACTGACTGTGTGAGTTTCAAGCACCTCCTGCCAACCCTGTTTGATTTCCAGCTCAATTTTCATTCACATCAATAAGCCATAATGAAGGGAAACCTTAAAATATAAACTGTTCCTGACAGTGAACCATTGAACCCACAAGGCCCAAACCTGTGGAGCATATTAAGGCTAAGTAAAAGTATCATAGAAATTTGAAGAAAACTAAGGCCTCAAGGGTGATCTCGGCACAGATGGAAGGCTGGGCTGTGCAGATTCTCTGGTGCAGACAGCAGTCTCAGCCACACAGGCGCTCTCTGAACAGACGCAAGGTAGCACAGAACACAGAGGCTTTGCTTGCGGGTCACCAGACCGAGCTCTGGACACAGAAGGTCACTCCAGAACCACCCACCTCACCAAACACCATACATGGGTAACAGATGGAATCCATCTTGCAAAACCTTACTGGCCATCTATCAATGGGCGTGGCTACCAGCTTGATAACTCAAGGTTTTTCTCAAAAGCTTTTGGAGGGTGTAGCTATCAATGAGGAACAGCAAGTGTACAAGCACCTAGTTACCAATTTAGAGACTCAGAGTAGGGAGGCTCTAGGTTGAAGCTCAAGCCCTCTCACCCTGGCTACCTCCACCATCCTGAGCACAGAGACTCAAGCTAGGAATAGACAACTCCACCTACTGCAAGAAAAGAAAACAGAATTCTGAGATACTATTTTTTCTTTCTTAATTTTCTTTTCTTGCTCTTCTCATCCATTCTCCTCTACCCTTCCCCCTCTGGTCCTCACAACCTCAACATATGTGAAACCAAGAACTTTCCATGAAATTGGACTTTAAGAACTGAATCACTAGAATTGTATAATATAGAGGAATTGCATAGACCCCACCTCACCACCTTTTTATTTGCTCTTATTTTCTTTCTCCCTCTCTTTCTTTCTTTCCTTGTTATTTTTTCTTCTTTTTTCTTTCTCCCTCTATCCCACGTTCAGCCTCCTAACTTTTACTATTTATACATAGGGTAATTTTATGAATACAGATAAGGAGTTTGAATTTATATATTCTTCCATAAATTCCCCCTGTCTATTCATTAGAGCTCTCCTCCAAATTTGCTAAGTTAGAATAATCACATGCCCTCATTCCTTTCCCCTTTAACATAGCATCCTACCCCTGACCCTCAGTTCTCTATATACCACCAGAAATGGTATGCCTTTTATGAAACTAATGACTATATTCTAAATAATAATTGAAGCCAACATCAGTAGACACAGAGTCTAAATATAAATATACTTATAATGGTTAGGCTAAGGCTTCTGGTTAGGGTTAGATTTAGAGTTAGGTTTTGATCTATGGTTAGAGCTAGGGCTAAGGATAGGGCAAGGGTTAGGACTAAGGTTTGGGTTAGGTTTAGGATTATGGTAAAGGACAGGGTTAGAACTAGTGATAGGGCTAGTATGAGAGTTAGAGTTAGTCTTAGGGCTAGGATTAGGTTTAGGGATAGGGCTAAATTAGGGCTAGAGTTAGTGTTAGGTTTAGGCCTTGGGTTAGGATTAGAGTTAGGATTACATTTAGGGTAAGGTATTGGGTTATAGCTAGGTTGAGGGCTAGGGAAAGGGTTAGGTTTAGGGTTATGATTAAAGCTAGGTTTAGGGCTAGGATGAGGGCTAATATTTGTGTTAGGGTTAGGGCTAGTATTAGGGCTAGGGCTAATGTGAGGTCTAGGGTTACAGTTAGGGATAGATTTAGTGTTTGGTTTATGGCTTGGTCCAGTGTAGGGGTTATGTTTATACTAAGGGTCAGTTTTAGAGCTAGGGTTATTATTAGGGTCAGGATCAAGGTGAGGGTTTGGGTTAGGTTAGGGTTTCGGTTTAGGGCTTGAATTATCATTAGGGTTTCTGGTTAAGATAATGAAAGGGTTAAGTTTAGGGTTTAGGTGTGGTTTAGTGTAATGGATAGGGTTAGGGTTAGGCCTAGGGTTTGCATAAGGGTTATCATTAGGGTAATGGATAGGGTTAGACCTAACATTAGGGGTAGGGTTATATATAGGATTAACGCCTTTTTGGGGTTAGGGTTAGATTTACATTTAGGATTAAAGCTAGGTTTAGTGGCTTGGGATGTGGCCCAAGAAGTAGCGTGCTTGCCTGGCATGCGCAGGGCACTGGGTTCAATCCTCAGCACCATATACCAATAAAATAAAGATGTTGTGTCCACAGAGAACTAAAAAATAACTATTAAAAAAACTAAGTTTAGGACTCGGATTAAGGCTAGGTTTTGGGTTAGGTTAGGGCTAGGATTAAGGCTATGGCTAATGTACCAAGTAGCATTATGATTAGAGCTAGTGATAGGGTCAGGGTTAGGGCTACGTCCAGTGTTAGGGTTAAATTTATGGTTACGATGATGTTTAGAGCTAGGTTTAATGTTAGGGTCAGAGTCAGGGTCCGAATTAGTTTTCAGGTCAGGGTTAGGACTAGAATTAGAGATAGGATTAGGGCTAGGTGTAGGGTTAGGGTTTGGTTTAGGTTAAGGGTTAGGGTTAGGATTATGATTCGGTTTTGTTTTAGGGCTAGGGGTAGTGTTAGAGCTAGTTTTAGGATTAATGTTAGGATTAGGGATAGTGTTAGTGTGAGATTTAGGCTTAGGTTTAGGGTTAGATTTAGAGTTAGGTTTATATCTAGGCTTTGAGCTAGGGCTTAGGATAGGGCTAGGATTAGCTCTAAGTTTAGGGCTACGTTTAGGGTGATGGTAAGGGATAGGGTTAGAACTAGGTATAAGGCTAGGGCAAGAGTTTGAGTTAGTCTTAGGGCTAGGGTTAGGGTTGGATTAGGGATAGGGCTAAATTAGGGCTGACATTAGGACTAGGGCTAGTTTTAGGGTTAGGCCTAGGTTTGGGGCTGGGGTTAGTGTTAGAGTTAGGGTTAGGTTTAGGTTAAGGGATGGGATTATAGCTACTTTTAGGACTAGGGTGAGGATTAGATTTAGGGTTATGGTTAGGGTTAGGTTTATGATTAAGACAAGGTTTATGGCTAGGATGTGGTCTAAGCTTTGTGTTAGGATTAGGACTAGGATTAGAGCTAGGGCTTATGTCAGGTCTAGGGTTACAGTTAGGTAGAATTTAGGGTTAGGTTTCTAGTTAGGTCTATTGTAAGGGTCAGGTTTTTTGGTAGGCTCAGGTTTAGAGCTATGGGTATTGTTAGGGTCAGGGTCAGGGTTAGGGTTTTTATCAGATTAAAGTTTAAGGTTAAGGCTCGAGTTATCATTATGGTTAGGGATAGATTAATGATAGTTTTAGGTTTAGAGTTCAGGTTAGGTGTAAGGTAATGGATAGGGTTATGGTTAGGGATAGGATTAGGGTTCGTCCTAGGGTTAGCAGAAGCATTAGGGTTATCATTAGAGTAACTGATAAGGTTAGAGCTAGTGATAGGGCTAGTGTTATGCTTAGGGTTAGGCCTAGGGTTAGGCGTAGGTTTAGGGTTAGGGCTAAGTTTAGGGTTATGGTTAGCTTTAGGGTTAAAGCTAGGGTAGGGCTTGGGTTAGGGCTAGGTTTTGCAATAGGTTAGGGCTATGGCAAATGTAAAAATTTTGTTATGATTAGGGATAGTTTTAGGGTTAATGTTAGAGCTAAGTATGGTTTTAGGATTAGGTTTAGGGTAAGGGTGATGTTTAGAGCTAGGGTTAGTGTTAGTGTCAGGATCAGTGTTCAGTTTAGGGTTATGGTTAATGGGAAAGCCAGAATTAGGACTAGGGTTAAGTCTAGGGGAAGGGGTAGTGTTTGGCTTTAGGCTAAGTGGTATTATTAGGGCTAGGGCTAGGTTTTTCTTTAGGTCTAGGGCTAGAGTTATGGATACATTAGGATTAGGTTTAGGTCTAGGGCTAGTGTTAGGGTTAGGTTTAGGTATAAGGTTACCAGTAGGGCTATTGTTAGAGTTCGGTTTAGGGTTAGGTTCAGTTTTAGACCTATGATTAGTGTTAGGGTCAGAATAAGGTTCAGGGTTAGGGTTAGGGTTTGGGTTATGGTTAGAGATAGAATGAGAACTAGCATTAGGAATACTAATAGGGTTAGGGTTTGGGTTAGGTTAAGGATTAGGATTAGCATTAGGTTTAGGGTTTGGCATAGGGTAAGGGATAGGATTAGAGATAGTGTTAGGGCTAGGGTTAGGGTTAAAGCTAGGCTTAGGGCTCAGATTAGGGCTAGTTTTTGTGTTAGGGTTATGGCTAGGGTTAGAGCAATGGCTAATGTAAGAACTAGGGTTTTAGGGTTAGTTTTAGGATTATGGTTAGGGGTTAAACTTCTAGTGTTAGGATTAGGTTTAAGGTTAGGGTGAAATTTAGAGCTAGTGTTAGTGTTAGGTTAATAATAATGAGGGTCAGGTTTAGTTTTAGGGTTAGGGTTAGGACTCGAATTAAGGCTAGGGTTACTATAAGGGTTCAGTTTAAGGTTAGGGTGGTGTTTCTAGCTAGGGTGAGTGTTAGGATATGAGTCAGAGATAGGGTTAGTATTAAGGTTAAGATTAGGACTCGAATTAGGGCTAGGTTTAGGTCTTAGTGTTAAAATTTGGTTTAAGTTAAGGTTTAGGGTTAGGGCTATTGTTAGATTTTGTTTTACTGCAAAGGTTAGGGTTAGGGCTAGTTTTATGATTAGCGTTAGGGCTAGGGCTAGTGTTAATGTTAGGCTTAGGCTTAGGGTTAGGGTTAGATTTAGAGTTAGGGTTAGATTTAGGGTTAGGACTAGGAATAAGAATTAGGCAATGGTTATGCCTAGGTTTAGGGATAGGGTTAGGATTACGGTAATGGATAGGTTAGAAGTAGGGATAGGGCTAGTGTGAGAGAGTTAGTCTTAGGGCTAGGGTTAGGGTTAGGGTTAGGAATAGGTTTAAATTAGGGCTAGAATTAGGGCTAGGGTTAGTGTTCACCTTAGGCCTAGCGTTAGGGTTTGTGTTAGGGTTAAGTTTAGGGTAAGGAATGGCATTATAGCTAGGTTTAGAGATAGGTTGAGGGTTAGAATTAGGGTTAGGGCTATGGTTAGGGTTAGGGTTTATGATTAGGGCTAGGTTTGGGGCTATGATGAGGGATATGGTTTATTTCAGGGTTAGAGCTAGGATTAGGGCTAGGGCTAATATCAGATCTAGGTTTATGGTTAAAAATAGTGTTAGGGTTAGGTTTATCGCTACATGTAATGTAAGGATTAGGTTTAGGGTTAGGGTCAGGTTTAGAGCTAGGGGTATTATTAGGGTCAAGGTCTGGGTTAGAAGTTTGGGATAGGTTAAGGTTTAAAGTTAGGGCTCAAATTCGCGTTATGCTTAGTGTTAGTGTAATGATAGGGTGAGGTTTAGGGTTTAGGTTTGGTTTAGAATAAAGCATAGGTTTAGAATTAGGAATAGGGTTCAGTTTAGGCCTGGGGTTATGGTTACAGCAAAGGATAGGGTTAGAGATAGGGTTAGGGCTAGGGTTATGGTTTTGATTAGGGCAAGGGTTAGGATTAGGGTTAGGGTTAAAACTCGAGTTAGGGCTTGGATTAGGGCTAGGTTTTGGGTTAGGTTAGTGCTAGGGTTAGGGGTAAGGCTAATGTAAGTACCAGGGTTACAATTAGGGTTAAATTTAGGGTTAGGGTTAGTGGTAGGTCTAGTGTTAGGTTTAGGGTTAGGGTTAAGGTGATGTTTAGACTAGGGTTAGTATTATGGTCAGAGTCAAGGTCAGTGTTAGTTCTAGTTTTCAGCTTAAAACTAGAATTAGAGCTAAGGTTAGGGTTAGGGTTAGGGTTTGGTTTAGGTTAAGGGTTAGGGTTAGGGCTATGGCTCAGTTTTGTTTTAGGGCTAGGGTTAAAGTTAGATTTAGAGTTAGGATTAGGGTTAGGAATAGGCTTAGGGTTAGGGTTTGATTTAGAGTTAAAATTAGATCTAGGTTAGGGCTAGAGCTAATGATAGGGCTAGG
>NW_026000338.1:52900-133389 GCF_001458135.2 Marmota marmota marmota
CAGGGAAATGGATGGCATTAGAGCAGATTATGCTAAGTGAAGCTAGCCAATCCCTAAAAAACAAATGCCAAATGTCTTCTTTGATATAAGGAGAGTAACTAAGAACAGAGTAGGGAGGAAGAGCATGAGAAGAAGATCACCATTAAACAGGGATGAGAGGTGGGAGGGAAAGGAAGAGAGAAGGGAAATTGCATGGAAATGAAGGAGACCCTCAGGGTTATATGCCGCAGTCTGGCTGGACACAAATGCCGCAGTCTGGCTGGGCACACAATCACGAGCCACCACACAGCTTGTAGATTCAAACAGCAACTCTTTATTCCTGAACTCACACCAGCCGTCTACAAACACATTCTGGGGAAATCCACGTTCTCTGCCCAAATCCACCTCCACTGGGCTTCTATCTCCCAAAAAATACTGTCTGAATCCCGTGAGAACTCAAGGGGAACTCAGGCAGCAGGATACACCCTATTCCCAGCAGGAATAATCTTAAACCTGGAACGCCCTAAACCCGATTATCCTAAACCGGGAACACCCTAATCCGCCCTGGTCCTTGAGCAAGGTCACCTACATTCAATGTCACTGCAACATGGGGTACTCTGGGAAGGAAATTGTCATACCTACTTGGCTAATGGCTCCCAGCAGTTATACAAAATTTCGTACAAGAGGAAGTGAGGGGAAAGGGGAAAATAATACAAGGGGGAGAAATGAATGACAGTAGAGGGGGTAGAGAGAGAAGAGGGGAGGGGAGGGTAGGGGATGGGGGATAGTAGAGGATAGGAAAGGCAGCAGAATACAGCAGACACTAGTATGGCAATATGTAAATCAATGGATGTGTAACTGATGTGATTCTGCAATTTGTATACGGGGTAAAAATGGGAGTTCATAACCCACTTGAATCAAAGTGTGAAATATGATATATCAAGAACTATGTAATGTTTTGAACAACCAACAATAAAAAAAATTTTTAAAAAATCAGCTTTAGAGCTAGGATATTTATTAGGGTCAGGGTCAGTGTTAGAGTTGTTTGAGGTTAGGGTTTAGGGTTAGGGCTTGAATTAGCACTAGGGTGTGGGTTAGGGTAAAGATAGGGTTTTGTTTAGAGTTCACATTAGGTTCATGGTAATTGATAGGATTAGGGTTAGTGATAGGGTTAAGGTTAAGTCTAGCGTTCGCATTAGGGTAAGGGTTATGGTTAGTGTAATGGATAGGATTAGAGCTAACTTTAGGGTTAGGTTTATGGTTAGGAATAGGTCTTTAATTAGAGTTAGTGTTAGGATTAAAACTAGGGTTAGGTTTAGGTTTATGTTTAGCATAAGGGTTAGGTTTTGAGCTAGGGTAAGGGCTAGGGTGAGGGTTAGGTTTAGGGTTAATTCTAGGGATAATATTATAGTACTCACAGGGTTAGGGTTAGGATTAGGGCTAGTGACATCATTAGGGATAGGGTTAGGGTTAGGGTAATGCATGCGATTAGATGTAGATTTAGGGCTATGTTTAACGTTAGATTGAGTTTTAGGCTTAGAGTTAGGGCTATGGTTATGTTTAGGTTTATAGTAAGGGTAAGGGTTTGAGCTAGGGTTAGGTCTATGACAAGTATGAGGTTTAAGATTAGGTCTAGGTTTAGTTTTCCAGTTAGGTTTAGGTTTAGCATTAAGCCTAGGATTATCAATAAGGTTAGGTTTAGGTTTAGAGTAATGGGTAAGTTTAGAGCTAGGTTTAGGGCTAGGGTTAAGGTTAGGATTATGGATAGGGTTAGGGTTAGATTCAGGGATAGGTGTAGGTTTATGTTTAGAGTAATGTTTAGGCTTTGAGCTAGGATTAGGACTGATGCAAAGTTTAGGTTAGGGTTAGGGTTAGGGTTATGTTTAAGGGTTGATTCAGGCCTAGGATTAGCTCTAGGTTTTGTGTTAGGTTTAGCCCTAGGGTTAGGCCTATGGGTAATGTAAGAGCTAGGGTTATGTTGAGGGCTAGTTGTAGGGTTAGGTTATGGCTAGGTCTAGTGTTAGGTTTAGATTTTTGGGTACGGTCAGATTTAGAGATAGGTTTACTCTAAAGGCAGGGTCAGTGTTTGGGTTAGAGTTAGTGTTAGGGTTATAGCCAGAAATCAGACTATGTTTATGTCTAGTGTTAGGGTTAGTGTTTGAGTTAGGTTAAGGATTATTGTTAGGGCTAGGGCTAGGTTTATGTTTAGGTCTATGGCTAGAGTTAAGGCTAGATTTAGGATTTGGTTTAGGTCTAGGGCTAGTGTTAGGGTTTGGTCTAGGGTTAGGTTCCGTTTTAGACCTAGGGTTAGTGTTAGGGTCAGAATAAGGGTCAAGGTTAACATTAGGGTTTGGGATAGGGTTAGAGCTAGAATGAGGGCTAGAGTTAGGACTATTAATAGGGTTAGGGTTTTGGTTAGCCTAAGGATTAGAGATAGGTCTAGGGTTACCATTAGGGTTAGGGTTTTCCTTAGGTTAAGGGGTAGCCTTAGAGCTAGGGTTAATGCTAGAGTTAGCGTTAGGGATAGGGTTAAATATAGGTTTAGAGCTTGGATTAGGGCTAGTTTTTGTGTTAGGGTTAGGGCTAGATTTGGGCATTGGCTATTGTAAGAGCCAGGGTTACAATTAGGGTTAGTTTTAGGATTAGGGTTAGGGGTAGGTCTAGTGTTAGGTTTAGGTTTAAGGTTAAGGTAATATTTAGAGATAGGGTTATTGTTAGGATATGAGTCAGCATCAGGGTTAGTTTTAGGGTTAGGGTTAGGAATCAAATAAGGGCTAGAGTTACTATTAGTGTTCAGTTTAAGGTAAGGGCTGTGTTTAGAGTTAGGGTGACTCTTAGGATATCAGTCAGGGTCAGAGTTAGCTTTAAGGTTAGGATTATGACTTGAATTAGGGCCAGGGTTACTGTTAGGGTTTGGTTTAAGTTTAAGGTGGTCTTTAGGGCTAGGGTCAGTGTTAGGATATGAATCAGGGTCAGAGTAAGTTTTAGGGTTAGGGTTAGGACTCAAATTAGGGCAAGGGTTATGTCTAGATGTAGTGTTAGGGTTTGTTTTAAGTTAAGGTTGAGGGTTAGGGCTGTTGTTCAGTTTTGTTTTAGTCCTAGGTTTAGGGTTTGGACTAGTTATAAGATTAGCATTAGGGTTAGGGCTAGTGTTAGTGTTAGGCTTAGGCTTTGGGTTAGGGTTAGATTTGGATTTAGTGTTAGATCTAGGATTAGGGCTAGATCTAACTATAGGGGAAGGTTTAGGGTGAGAGTTATGGTTACGGAAACAGATAGGGTTAGAACTAGGGCTAGGGCTAGGGTTGGACTTAGAGTTAGTCTTAGGCCTAGGGTTTTGGTTAGTTTTAGGGATAGGGATAACTTAGGGCTAGGATTAGGGCTAGGGTTAGTGTTCAGCTTAGGCCTAGTGTTAGGGCTAGGGTTATAGTTAATTTTAGGGTAATGTATGGTGTTATAACTAGGTTTATAGGTAGGGTGAGGGTTAGAATTAGGGTTAGGGCTAGGGCTAGGGTTAGGGTTATGATTAAGGCTAGGTTCAGGGCTAGGATGGGGGCTAGGGTTTGTTGTCAGGTTAGGTCTAGAATTAGGGCTAGGGCTAATGTCAGGTCTAGTGTTACAGTTTGCGGTAGATTTAGGGTTAGGTTTGTGTCTAGGTCTAGTGTAACTGTTAGGCTTTGGGTAAGCATCAGGTTTAGACCTAGGTGTATTTTTAGGTTCAGGATCAGGGTTAGGGTTTGTTTTAGGTTAAGGTTTAGGGATAGGGCTCAAATGAGCATTAGGGTTAGAGTTAGGGTTAGGGTAATTGACTGGGTTAGGTTTAGGTTTCAGGGTAGGTTTAGGGCAATGGAGAGCTTTAGGGATAGCAAAAGGGTTAGGGTTATGCCTAGGGTTAGCATTAGGATTAGGGTTATCCTAAGGATAATATATAGGGTTAGATCTATGGTTAGGGCTAGGGTTAGGTTAGGATTAGGGCTAGAGTTAGGTTAGGTTTTGGGTTAGGGCTAGTAACCCTAGCTTAGGGTTAGGGTTAGGGATATATTTAGGGTAAAGTTAGGTTTTGAGCTAGGGTTAGGTCTAGGACGAGTGTTAGGTTTAATGTTATGGTCAGGGTTAGGTTTAGGGTTAGGGCTAGGGTTTTCATTAGGGTTAGGATTAGGTTTAGGGTAATAGATTGGGTTAGATGTAAAGTTAGCTTTATAATTAAGGTTAGGTTTAGGTTTAAGTTTAGTTTTAGGGCTAGGTTTACTGTTGGTTTTAGGGTAAGAGTTAGGGTTTGAGTTAGGGTTAAAGATATGGCAAGGTTTAGGTTTAGGGTTAGGTCTAGGGTTAGGTTTATGGTTTGGGTTAGGGTTTCGGTTAGGGTTAGGGATAGGGTTATCATTAAGGTTAGGGTTAGAGTTAGGGTAATGGCTAGGGTTAGAGCTAGTGTTAGCTCTAGGATTAAGGTTAGGATTCGGGCTACGGTTAGGCTTATGGTTAGGGATAGTGCTAGGGTTATGTTTAGGCTAAGGGTTAGGCTTTGAGCTAGGGTTAGGACTAAGGTGAGGGTTAGGGTTAGAGTTAGGACTAGGGTTAGGGTGAGGGTGAGGGTTATGCTTAGGGTAGGTTTAGGCCTCAATTAGGGTTAGGGTTATTTAAATTATTTGTTAGGTTTAGGCCTAGAATTAGTGCTATGTGTAGCATAAGATCTAGGGTTCTGATTAGAGCTAGTTTTAGGGTTAGGGTTATGGCTAGGTCTAGTGTTAGGTTTAGGTTTTGGGTTAGGGTCAGGTTTAAAGCTAGGTTTAATGTTAGCGTCAGGGCCAGTGTTCAGGTTAAAGTTAGGGTTAGGGTGAAACCAGAATAGGACTAGGGTTAGGTCTAGTGGTAGTGTTAATGTTTGGTTTAGGTTAAGGATTATTGTTAGGGCTAGCACTAAGTTTTTGTTTAGGTCAAGGGCTAGAGTAATAGCTAGATTTAGGATTAGGTTTAGATCTAAGGCTAGTGTTAGGGTTAGGTTTAGGTATAAGTTTAGTGGTAGGGCTGGATTCAGGTTTTGGTTTCGGTATAGGGTCAGGTTTAGACCTATAATTAGTGTTCGGGTCAGAATAAGGGTGAAGGTTAGGGTGAGGTTTTGGGTTAGGGTTAGATCTAGAATGAGGGCTAATGTTAGGACTAATAATAGGGTTATTGTTTGGGTTTGCCTTAGGATTAGGATTAGGACTAGAGTTAACATTATGAATAGGGTTTGGCTTAGGGTAATGGATAGGATTATAGCTAGGGTTAGGGCTAGGATTAGGGTTAGGTTTAGGGCTAGTTTTAGGGTTAAGGTTAAGGTAAAATCTAGTATTAGGGCTCGCATTAGAGCTATTTTTGTGTTAGAGTTATGGCTAGGGTTTGGCTAAGGCCAATGTAAGAACTAGCATTACAATTAGGGTTAGTTTTAGGATTAGGGTTTCAGCTAGGTCTAGTGTTAGCATTAGTTTCAGGGTTAGGGGGATATTTAGAGCTAGGGTTTGTGTTTGGATATGAGTCAGGGTGAGGATTTGTTTTAGGCCTAGGACTCGAATTAGAGCTTGGGTTATGGCAAGTTATGGGTTAGGGTTTGGTTTAGGTTAAGGTTTAGGGTTAGAGCAATGGCTTGGTTTTGTTTTAGGGCTAGGGCTTGGATTAGGGCTAGTTTTAGGATTAGCAATAGTGTTAGAGCTAGTTGTAGAATGAGATTTAGGTTTAAGTTTAGGGTTAGAATTAGAGTTATGGTTAGATCTAGGGTTAGGGCTATGGCTACGGTTATGGCTAAGGTTAGGGCTATTGTGAGGGTTATGGTAACAAATAGGGTTAGAAATAGAAATAGGGCTAGGTTGTGAGTTAGAGTTAGTCTTAGAGCTAGGTTTAGGGGTAGGGTTAAGGTTAGGGTTCAAATAGGGCTAGGATTAGCGCTATGATTAGTGTTAGGTTTAGGCCTATGGTTAGGGCTAGTGTTAGGGTTAGTTTTAGGGGAAGGGCTGGGGTTATATAGCTAGGTTCAGTGCTAGGGCAAGGGTTATATTTGGGGATAGGACTAGGGTGAGGGTGAGGGTTAAGTCTAGGTTTAGGGCTAGGATGAAGGCTAGGATTTGTGTTAGGGTTAGGGCTAGGGATAATGTCAGGTCTAGGGTTATGGTTAGGGATAGTGTTAGGGATAGGTTTATGGCTAGGTCTAGTGTAAGGGTTAGGCTTAGTGTAGGTGTCAAGTATAGAGCTAGGTTATTATTAGGGTCAGAGTATGGGTTAGGGTTTGGTTTGGGTTAAGGTTTAAGATTAGGGCTAAAATTAGCATTAGGGTCAGGGTTAGGGTTAGAGTAATGGATAGAGTTGGGTTTACAGTTCAGGTTAGGTTTAGAGTAATGTATAGGGTTAGTTTTAGGGATAGGGTTAGGTTAGGCCTAGGGTTAGCATTTGGTTTAGGCTTATGTTTAGAGTAATGAATTGGTTTATTGCTAGTGTTAGGGCTTAGATTAAGATTAGGATTAGGGCTAGGGTTTGGGTTACTCCTAGGGTTAGTGTTAGCATTCAGTTTAGAGTAAGTATTAGGGTTTGAGCTAGGATTAGGGCTAGGGTGAGGGTTAGGATTAGAATCAGGGCTACAGTTAGGGTTAGGGTTAGGGCTAGGGTTAGAATTAGGGTTAGGGATATGTTTAAGGTAATGGGTAAAGTTAGAGCTAGGATTGGGCTATGGTTACACTTAGGATTATGCATAGGGTTAGGGTTAAGTTTAGAGCTAGGGTTATGTAAGGGTTAGAGTTTGAGCTAGGGTTAGGGCTAGGGCAAGCATTAGGTTTAGGGTTTGGGCTAGGGTTAGGTCTAGGTTTAGGGCTTGTATTAGGGCTAGGTTTTGTGTGAGGTTTATGGCTAGTGTTAGGGATATGGGTAATGTAAGAGCTAGGGTTATGGCTAGTTTTTTGGGTTAGGGTTATAGGTATGTCTAGTGTTAGGTTTAAGTTTTGGGTTAGGATAAGGTTTAGAGCTAGGGTTTGTGTTAGGGTAAGCGTCAGTGTTCGGGTTAGCATTGGGTTTATGGTTAGGGCTGGAATTAGAACTAGGGTTAGGTCTAGGGCTAGGGTTAGCCTTTGCATTAGGTTAATGGTTATTTTAGGGCTAGGGCTAGGTATTTGTTTAGGACTAGGGCTAGAGTTATGGCTACATTTAGGATTAAGTTTAGGTCTAGTGCTAGTGTTATGGTTAGTTTTAGGTATAGGTTTACTGGTAGGGCTAGTGTTAGGGTTTGGTTTAGTGTTAAGGTCATGCTTTGACCTAGGGTTAGTGTTAGGGTCAGAATAAGGGTAAGGTTTAGGCTTAGGCTTCGGGTTAGGGTTAGAGATAGAATGAGGGCTATGGTTAGGGCTAGTAATAGAGTTAGTGTTTGGGGTAAGCTAAAGATTAGGGTTAGAACTAGGGTAGCATTAGGGTGAGAGTTTGGCTTAGGGTAAGGAATAGGTTTAGAGCTAGGGTTTGGGTTAGTGTTAGGGTTAGGGTTAGGATTAGGGTTAAAGCTAGTGTTGAGGCTCAGATTAATGCTAGGTTTTGTGATACATTTATGGCTGTGGATAATGTAAGAATTAATTTTATGGTTAGGGATAGTTTTAGGGTTAGGATTAGGGCTAGGTCTAGTGTTTGGGTTAGGTTTAGGGTTAGGGTGATGTTTAGAGCTAGGGTTAGTTTTAGGGTCAGAGTCAGGGTCAGTATTAGTTGTAGGGATAGGGTTAGGACTAGGTGTAGCATTAGGATTTGGTTTAGGTTAAGGGTTAGGATTAGGGCTATAGCTCAGTTTTGTTTGTGGGCTATGGCTAGGGTTAGGGATAGTTTTCAAATTAGAATTAGGGTTAGGGCTAGTGTTGGGGTGAGGTTTAGGTTTAGAGTTAGGGTTAGATTTAGGGTTAGGGTTAGTTCTAGGTTTAGGACTATAGCTAGGGTTAAGACTAAAGTTAGGGCTAGTGTGAGGGTTAGGCAATAGATAAGGTTGGTACTAGATATAGGTCTAGGGCTATAGTTAGGGTTAGTCTTAGGGCTAGGGTTAGAGTTAGGGTTACAGTTAGCAGTAAATTAGGCCTAGGATTAGAGCTATGGTTAGTGTGAGGATTAGGCCTGGGGTTTGGGCTAGGGTTAGTGTTAGTGATAGTGTTAGGGTTAGGGTTAGGGGAAAGGATGTGGTTATACCTATGTTCAGAACTAGGGCAAGGGTTGAAATTAAGTTTTGGTCTAGGGTTAGGGTTCAGGTTAGGATTAAGGCTAGTTTTAAGGCTAGGATGAGGGCTCGGGTTTGTGTCAGGTTTCAGGCCAGAATTAGGTAGAGTGCTAATGTCAGGTCTAGGGTTACGGTTAGGGATACTGTTAGAGTTAGTTTTATGGCTAGGTCTAGTTTAAGGGTTATGTTTAGGGTAAGGGTCAGGTTTAGAGCTAGGTGTGTTATTAGAGTCAGTGTCTTGCTCAGAGTTTGGGTTAGGTTTTGGTTTAGTTTTAGGGTTCGAATTAGCATTAGGGTTAGGGTTAGGATTAGGGTTAGAGTAATTGATAGGGTTAGGTTTAGTGTTCAGGTTAGGTTTAGGTAAACATAAGGTTAGTGTTAGCAATAGGTTAAGGGGTAGGCCTAAATTGATAGGGTTAGACTTAGGTTTAGGACTAGGGTTAGTGTTAGGTTTAGCATAACTGTTAGGGTTTGAGCTAGGATTAAGACTATGGAAAGGGTTATGTTTACGGTTAGGTCTAGGGTTAGGTTTACAGTTAGGGTTAGTGTAGGTTTAGGGTTAGGACTAGGGTTAAGTTTACAGTTAGGGTTAAAGTAGGTTTAGGGTTAGGGCTAGTGTTATCATGACAATTATAGTTAGGGTTAGGGTAATGGGTGGGGTTAGAGCTATGTTTAGAGCTATGTTTGGGTTAGGCTTATTTTAGGGTAATGGATAGGTTTAGGGCTAGGGTTATCGTTAGAATTAGGGCTAGGGTTAGGGTTAGGCCTAGGGTTAGTGTTAGGGTTAGGTTTAGGGTAAGTGTTAGGGTTTGAGCTATGGTTAGGGCTAGGGCGACAGTTAGGGTTAGTGTCATGTCTAGGTTTAGGATTAGGGTTAAGTTTAGGGCTAGGGTTAGCATTAAGGTTAGGGTTATGTTTAGGGTAATGGATAGGGTTAGAGCTAGAATTAGGGCTAGGATTATGGGTAGGATTAAGTCTAGGGTTAGGTTTAGGGTTAGGGCCAGTTTTAGGGCTAGGGTTAGGTTTAGGGTAATGGTTAGGGCTAGGGTTTGGGTTAGGGTTAAAACGAGGTGTAGGGCTTAGTTTAGGACTAGGTTTTGGGTTAGGTTAGGGCTAGGATTAGGGCTATGGCTAATGTAAGAACTAGAGTTATGATTAGGGCTACTTTTAGGGTTATGGTTAGGGCTAGTTCTAGTTTTAGGGTTAGGTATACTTTTAGGGTGATGTTAGAGCTAGGGTTAGTGTAAGGTCAGAGTCAGGCTCAAGGTTAGTTTTAGGGTTAGGTTAGGACTGGAATTAGGGCTAAGGTTAGGGCTAGGTGTAGATTTAGGTTTGGGGTTAGGTTAAGGGTTAGGGTTAGGGCTATGGCTCGGTTTTGTTTTAGGGCTTGAACTAGATTAGGGCTAGTTTTAGGATTAGTGTTAGTGTTAGGGCTAATGTTTGTGTGAGGTTTAGGGTTGGGATTGGACTTAGAGTTATGGTTAGTTCTAGGGTTAGGGCTAGGGCTAGTGTTAGGCTAAGGTTAGGGCAAGTGTTAGGGTTATGGTAAGGGATAGGAATAGATCTAGGAATGGGGCTAGGGCGAGAGTTAGAGTTAGTCTTAGTGCTAGTAGTAGGTTTAGGGCTAAATTAGGGCTAGGATAAGGTCTAGGATTAGTGTAAGGGTTAAGACTAGACTTAGAGTTAGGTTTAGATTTGGGGGAAGGGATGGGAATATAGCAAGGTTCAGAACTAGGGCAAGGGATAAAATTAAGGATAGAGCTAGAGTTAGGGTTTGGGTTAGGATCAAGGCTAGGTATAGGGCTAGGATGAGGGCTAGCGTTTGTGTTAGGGTTATGGCAATAATTAGGTCTAGGGATAATATCAGGTCTAGGGTTACAGTTAGGGATAGTTTTTGGGTAAGATTTATGGCTAGGTCTAGTGTCAGAGTTAGGTTTAGGGTGAGGTTCAATTTGAGAGCTAGGAGTATTGTAATAGTCAGATTCAGGTTTTGGGTTTGGGTTAGATTGAGGTTTAGGGTTGTGGCTCAAATTAACATTAGGTTTGAGTTAGGGTTAGGGTAATGGATAAGATTAAGTTTAGGCTTCAGTTTAGGTTTAGGGCTCAGGTTAGGTTTAGGGTAATGGATAGGGTTAGGGTTAGGCCTAGGGTTAGCATTAGGTTTATGGTTATCATTAGGGTAATGGATAGGGTTATAGCTAGGGTTAGGGCCAGGGTTATGTTTAGGATTAGGGCTAGAGTTAGGGTTAGGGTTAGGATTAAGGATAGGGGTAGCTTTAGGGTATGGGTTAGGGTTTGAGCTAGGGTTAGTGCTAAGGATAGGGTTAGGTTTAAGATTAGGTCTAGGGTTAGGATTAGGGTTATCATTAGGGTTAAGGTAATGGACAGGTTTAGATATAACGGTTAGGGTTAGGGTTAGGTTTAGGACTAGGGTTAGTGTTAAGTAGCATAATTGTTAGAGTTTGAGCTAAGGTTAGGACTACAGCAAGGGTTAGGTTTATGGTTAGGTCTAGGGTTAGGTTTACAGTTAGGGTTAGAGTAGGTTTAGGTTTAGGTTTAGGGCTAAGGTTATCATGACGTTTATGGTTAGGGTTAGGGTAATTGGTGGGGTTAGAGCTAAGGTTAAGTCTAGTTTTAAGTTTAGGATTAGGGCTAGGATTAGGGTTGGGTTAGGCTTATCATTTTCTTATGGTTAGGTTAAGGGTAAGTGTCAGGGATTGAGTGTTAGGGCTAGGTTGAGGCTTCAGGTTAGAATCAGGGCTAGGAATAGAGTTAGGGTTAGGGCTAGGTTTAGCATTAGGTTTAGGGTTATGTTTAGGGTAATGGATAGAGTTAGAGCTAGAGTTTGGGCTATGATTACGGTTAGGATTAGGGCTAGGATTGGGGTTAGGGTTTGGTCTAGGGTTATGTTTAGGGTAAGGGCTAGGGTTTGAGCTAGTGTTAGTGCTAGGTTAGTTCGAGGATTAGGTTCAGCCTTAGGTTTAGGGACAGGATTATGGTAGGTTTAGGGTTGGGGTTAAGGTTAGGGCTGGGGTTACATTAGGGTTAGGATAAGGGTTAGGGTAATGGATATGGTTAGGTGTAGGTTTAGGTTTAGGTTTAGGGTTAGATTTAATTTTAGGGTTAATGTTAAGGCTATGGTTATGTTTAGGTTTATGGTACAGGTTAGGTTTTGAGCTAGGGTTAGGGCTATGGGGAGTGTTAGTTTTAGGCTTAGGTCTATTGTTAGTTGTCTGGTTAGGGTTAGGGTTACGGTTAGGGTTAAGGCTATGGTTGTCAATACAGTTAGTTGTAGGGTTAGGTAAGGTGTAGGTTTAGAGCTAGGTTTAGGGATAGGGTTACGTTTAGGGTTAGGGCTAGGGTTAGGGTTTAGAGTAAGGTATAGGTCTAAGTTTACATTTATGGTAAGGGTTAGGCTTTGAGTAAAGTTTAAGACTAAGGCTAGGGTGAGGTTTAGGGTTAGGGTTAGGGCTAGGGTTAGGGTTGGCTTTACACTTAGGGCTATATTTAGGCCTAGAATTCACTCTATGTTTTGTGTTAGGTTCAGGCATAGAGTTAGGGCTATGGGTAATGTAAGAGTTAGGATTATGATTAGGGCTAGTTGTAGGCTTAGGGTTACGGCTATGTCTAGCGTTAGGTTTAGGTTTTCAGTTAGGGTCAGGTTTAGAGATAGGTTTAGTGTTAAAGGCAGGGTCAGTGTTCAGGTTAGAGTTAGAATTAAGTTTAAAGCCAGAATTGGGACTAGGTTTATGTCTAGGGGTAGGGTTAGTCTTTGTGTTAAGTTAAGGGTTATTGTTAGAGCTAAGACTAGGTTTTTGTTTAGGTCTACAGCTAGAGTTAAGTCTAGATTTAGGATTAGTTTTAGGTCTAGGGCTAGTGATAGAGTCTGGTTTAGGTATAAGTTTACTGGAAGGGATAGTGTTACTGTTTGATGTAGCATTAGGGTCAGGTTTAGACCTAGGTTAGTGTTGTGGTCAGAATAAGGGTCAGGGTTAGGGTTAAGGTTTGGGATAGGGTTAGAGCTAGAATGAGGGCTAGGGTTAGGATTATTAATGTGGTGAGAGTTTTTATTAGGCTGAGGATTAGGGATAGGTATAGGGTTACCATTAGGCTTAGGGTTTTGCTTAGGGTTAGGGATAGGGTTAGAGCTAATGTTAGGGGTAGGGTTAGGGTTAGGGTTAGGGCTAAAGCTAGCTGTAGGGCTTGGATTAGGGCTAGATTTTGTGTTAGTGTTAGGGCTAGCATTAGGGCAACCAGTAATGTAAGAACCAGGGTTACAATTAGGATTAGCTTTAGGGTTAGGGTTAGGGTTAGGGGTAGTTCTAGTGTTAGTGTTAGATTTAAGGTTAGGGTGATATTTAGAGCTGGAGTTATTTTTAGGATAGGAGTCAGGGTCAGGGTTAGTTTTAGGGTTTGAGTTAGGACTCAAATTAGGGCTAGGTTTACTGTTAGGTTTTGGTTTAAGGTTAGCATCATGTTTAGAGCTAGGGTGAGTGTTAGGATATGAGTCAGGGTCAGGGTTAGTTTTAAGGTTAGGGTTAGGACTCGATTAGGGCTAGGATTTGTTCTAGTAGTCATTTAGGGTTTGGTTTATGTTAAGGTTTAGGGTTAGGTCTATTGCTCGGTTTTGTTTTAGTCCTAGGGTTAGGTTTAGGGCAAGTTTTAAAATTGGTATTAGGGTTAGGGCTAGTGTTAGTGTTAGGCTTAGACTTAAGGTTAGGGTTACATTTATAGTTAGGTTTTGATCTAGGATTAGGCTAGGATTAAAGATAGGGCAAGCGTTAGGGCCAGGGTTAGAGTTATGGTAAGGGATAGGGTTAGAACTAGGAATAGGGCTAGTGTGAGAGTTAGAGTTAGTGATAGGGCTAAAATTAGAGTTAGGGTTTGGGATAGGGTTAAATTAGGGCTAGGATTAGGGCTAGGGTTAGTGTTCAGCTTAGGCCTAGCGATAGGGATAGGGTTCGGTTTAAGTTTAGGATAAAGAATGGCATTATAGCTAGGTTTAGACGTAGGGTGAGTGGTAGAGTTAGGGTTAGGGTTAGGGATGGGGTTAGGGTTATGATTAAGGATAGGTTTAGGGCTAGGATGAGGCTAGTGTTTGTTTTAGATTCAGGGCTAGGATTAGTGCTAGGGCTAATATCAGGTCTAGGGTTATGGTTAACGATAGCTTTTGGGTTAGGCTTATGGCTAAGTCTAGTGTAAGGGTTAGATTTAGGGTAAGGGTCAGGTTTAGAACTCGGGGAATTATTAGGATTAGGATTTGTCTTAGGTAAGAATTTAGGTTTACGGCTCAAATTAGCATTAGGGTTAGGGTTAGGGTATAGTTAGTGTTTGTTTTAAGATTCAAGTTTGGTTTAGGGTAATTGATACAGTTAGCATTAGTGATAGGGCTAGGGTTAGGCTTAGGGTTAGCATTAGGGTAAGAGTTATAGTTAGGGTAATTGATAGGGTTAGAGCTTAGGTTAGAACTAGAGTTATGGTTAGGAATATGACTTGAGTTAGGGTTAGAGTTAGTGTTAGCACTAGGGTTAGGGTTAGGTTTAGGGTTATGTTTAGCATAAATGTTAGGTTTTGAGCTAGGGTTAGGGCTAGGTTTAGGGTTAGGTCTAGGGATAGAATTACAGTAGGTTTAGGGTTACGGTTAGGGTTAGAGTTAGGGCTAGGGTTATCATTAACGTTAGGGTTAGGGTTAAGGTAACTGATAGGGTTAGGTTAGGTTTAAATTTTGGTTGATAGTTAGAATTAGTGACAAGATTAGGATTAGAGCTATGGTTATGTTTAGGTTTATGGTTAGGTTTATGGTTTGATCTAGAGTTAGGGCTATGCTGAGTGTTAATTTTAGGGTTATGT
The DNA here is from genome assembly GCF_001458135.2 of Marmota marmota marmota. Lineage (NCBI taxonomy): Eukaryota > Metazoa > Chordata > Mammalia > Rodentia > Sciuridae > Marmota > Marmota marmota. The sequence goes on from NW_026000338.1 coordinate 66,933, forward strand.
CTATGGTTAGTTTTCCAGTTAGGGTTAGGGTTAACATTAGGGTTTGGGCCAGGATTATCAATAAGGTTAGGTTTAGAGTTAGTGTAATGGGTAGGTTTAGAGCTAGGTTTAGGGCTAGGATTTGGGCTAGGATTAGGGTGAGAGTTAGGGATAGGTCTAGGTTTATGTTTAGGGTAAAAGTTAGGCTTTGAGCTATCTTAGGACTAAGGCAAAGGCTAGGGTTAGGTATAGGGCTAGTGTTAGGGTTAGGGTTATGCTTAGGACGAGGTTTAGGCCTAAAATTAGCTCTATGTTTAGTGTTAGGTTTAGGCCTAGGGTTAGGGCTATGGGTAATGTAAGATTTAGGATTATGATTAAGGCTAGTTTTAGGGTTAGGGTTATGGCTGGTTCTAGAATTAGGTTTAGGTTTTGGTTAGTTTCAGGTTTAGAGGTAGGTTTAATGTTAAAGGCAGGGTCAGTGTTTGGGTTAGAGTTAAAGTTAGGGTTAAAGCCAGAATTAGGACTAGGTTAAGGTCTAGAGGTAGAGTTAGTGTTTGGGTTACGTAAAGGTTTTTGTTAGGGTTAGGGCTAGGAATTTGTTTAGTTCTAGAGCTAGAGTTCAGGCTAGATTTAGGATTAGGTTTAAGTCTAGAGCTAGTGGTAGGGTTAGGTTTAGGTGTACGGTTACAAGTAGGGCTAGTGTTAGGGTTTGGTTTAGGATTAGGGTCAGGTTTAGACCTAGGGTTTATGTTATGGTCAGAATAAGGGTCAGGGTTGGGGTTAGGGTTTGGGATAGCATTAGAGCTAGAATGAGATCTAGCGTTAGGACTATTAATAGGGTTAGGATTTGGTTATCCTAAGGATTAGGGATAGGTCTAGGGTTACCATTAGGGTTAAGGTTTTGCTCAGGGTAAGGCATAGGGTTAGGGCTAGGGTTAGGTTTATGGTAATTGTTAAAGCTAGGTTTAGGGCTCAGATTAGGGCTAGTTTTTGTGTGAGGTTTAGGGCTAAGGTTAGGGCAATGGCTAACATAAGAACTAGGGTTACAACGAGGGTTAGAGGTAGGGGTAGGTCAAGTGTTAGGGTTAGGTTTAAGATTAGGGTGATATTTATAGCTAGGGTTAGTGTTAGGATATCAGTCAGGTCAGGGTTAGTTTTAAGGTTATGATTAGGACTCGAATTAGAGCTAGAGTTAGATCTAGGTGTAGTGCTAGGGTTTGGTTTAAGTTAAGGTTAGTGTTAGGCCTGTTGCTCAGTTTTGTTTTAGTGCTATGGTTAGGGTTAGGGCTAGTTTTATGATTAGCTTTAGGGTTAGGGCTAGGGTTATGGCTAGGTTTAGGATTAAGGCTAGATTTAAGGCTAGGATTAGGGCTAGGTTTTGTGTTAGGTTTAGGGCAAGAATTAGAGTTAGAACTAATGCCAGGTCTAGGTTTACAGTTAGTGATAATTTTAGGGTTAGGTTTATGGCTAGTTCAAATTAAAGTGTTATGTTTAGGGAAAGGGTCAGATTAAGAGCTGGGGTATTATTAGGGTCAGGATCAGGCTTCGGATTTGGGTTAGGTTAAGTTTAGGGTTAAGGCTCAAATTAGCATCAAGGTTAGAATTAGGGTTAGGGTAATGGATAGTGTTAGGTTTAGGGTTCAGGTTAGGTTTAAGGTAATGGATATGGTTAGGGTTTGTGATAGGTTTAGGGTTAGGCCTAGGGTTAGCATTAGTTTTATGGTTATCATTATAGGGTTAGATCTAGGGTTAGGGCTAGGGTTATGGTTAGGATTAGGGCTAGATTTAGGGTTAGGGTTAGGGTCAGGGTTAGGGCGAGGGTTACACTTAGGATTAGGTTTAGGGTACGGTTTAGGGTTTGAGCTAGGATTTTTGCTATGGCTAAGGTTAATTTAGGATTTGGTCTAGGGTTATGGTCATAGTTAGTGTTACGGTTAGGGATAGGGTTATCATTAGAGTTAGGGTAATAGGTTTCAATGTCAGGTTAAAGATAGGGTTAGGTTTAGGTTAGTGTTAGCTTTAGGTTTAGGATTAGGGTTAGGGTTTCAGCTAGCTTAGATTTAGTGTTAGGGTTAGGTTCACTGTTAGTTCTAGGGTTAGGTCTATGTTTAAGGTTAGGGTAGGTTTAGCTTTAGGTCTAGTGTTATCATTAGTGTTAAGTTTAGGGTTAGGGTATTGGGTAGGGTAGAGGTAGGGTTAGGGCTAGGGTCAAGGTTAGAATTAGGGCTGGGGTTAGGGTTAGGGTTAGGCCTTGGGTTAGTGTTAGTGTTAGGTTAAGTGTAAGGGTTAGGGATTGAGCTAGGTTTAGGGCTAAGGCAAGGGTTAGTGTTACATTCTGAGCTGGGTAGGGTTAGGGTTAGATTTAGGGTTATGGTTAGTGTAATGGATAGAGTTAGATCTTGGGTTTGGGCTATGGTTACAGTTAGGATTAGGGCTAGAGTTAGGGTGAGGTTTAGGGTTTGGGCTAGGGTTATGTTTAGGGTAAGTTTTAGGATTTGAGCTAGGTTTAGGGCTAGAATGAGGGTTAGGGTTAGGTTTAGGGCTAGGTTTAGGGTTAGAGTTATGCTTAGGGTTAGGTTTAGGGCTGTAATTAGGGCTAGGTTTTGTGTGAGGTTTAGGGCTAGTGTTAGGTATATGGGTAATGTAACAGCTAGAGTTATGGTTATGGCTAGATTTAGAGTTCGTCTAGTGTTAGGGTTAGTTTTGGGGTTAGGATAAGTTTTAGAGCTAGGGTTTTTGTTAGGGTAAGTGTCAGGGTTCAGGTTAGGATTAGATTTTGGGTTAGGACCAGAATGAGGACTAGGGTTAGGTCTAGGGGTAGAGTTAGTGTTTGGTTTAGGTTAAGGGTTATTGTTAGGGCTAAGGCTAGGATTATGGCTATATTTAGGATTAGGTTTAGGTCTAGGACTAGTGTTAATGTTAGGTTTAGGGTTAGGGTTACTGGTAGGGCTAGTATTCGGTTTCGGATAAGGGTTAGGGTCAGGTTTAAACCTAGGTTTAGTGTTAGGGTCAGAATAAGGGTCAGCATTTGGTTTAGGGTTTGGGTTAAGTTTAGAGCTAGAATGAGGGCTAAGGTTAAGATTAGTAATAGAGTTAGGGTTTGGGATAGGCATAGAATTAGGTTTATGACTAGGGTAGCAATAGGGTGAGGGTTTGACTAAGTGTAAGAAATAGGGTTAGAGCTAGGATTAGGACTAGGGATAGGGTTAGGGTTAGGGCCAGGGTTAGGCCTTGGATTAGGGCTAGGTTTTGTGTTAGGTTTAGGGCTATGGCTAATTTAAGAACTGGCATTATGATTAGGGCTAGTTTTGGGGTTAGGTTTAGGGCAAGGTCTAGTGTTAGTATTAGGTTTAGGGATAAGGGATGTGTACAGCTAGGGTTAGTGTTAAGGTCAGAGTCAGGGTTAGTATTAGTTCTAGGGTTAGGGTTAGGACTCGAATTAGGGCTAGGTGTAGTGTTAGGGTTAGGGTCAGTGCTATGGCTCAGTTTTGCTTGAGGGCTAGGGCTAGGGTTAGGGCTAGTTTTCAAATTAGCATTAGTGTTAGAGCTAGTGTTAGGGTGTGGTTTAGGCTTAGGGTTAGGGTTAGATTTAGAGTTAGGGTTCGATCTAGGTTTAGGGCTACAGCGAAGGTTAGGGCTAGGGTTAGGGCTAGGGTTTGAGTTATCATAAGGGATAGGGTTAGAACTAGGGATAGGGCTAGGGCAAGAGTTAGAGTTAGTCTTAGTGTTAGGGTTAGAATTAGGGCTTAATTAGGGCTAGGATTAGAGCTAGGGTTAGTATTAAGCGTGAGCCTAGGTTTATGGCTAGGGTTATGGTTATGGTTATGATTAGGTATGATGTTATAGCTAGCTTTAGAACTAGGGCGAGGATTAAAATTAGGGTTAGGTCTATGGTTAAGGTTAGGTTTAGAATTAAGGCTAAGATTATCGCTAGGATTATGGCTAGAGTTTGTTTTAGGGTTAGGGCTTCATTAGGGCTAGGGCTAATGTCAGTTCTAGGGTTATAGTTAGAGATAGTTTTAGGGTTAAGATGATTAAGGTTAGGATTAGGTTTATGGATATGGTTAGGCTTAGGGTTCAGGTTAGGTTTAGGGTAATGTATAGGTTTAGGGTTAGGAATAGGTTTAGGGTTATCCTAGGGTTAGCATTAGGGTTAGGATGAGGATTAGGGTAATGGATAAGGTTACAGCTGGGGTTAGGGCTAGGTTTATGGTTAGGATTAAGGCTAGGGTTAGGTTTGGGGTTATGGCAAAGTTAGGGTTAGGATTAGGTTTAGGGTAAGTGTTAGGGCTAGAATTAGGGTTATGATTAGGGTTAAAGGTAGTGTTAGGGCTCCAATTAGGGATAAGTTTTGAGTTAGGTTAGGGCTAGGTTTAGGGCTGCAGCTAATGTAAGAACTAGGGTTATGATTAGAACTAGTTTTAGGGTTAGGGTTAGGTCTAGGTCTAGGGTTACGGTTAGGTTTAGGTTTGAGTGATGTTTAGAGCTAGGATTAGTGTGAGGGTCAGAGTCAGAGTCAGGGTTTGTTTTAGGGTTAGGGATAGGACTCGAATTAGAGCTAGGTTATGGCTAGGTGTAGGCTTAGGGTTTGGTTTATGTTAAAGGTTAGGGTTAGGGCTATGGCCCGGGTGTTTTGTAGGTCTAGGGCTACGTTAGGGCTAGTTTTAGGACTAGCATTAGTGTTACAGCTTGTGTTAGTGAGAGGTTTAGCTTAGAATTAGGGTTAGATTTAGAGTTAGGGTTAGATATAGGATTAGGGCTAGGGCTAGGGTTAGGGTTAATGTAAAGGCCAGTGACAGGATTATGGTAATGGATAGGGTTAGAGCTAAAAATAGGACTATGGCAAGAGTTAGAGTTAGTCTTAGGGCTAGGGTTAGGTTAGGTTTAGGGCTAAATTAGGGCTAGTATTAGGTCTAGCGTTTGTGTTAGGGTTAGGCCTAGTTTAGGCTTAGGTTTAGATTTAGGGATAGGGTTAGGTTTAGGGGAAGGGATGGGGTTAGAGCTAGTTTTAGGGCTAGGTTGAAGGTTAGAATTTCGGTTAGGGCTAGGGTTATGATTTGGTTTAGTAATAAGGCTAGGTTTAGGGCTTGGATGAGGGCTAGGGTTTGTTTTAGGGTTATGGCAAGAATTAGGGCTAGGGCTTGTGTCAGGTCTAGGCTTACATTAGGGATAGATTGAGGGTTAGATTATGGCTAGGTCTAGTGTAAGGGTTAGGTTTAGTATAAGGGTCCGTTTTAGAGCTTGGGGTATTATTAGGGTTAGAATTAGGTTTTGGGTTTGGTTTTGGGCTAGGACTAGTGTCAGGTCTAGGCTTACGTTAGGGATAGATTGAGGGTTAGATTTATGGCTAGGTCTAGTGTAAGGGTTAGGTTTAGTATAAGGTCAGGTTTAGAGCTTGGGGTATTATTAGGGTTAGAATTAGGTTTTGGGTTTGGTTTAGGTTAGGGTTTAGGTTTAGAGCTTGAATTAGCATTAGGGTTTGGTTAGGATAATGATAGGTTTGATTTTAGGGTTCTTGTTAGGTGTAGGGTAATTGATAGGGTTAGAGTTAGTAAAAGGGTTAGGGTTAGGCCTAAAGTTAGCCTTAGCGTTATGGTTGTGCTTAGGGTAAGGGATAGGGTTAGGGCTAGAGTTATGGATATTACTAGGGCTAGAGTTAGGTTTAGGCCTAGAGTTATGGTTAGATTTAGGTTTAGGATATGGTTTAGAGTTTGAGCTAGTGTTAGTGCTAGGGCAAGGGTTAGGTTTAGGGTTAGGTCTAGGTTATAGTTAAGGTTAGGGTCAAGGTTAGTGTTAAGGTTAGGACTAGGTTTATCATTAGGTTTAGGGTATTGGATAGGGTTTGATGTCGTGTTTGGGTTGGGTTAAGGTTAGGTTTCAGCTTAAGGTTAGGGTTAGGGATAGGTTTAGGGTTAGGTTTAGAGTAAGGTTAGGGTTTGAGCAAGGGTTAGCTCTATGGCAAGGGTTAGGTTTATGGTTATGTCTTGGGTTAGGGTTAGGGTAGATTTAGGGTAAGGGCTAGGGTTATCATCAGGGTTAGGGTTAGGATAATGGGTAGGGTTAGAGCTAGGGGTAGGTATAAGGTTATCATTAAGGTTAGGGTTAGAGTTAGGGTAATATGTAGGTTTAGATCTAGGGTTAGGGATAGGGTTAAGGTTAGTATTAGGGCTAGCGTTAAGGTTAGGTTTAGGTTTAGACCATGGGTTAGTGTTAGTGCTAGGTTAAGTTTAAGGGTTAGGGATTGAGCTAGTGTTTGGACTTGGATGAGAATTAGAGTTAGAGTCAGTGTGAGGGTTAGGGCTATGGTTAGTATTAGGGTTAGGGTTAGGGTTATGTTAATGGATAGAGTTAGAGGTAGGTTTTGGCCTATGGTGATGGCTAGTTTCAGGGTTAGTGATATGGCTAGGTCTAGTGTTAAAGTTATGTTTTTTGTTAGGATAAGGTTTAGAGCTAGGGTTTGTGTTATGGTAAGGGTTTGTGTTACAGTAAGGGTCAGTGTTTGGGTTAGGGTTAGGTTTACTGTTAGGGCCAGCATTAGGGCTAGGGTTTGGTTTAGGGGTAGGGTGTTTAGGGTTATTATTAGGGCTAGGACTAATTTTTTGGGTAGGGAAAGCCCTAGATTTATCACTAGATGAAGGATTAAGTGTAGGTCTAGGTCTAGTGTTAGGGTTAGGTTTAGGTATAGGGTTACAGGTAGTGCCAATGTTAGGGGTTGGTGTAGGGTTAGGGTTTAGACCTATGGTTAGTGTTAGGTCGGTTTAGGTTTAGACCTATGGTTAGTATTAGGGTCAGAATAAGGGTCAGGGTTAGGGTTAGGGTTTTGTATAGTGATAGAGCTATATTGAGGGTTAGGGTTAGGACTAGTAATAGAGTTAGGTTTTGGGTTAGGCTAAGAATTAGGTTTAGGACTAGGGTAGCTTTAGGTTTAGAGTTTGGCTTAGGGTAAGGGATAGGGTTAGTGCTAGTGTTAGGGCTAGGGTTAGGGTTAGGGTTAGGGCTAAGGTTAAGTTTAGAGTTAGGGTTAAAGCTAGAGTTAGAGATTGGATTAGGGCTAGGTTAGGTTTTGTGTTAGCTTTAGGGCTACGGCTAATGTAAGAACTAGGGTTACATTTAGGGCTAGTTTTAGGGTTAGTATTACGTCTAGGTTTAGTGTTTGGTTAGGTTTAAAGCTAGGGTTATGTTTAGAGTAATGGATAGGTTAGGGTTAGCAAATGTGTTAGGGTTAGGCCGAGGGTTAGCATTAGGGTTAGGGTTAGGGTTAGGGTAATGGATAGGGTTAGAGCTAGGGTTAGGGCTAGGGTTATGGTTAGTGTTAGTGTTAGGGTTAGTGTTAGGTTTAGGGTTAGTGCAAGGATTAAAGTTAGGGTCAGGTTTAGGGTAAGGGTTGGGACTTGGTTTAGGTTTAGATTTAGCGTTAAAGCTAGGGTTTGGGCTTGAATTAGGGCTAGATTTTGGATTACATTGGGGCTAGTGTTAGGGATACAGCTAATGTAAGAACTAGGGTTATGATTAGGGCTAATTTAGGGTTATGGTTAGGGCTAAGTCTAGTTTTATGGTTAGGTTAAGTTCAGGGTGATGTTTTGAGCTAGGGTTCCTGTTAGGTTCAGAGTCAGGGTCAGGGTTAGTTTTAGGGTTGGGGATAGGACTCGAATTAGGGGTATGCTTAGGGCTAGATGTAGGGTTAGGATTTGGTTTACATTAAGGGTTAGGGTTAGTCTATGGCTCGTTATGTTTTAGGGCTAAGGCTAAAGTTAAGTGTAGCTTTACGATTAATGTTAGTGATATTCCTAGTGATAGGGTGAGTTTAGGGTTAGGGGTACATTTAGAGTTATGGTTAATTCTAGGGTTAGGGCTATGGCTAGGGTTAGGGCTAAGGTTAGGTCTAGTGTTTGGGTTACGGTAAGGGATAGGGTTAGAACTAGGAATAGAGCTAGGGCAATAGAGTTAGTCTTAAGACTAGGGTTAGGGTTTAGTTTAGGACTAAATTAGGGCTAGGAATATGTCTAGGATTGGTGTTAGGGTTAGGCCTAAGGTTAGGGCTATGTTTAGGATTAGGTTTAGGGTTAGGTTTAGGGGAAGGGATGGAGTTATAGCTGGGTTTAGGGCTAGGGCGATGATTAGAATTAGGTTTAGGCCTAGGGTTAGTTTTGTGTTAGGATTAAGGCTAGATTTGGGGTTAGGATGAGGTCTAGGGTTTGTGTTAGGGTTAGGGCAAGTTTTAGGGATAGGGATAATCTCAGGTTTAGGGTTATGGCTAGGGATAGTTATAGGGTTAGGTTGATGGCTAGGTCTAATGTTAGGTTTAGGGTAAGGGCCAGGTTAAGTGTAAGGTGTATTTTTAGGGTCAGGGTCAGGTTTCAGGTTTGAGTTAGGTTAATTATTAGGGTTAGGGCTCAAATTAGCATTAGGGTTAGAATTAGGGTTAGGTTTATGGATAGGTTTAGGTTTAGGATTCAGGTTAAGATTAGGGTAATTGATAGGGTTAGGGTTAGTGATAGGGTTAGGGTTAGGCCTAGGGTTAGTATTTGGGTTAGGGTTATTGCTAGGTTAATGAATAGCATTAGAGATAGGATTAGGGCTAGAGTTAGGGTTATGGTTAGGGCTAGGGCTAGGGTTAAGGTTGGGTTAGGTTTAGGGTACAGATTAGGTTTTGAGCTAGGGTTAGTGCTAGGGTGAGGGTTAGGTTTAGGATTATGTCTAGGGTTAGATTTATGGTTAAGGTTAGGGTTAGTGTTAGGGTTAGGGCTAAGGTTATCTTTAGAGATAGGTTAATAGATAGGGTTAGTGTCAGGTTAGAGTTAGGGGTAGTTTTAGGTTTAGGGTTAGTGTTTAGGGTTAGGGCTAAGATTATCATTAGAGATAGTGTAATGGATAGGGTTAGATGTCAGGTTAGGTTTAGGGGTAGTTTTAGGTTTAGGGTTAGTGTTAGAGTAAGGGTTAGGGTTTTATCTAGGGTTAAGGCTATGATGAGGGTTAGGTTTAGGTGTAGAATTAGGGTTAGATTTAGAGTTAGGTTTACATCTAGGGTTAGTGCAAGGTGTAATGTTAGGGCTAGGGTTATTCCAGGCTTAGGGCTAGGAATAAGGTTATGGTAAGTGATAGGGTTAGAATTAGGGCTAGGGCTAGGATGAGAGTTATTGTTAGTCTTAAAGCTAGGGTTAGGGTTAGGTTTAGGATTAGGGCTAAGGTTAGTGTTAGGGTTAGTCCTAGGGTTAAGGTTAGGGCTAGGGTTAGTGTTAGGTTTAGAGTTTGGGTTTGGTTTAGGGTAAACGATGGGGTTATAACTAGGTTTAGGGCTAGGGAAAGGGTTAGAATTAGGGTTAGGTTATGATTAAGGCTACGTTTTGGGCTAGGATGAGAGCTAGTGTTCGTGTTAGGGTTGGGGATAGGATTAGGGCTAGGGCTAATGTCAGGTCTATGGATACAGTTAGGGATAGGTTTCGAGTTATGTTTATGGTTATGTCTAGTGTAAGGGTTAGATTTAAGGTAAGGGTCAATTACAGCTATGTGTATTATTAGGGTAAGTGTATGACTTAAGGTTTGGTTTAAGTTAAGGTTTAGGTTTAGGGCTTGAATTAGCATTAGGGTTAGAGTTAAGGTTATGTAATGAATAGGCTTAGGATTAGGGTTCAGGTTAATTTTAGGGTAATGGATAGATTTAGGGATTGCTTTAGGGTCAGGGTTAAGCCTCGGGTTAGCATTAGGGTTAGGATTATGGTTAGGGTAATGGATAGAATTAGAGCTAGGGTTAGGGCTAGGGTTATGGTTAGGATTAGGGCTAGGATTAGGGTAGTGGATATAATTTGAGCTATGTTTATGGCTATGGTTAAGGTTAGGATTAGGGCTAGTGTTAGGTTAGTGTTTGGGATAGGGCTAGGGTTATCTTAAGGGTAAAGGTTAGGCTTTGAGCTAGGGTTAGGTCTAAAGCGAGGCTTAAGGTTAAGGTTAGGACTAGGGTTAGGTTTAGGGTTACACTTAGGGCTGTTCAGGCCTAGGATTAGGGCTAGGTTTTGTGTTAGTTTAGGCCTAGGGTTAGGGACATGGGTAATGTAAGAGCTAGGGTTATGATTATGGCTAGTTTTAGGATTAGGGTTATGGCTAGGTCTAGTGTTAGGATTAGGTTTTGGGTTAGGGTGAGCTTTGGAGCTAGGATTATGTTAGGTTCAGGGCCAGTGTTCAGGTTAGAATTAGTGTTGGGGTTAGTACCAGAATTAGGTCTAGGGTTAGGTCTACGGTAGGGTTAGTGTTTGGGTTAGGTTAAGGGTTATTGTTAGGGCTAGGGCTAGGTTGTTGTTCAAGTCTAGGGTTAGAGATATGGCTAGATTTAGGATTAGTTTTAGGTATAGGGCTAGTGTTAGGTTTAGGTTTAAGTATAGGATTACCAGTTTAGGTTTATGTTTAGGATTAGTGTTCGGTTTTGGGTTAGAGACAGGTTTAGACCTACAGTTAATGTTAGGGTCAGAATAAGTGTCAGGGTTAGGGTTTGGGTTTGGGTTTGGGTTAGGGTTAGAGCTAGAATGAAGGTTAGAGTTAGGACTAGTAATAGTGTTAGGGTTTGGTTAGGCTATGGATTAGGGTTAGGACTAGGGTTAGCATTAGGTTTAGGGTTTAGCTTAAGGTAATAAATAGGGTAAGAGCTAGGATTAGAGCTAGGGTTAGGGTATGGGTTAGGGCTAGTTTTAGAGTTAGGCTTAAAAATAGGGTTATTGCTCAGATTAGGGCATTTGGTTGGGGCTAGTGTTAGGCCTACAACTCATGTATGAATCAGGGTTATGATTATGGCTACTTTTTGGGTAAGTGTTATGGCTAGGTCAATTTAGGGTTAGGGTTAGCATTAGCGTGATGTTTAGAGCTAGGGTTAGTGTTAGGGTCATGGCCAGTGTTTGGGTTATAGTTAGGGTTAGGGTTAAACCCAGAATTATCACTAGAGTTAGGTCTAGGGGTAGGGTTAGTGTTTGTGTTAGGTTAAGGTTTATCATTAGGGCTAGGGCTAGGATTTTGTTTAGGTGTAAGGCTAGAGATATGGTTAGATTTAGGATTAGGTTTAGGTCTAGGGATAGTGTTAGGGTTAGGTTTAGGAATAGGTTTATTTCTAGTGCTAATTTTAGGGTTCAGTATAGGGTTAGGGTCAGGTTTAGACCTACAGTTACCATTAGGGTCAGAATAATTGTCAGGTTTGAGTTATGGTTAGAGCTAGAATGAGGGCTAGGGTTAGCACTAGTAATAGGGTTAGGGTTTGGGTTAGGCTACGGATTAGGGTTAGGCCTAGGGTTAGCATTAGGGTTAGAGTTAGCTTAGGGTAAGGGATAGGATTAGAGCTAGGGTTAGGGCTATGTTTAGGGTTAGCGTTAGGGCTAGTGTTAGGTTTAAGTTTAGGGTTTAAGCTAGGGTTAGGTCTTGCATTAAGGCTAGGTTTTGGTTAGAGTTAGGGCTAGGTTTACAGTTATGGCCAATGTATGGACTAGGGTTTCGATTTGGGCTAGTTATAGGATTAGGGTTAGGACTAGGTCTAGTGGTAGGATTAGGTATAACATTAGGGTGATGTTTAGAGCTAGGGTTAGTGTTAGGGTCAAATTCAAGGTCAGAGTAGTTTTAGGATTAGGGTTTGGACTCGAATTAGGGCTAGGGTTAGGGCTAGATGTAGGTTTAGGGTTTGGTTTAGGTTAAGTTTTAAAGTTAGGGCTATGGCTCGGTTTTGTTTTAGGGCTAGGGCTATGGTTAGGGCTAGTTTTAGGCTTAGCATTAGGTTTAGGTCTAGTGTTAGGTTTAAATTTAGGCTTAGGGTTAAAGTTAGATTTAGATTTAGGATTAAATCTAGGGTTAGGTCTAGGGCTAAGTATAGGGCTACTGTTAGGTCTTGGTTTATGGCTAGGATTAGGGTTATGGTAAGGGATAGGGTTAGAACTAGGAATAGGGCTAGGGTGAGAGTGAGAGTTAGTTTTATGGCTAAGCTTAGTGTCTGATTAGGTATAGGGCTTAATTAGGGCTAGTAATAGGGATAGGTTTATGGGTATGTTTAGGCCTAGGGTTAGTTTTAGGCTTAGGGTTAGGTTTAGCATAAGTGATGGGGTTAGAGCTAGAGATAGGGCTAGGGTGAAGGTTAGAATTAGGGTTAGGGCTAGGGTTTCATTAGAGTTATGATTAAGGCTAGGTTTAGGGCTAGGATGAGGGCTAGGGTTTGTGTTAGGGTTAGGGCTAGGATTAGTGTTAGGGCAAATGTTAGATCTTGCGTTATGGTTAGGGATAGTTTTAGGGTTAGGTTTAGGGCTATGTTTAGTGTAAGTGTTAGGTTTAGGGGAAGGATCAAGTTTAGAGCTAGGGATATTATTAGGGTCAGGGTCAGGTTTAGGGTTTTGTTTAGGTTAGGGTTTAGGATTAGGGCTCGATTTAGCATTAGGGTTTGGGTTAGGGTAATGATAGGGTTTGGTTTAGGGTTCAGGTTAGATTTAGCATAATGTATAGGGTTACAGTTAGGGATAGGGTTAGATTTAGGCCTAAGGTTAGCATTATAATTACGGTTATGTTTAGGGTAATTGATAGGGTTAGAGCTAAATTTAGGGCTAGGGTTATGGATAGGATTAGGGATAGGGTTAGTGTTAGGGTTATGGGTTTGGTTTGTGTTAAGGTTAGGGCTAGAATTACGGCTAGGGCAAATGTCAGGTCTAGGGTTATCGTTAGGGTTAGTTTTAGGGTTAAGTTTATGGCTAGGTCTAGTATAAAGGTTAAGTTTAGGGTTAGGGTCAAGGTTAGAGCTAGGTATATTATCATGGGAAGGGTCAGAGTTAGGGTTTGGGTTAGGTTAAGGTTTAGGGTTAGGGCTCAAATTAGCATTAGGATTAGGGTTAGGGTAATGATAGGGTTAGGTTTAGAGTTCAGGTTAGGTTTAGGTTAATGAAATAGGTTAGGGATAGGGATAAGTTTAGGGTTAGGCCTAGGGTTACCATTAGAGTTATGGTTATGGTTAGGGTAATGGATAAGGTTAGAGCTAGTGATAGGGCTAGGGTAATGGTTAGAATTCTGGCTAGTGTTAGGGTAAGGTTTAGGACTAGGTTCTGGGTTAGGGTTAGGTTTAGGGTTAGTGTTAAATCTAGGGTTAAGGCTCGGATTAGGGCTTGGTTTGGGGTTTGGTTAGGGCTAGGGTTGTGCTATAGCTAATGTAGAAACTAGTGTTAAAATTAGTGCCAGTTTTAGGGTTAGGGTTAGTGTTAGGGTTAGGTCTAGTGTTACGGTTAGGTTTAGGGTTAGGGTGATGTTTAGAGCAAGGGTTATTGTTAGGGTCACTGTCAGAGTCAGGGTTAGTTTTAGGGTTAGGGTTAGAACTCGAATATGGCTAAAGTTAGTACTAGGTGTATGGTTAGGGTTTGGTTTAGGGTTAGGGTTAAGGATATAGGTTGGTTTTGTATAAGGCTAGGGCTACAGTTATGGCTACATTATAGATTAGCATCAGGGGTTAGGGCTAGTGTTAGGTTGAGGTTTAGGCTTAGAGTTAGGGTTAGATTTAGTTAGGAGTAGATCTAGGGTTAGGTTTAGGACTAGGGTTAGGTTTAGGGTGAGGATTAGGCTTATGGTAACGAATATGATTTGAACTAGGGATATGGCTAGGGTGAGATTTGAGTTAGTCTTAGTAGTAGTCTTAGGGTTAGGGTTAGGGTTAGGGCTAAATTAGGACTAGGACTAAGGCTAGGGTTAGGGCTAAATTAGGGCTAGGATTAGGGCTAGGGTTAGTGATAGTGTTAGGGTTAAATTAGGGCTAGGATTAGGGCTAGAGTTAGGGTTAGGTTTAGGGCTAAATTAGGGCTAGGATTAAGGCTAGGGTTAGTGTTGTGGTTAGACCAAGGGGTTGGGCTAGAATTAGGGTTAGCATTGGTGTTAATGTTAAGTTTAGGGGAATGGGTGAGGCTATAGCTAGCTTTAGGGCTAGGGTGAGGGTTAGAATTAGGATTAGGCCTAGGGTTATTGTTTTAATTAAGGTTAGGTTTAGGGTTAGGGTGATGGATATAGTTAGAGCTAAAGTTCAGGCTACGTTTAACGTTAGGATTAGGGTTAGGGTTAGGGTTAGGGTTTAGGATAGAGCTAGGGTTATGTTTAGTGTAAAGGTTAAGCTTTGAGCTAGGGTTAGGTCTAAGGCGAGGCTTAGGTTAGGGCTAGGTGTAGGGCTAGGGTTAGGATGAGGGTTATGCTTAGAGCTAAGATTAGGCCTAGGACTAGGGCTAGGTTTTGTGTTAGATTTTGTGTTAGGTTTAGGACAATGCATAATGTAAGTACTAGGGTTATGTTTAGGGCTAGTTTCAGGGTTAGGGTTATGGCTAGGTCTAGTGTTAGGTCTAGGTTTTGGGTTAGTGTCAGGTTTAAAGCTGGTTCAGTGTTAGAATCAGGGTCAGTTTTGGGGGTAGGTTTAGGGTTAGGGTTAGATCCAGAATTAGGGCTAGGTTTAGAACTAGGGGTAGGGTGTTTGGTTGAGGTCAAGGGTTAGTGTTAGGACTAGTGCTAGGTTTTTGTTTAAGTCTAGGTCTAGAGTTATAGCTATATTTAGGATTAGCTTTGGGTCTAGGTCTAGTGTTAGGCTTAGGTATAGGTAAAGGGTTACCAATAGAGCTAATGTTAGGATTTCGTTTAGGGTTAGGTCAGGTTTAGACCTAGGGTTACTGTTAGGGTCAGATGAGGGTCAGGGTTAGGTTTAGAGGTAGAATGAGGGCTAGGGTTAAGACTAAAATATGGTTAGACTTTAAGTTAGGCTAAGGATTAGGATTAGAACTAGGGTTAGCATTTGGGTTAGGGTTTGGCTTAGTGTAAGGAATAGGGTTAGAGTTAGGGTTAGGACAAGTGTTAGGGTTAGGGTTAGGGCTACTATTAGGGTTAAAGTTAGGGTTAGGGCTCAGATTAGGGGTAGAATTTGTGTTAGGGTTAGGGCTATGGTTAGGACAATGACTAATGTATAAACTAGGGTTATGATTAAGGCTAGTTTTGGGGTTAGGTTAAGGCTAGATATAGTGTTAGGGTTAATTTAAGGTTAGGGTGATTTCTAGAGCTTGGATTAGTGTTAGGGTCAGGGTTAGTTTTAGAGTTTTTTAGGGCTAGTTGTAGGATTAGGGTTTGATTTAGGTTAAGGGTTAGGATTAGGGCTATGGCTTGGTTTTGGTTTATGGTTAGGGCTAGGGATAGGGCAAGTTTTAGGATTAGCATTATAGTTAGGGGTAGTTTCAGCGTTTGGTTTAGGCTTATTGTTACAGTTAAATTTAGAGTTAGGTTTAGATTTAGACTTAGGCTTAGATCTATAGTTAGGATTAAGGCTAAGGATAGAACTAGGGCTAGGGCTAGGGCAAGAGTTAGAGTTAGTCTTATGGCTAGGTTTAGGGTTAGGATAGGAGTAAATAAAGGCTAAGATTAGCACTAGGCTTTGTGTTAGGCCTAGATTTAGGGAGAGGATTAGGGTTAGGTTTAGGTTTATGGTTAGTTTTTGGGTACAGGATGAGGTTATAGGTAGATTTAGGGCTAGGGTGAAGAATAGAATTGGGGTTAGGGCTCAGGTTATGGTTCGAGTTAGGATTAAGCCTAGGTTTAGGGCTAGGATTACAGCTAGGGCTAATTTCAGGTCTAGTGTTATGGTTAAAAATAGTTTTAGGGTTAGGTTTATGGCTACATCTAGTATAAGGGTTAGGTTTAGGGTTAGGGTCAGGTTTAGTGCTAAGGGTACTATTAGGGTCAGGGTCACGATTAGTGTTTTGGATAGGTTAATACTTAATGTTAGGGCTCAAATTAGCATTAGAGTTAGGATTAGGATAAAGATAGTGTTAGGTTTAGGTTTCAGGTTAGATTTAGGGTAATGGATAGGGTTAGGATTAGGGATACAGTTAGATTTAGGCCCAGGTTTACCATTAGGGTTAGGGTTATGGTTAGGGTAATGGATAGGGTTAGAGATGGGGTACAGCTAGGGTTAATGTTATGATTATTGATAGGGTTAGGCTTAGAATTAGGGTTAAGGTTAAATCTAGGGTTAAGGCTAGGGTTATAGTTACCATTAGTGATAGGGTTAGGGTTAGGGGTACATCTAGGAATAGTGCTCAAAATAAGGCTAGGTTTTGGGTTAAGTTAAGGCTAGGTTTAGGGTTATGGCTAATGTAAGTACCAGGGTTGCGATTAGGGCTAATTTTAGGGTTAGGGTTAGGGCTAGGTCTATTGTTAGTTTTAGGTATAGGGTTAGGGTGATGTTTAGAGCTAGGGTTAGTGTTACGGTCAGAGTCAGGGTCAGGGTTAGTTTTAGAGTTTGGCTTAAAACTTCAATTAGGGCTAGAGTTATGGCTAAGTGTAGGGTTAGGGCTTAGTTTATATTAAAGGTTAGGATTAGGTCTGTGGCTTGGTTTTGTTTTAGGGCTAGGGTTAGTGCTAGTTTTAGGATTAGCCTTAGGGTTAGGGCTAGTGTTAGGTTTAGGTTTGGGTTAAGGGTTAGGGTTAGATCTAGGGTTGCTACTAGGGCTATGAATAGGGCTAGTGTTAGACCTATGGTTTGGGCTAGGATTAGGGTTCCAGTAAAGTATAGGGTTAGAACTAGGGTTAGGACTAAGGTGAGACTTACAGTTAGTCTTTGGACTAGGGTTAGGGTTAAGGTTAGGGATAGGGCTAAATTAGGTCTAAGATTAGGGCTAGGTTTAGTGTTAGGGTTAGGCCTAGGGTTATGGTTAGGGTTATAATTAAGGCTATGCTTAGGGCTAGGATAAGGGCTAGGGTTTGTGTTAGGGTTAGGGCTAGTATCATGGCTAGGGCTAATATCAGTTTTAGGGTTAGTTTTATGGCTAGGTCTAGTGTAAGGGTTAGGTATAGGGTAAGAGTGAGGTTTAGAGCTAGGGGAATTGTTAGGCTCAGTGTCAGTGTTAGGGTTTGGTTTAGGTTTGAGTTTAGGGTTATGGCTCGAATTAGCATTAGGGTTAGGGTTAGTGTAATGATTGGATTAGGTCTAGGGTTCAGGGTAGGTTTAGGGTAATTGATAAATTTGGGGATAGTGATATGTTGAGGGTTAGGCCTAGGGTTAACATTAGGGTAAGGGTTATGTTTAGGGTAATAATATAGTTAGACTTGAGGTTAGGGCTAGAGTTATGGTTAGGATTAGGTCTTGATTTAGGGTTAGGGTGAGAGTTAAAACTAGGGTTAGGTTAGGGTTATGTTTAGTGTAAGGTTTAGGTTCTAAGATATGGTTTGGGATAGGCTGAGAGTTAGATTCAGGATTAGGTCTAGGGATAGGATTAGGGTATATTTTGGGTTAGGGTTAGGGTTAGGATTACACCTAGAATTAGTGGTAGTGTCAGGGTTAGTGTTAGGGTTTTGGATAGGGTTAGATCTAGAATGAGGGCAAGGGTAAGGGCTATTAATAGGGTTAGTGTTTTGGTTAGCCTAAGGATTAGGGATAGGTCTAGGGTTACCCTTAGGTTTAGGGTTTTGCTTTGGTAAGGGATTTGTTTAGAGCTAGGGTTACGGCTATGGTTATGGTTAGAGTTAGGGTTAAAGCTAGGTTTAGGGCTCGGATTAGGCCTAGGTCTTATGTTAGGGTTAGGACTAGGGTTAGGGCAATGGCTAATGTAAGAACTAGGGTTACCATTAGGGTTAGTTTTAGTGTTAGGGTATGGGTTAGGTTTAGTGTTAGGGTTAGGTTTAAGGTTAGGGTGATATTTATAGCTAGGGTTCGTGTTAGGATAGGAGTCAGGGTCAGGCTTAGTTTTAGGGTTAGAGTTAGGACTCGAATTAGGGCTAGGGTTACAGTTAGGGTTCAGTTTAAGGTGAGGGCAATGTTTAGAGCTAGGGTGAGTGTTAGGATATGAGTCAGTGTCAGGTTGGTTTTAAGGTTAGGGTTAGGACTCTAATTAGGGCTAGGGTTAGGTGTAGTTGTAGTGTTAGGATTTGGTTTAAGTTAAGGTTTATGGGTAGGGCTCATACTCCATTTTGTTTTAGTCCTAGGGTTAGGGTTAGTGCTAGTGTTAGTGTTAGGCTTAGGCTTAGGGTTAGGGTTAAATTTGGAATTAGGGTTAGATCTAGGGTTAGGGTTAGAACTAAGGATACTGCAAGGGTTATGTCTAGGTTTAGGGTTATGGTAAGGGATAGGGTTAGAACTAGGGCTAGGGATAGGGCAAGAGTTAGTCTTAGGGATAGGGTTAGGGTTAGGGTTAGAGATAGGGCTAAATTAGGGCTAGGATTACGGCTAGGTTTAGTGTTTAGTTTAAGCCTAGGGTTAGGGTTAGGGTTTGTTTAGAGTTTAGAGTTAGAGTTTAGAGTTTAGTTTTAGAGTTAGGGCAAAGTTTGGGGTAAGGGATGGCTTTATAGCTAGGTTTAGAGGTAGGGTGAGAGTTAGAATTAGGGTTAGGGCTGTGGATAGGGTTAGGGTTATGATTAAGGCTAGGTTTAGGGCTAGGCTGAGGGCTAGGTGGGTTTTTTTTTAGGGTTAGGGCTAGGATTAATGCTAGGGCTAATTTTAGGTCCAAAATTATGGTTAAAGATAGTTTTAGGGTTAGAATTATGGGTACGTCTAGTGTAAGGGTTAGGTTTAGGGTTAGCGTCAGGTTTAGAGCTAGGGGTATTATTAGGGTCAAGTTCTGGGTTAGGGTTCGTGATAGGTTAAGGTTTAAAATTAGGGCTTGAATTATCTTAGGGTTAGGGTTATGGTTATGGTAATGGGTAGAGTTAGAAATCAGTTTAGGGCTAGGGTTATGGTTATGATTAGGGCTAGGTTTTGGGTTAAGTTAGTGCTAGGGTTAGGATTACAGCTAATATAAGTACTAGGGTTATGATTACAGCTAATTTTAGTGTTTTAGGGCTAGGTTTACTGTTAGGTTTAGGTTTAGGGTTAGGGTGATGTTTACACCTCTGGTTAATGTTATGGTCAGAGTAAGGGTCAGGATTAGTTTTAGGGTTTGGCTTAAAACTCGAATTAGGGATGGGTTTAGGGCTAGGTGTAGGGTTAGGGCTTAGTTTAGGTTAAGGGTTAGGGTTAGAGCTTTGGCTCGGTTTGGTTTTAGGGCTAGGATTAGGATTAGGAAAATTTTTAGGATTAGTGTTAGGGTTAGGGCTAGTCTTAGATTTAGGCTTAGGCTTCGGTTTAGGGTTAAATTTAGAGTTAGGTTTTTATCTAAGATTAGTGCTAGGGCTAAGGATAGTTTAAGGGTTAGGACTAGGATTTGGGATAGGGTTATGTTTATGGGAAGGGATAGGATTAGAACGAGTGATAGGGCCAGTGTGAGAGTTAGAGTTATTCTTAGGGCTAGGGTTAGTGTTAGGGCTAGGGTTACAGCTAGTTTTAGAATTAGCATCAGGGTTAGGGCTAGTTTTAGGCTTAGGCATCGAGTTAGGGTTAGATTTAAAGTTAGGTTTGATCTAGTGTTAAAGCTGGGGCTAAGGATAGGGCAATTGTGATGAAAAGGGTTAGGGTTAGAGTTAGGGTTACGTTTAGGGTAAGAGATGTGGTTTTGGCTAGGTTTATGGTTAGGGAAAGGGTTAGTATTAGGGTTAGGGCTAGAGTTATGGTTATGGTTAGGGTTATGATTAAGGTTAGATTTATGGCTAGGATGAGGTTTATGGTTTGTGTTAGGGTTAGGGATAGTATTAGGGCTAGGGCTAATGTCAGGTCTAGGGTTAAAGTTAGGGCTAGATTTAGTGTTATATTTATGGCTTGGTCCAGTGTAAGGATTGGGTTTAGGGTAAGATTCAGGTTTATATCTAGGGGTATTTTTAGGGTCAGGATGAAGGTTAGCGTTTGGGTTAGGATAGGGTTTGGGTTTAGGGTAATGACAGGGTTAGTTTTAGGGTTTAGGTTTGGTTTAGTGTAATGGATAGGGTTAGGGTTAGGCCTAGGGTTAGCTTAAGGGTTAGGGTTATTGTTAGGGTAATGGATAGGTTTAGACCTAAGGTTAGGGCTAGGGTTATGTATAGGATTTGCGCTAGTTTTGGGTTAGGGTTTGGTTTAATTTTAGTATTAAAGCTAGGTTTAGGACTCAGATTAAGGCTAGGTTTGGGGTTAGGTTAGGGCTAGGGTTAAGGCTATGGCTAATGTATGAAGTAGGGTTATGATTAGCACTAGTTATAGGGTTAGAGTTAGGGCTAGGTCTAGTGTTAGGTTGAGGTTTACAGTGATGAGATATTTAGAGCCAGGGTTAGTGTTAGAGTCAGAGACAGGGTCAGGGTTAGTTTTTGGGTTAAGGTTAGGACTAGAATTAGGGATATGGTTAGGGATAGGTGTAGGGTTAGGGTTTGGTTTAGGTTAAGGGTTAGGGTTATGGCTATGACTCAGTTTTGTTTTAGGGCTAGAGCTAGGGTTAGAGCTAGTTTTAGGATTAGCATTAGCGTTAGGGCTAGTGTTAGGTTTAGGTTTAGGCTTAGTGTTAGGGTTAGATTTATGGTTTAGATCTAGGGTTATGGCCAGGGCTATGAATAGGGCTAGGGTTACACAAAGGGTTAGGACTAGGATTAGGGTTCTAGTAAGGGATAGATTTAGTACTAGGGTTTGGATTAGGGTGAGAGTTAGAGTTAGTCTTTGGGCTAGAGTTAGGATTAGGATTAGGGATAGGGCTAAATTAGGGCTAACATTAGGGCTAGGGTTAGTGTTAGGGTTAGGCCTAGGTTTGGGGTTAGGGATAAAATTAAGGCTATGTTTAGGGCTAGGATAAGGGCTAGGGTTTGTGTTAGGGTTAGGGCTAGGATTAAGGCTAGGGTTAATATCAGGTCTAGGATTAGGTTAGGAATAGTTTTAGGGTTAGGTTTATGGCTAGGTCTAGTGTAAGGATTAGATAGGGTAAGAGTCAGGTTTAGAGCTAGGGGGATTATTAGGGTCACGGTCAGTATTAGGGTTTAGGTTTGAGGTTAGGTTAGGGCTCGAATTAGCATTAGTGTTAGGGTTAGTGTAATGATTGGGTTAGGTTTAGGGTTCAGGGTAGGTTTAGGGTAATTATTAGGTTTGGGGAAAGCGATAGGGTTAGGGTTAAGCCTAGGGTTAGCATTATGGTAAGGGTTATTTTTAGGGTAATGGATACAGTTAGAGTTATGGTTAGGGCTAGGCTTATGGTTAGGATTAGGTCTTGTGTTAGGGTTAAGGTGAGAGTTAGAACTAAGATTAGGTTTAGGGTTATGTTTAGCATAAGGGTTAAGTTCTGAGTTATGATTAGGGCTAGGCTGAGAGTTAGGTTCAGAGTTAGGTCTAGGGATAGGATTATGGTAAATTTTGGGTTAGGGTTGGGGTTAGGGTTAGACCTAGGTTTAGTGTTAGGGTCAGAATAAGGGTCAGGGTTAGGGTTAGGGTTTGGGATAGTGTTAGAGCTAAAATGAAGGCTAGGGTTAGGACTATTAATAGGGTTAAGGTTTTGATTAGTCTAAGGACTAGGGATAGGTCTAGGGTTACTCTTAGGTTTAGGGTTTCACTTAGGGCAAGGGATTGATTTAGATCTAGGTTTTGGGCTATGGTTAGGGTTAGAGTTAGAGTTAAAGCTAGGTTTAGGGCTCGGTTTAGGACTAGTTTTTGTGTTATGGTTAGGGCTAGGATTAGGGCAATGGCTAATTAAGAACTAGGGTTAATATTAGGGTTAGTTTTAGAGTTAGGATTAGGGGTAGGTTGTGTGCTAAGGTTAGGTTTAAGGTTAGGGTAATATTTATAGCTACGGTTCTTGTTAGGATAGGAGTCAGGTTCAGGGTTAGTTTTATGGTTAGCGTTAAGACTCGAATTGGGGCCATTGTTACTGTTAGTGTTCGGTTTGAGTTTAGGGCAATGTTTAGAGCTACGGTGAGTGTTAGGATATGAGTCAGGGTCAGGATTAGTTTTAAGGTGAGTCTTAGGACTCGAATTAGGGCTAGGTTTAGGTCTAGGTGTAGTGTTAGTGT
Source organism: Marmota marmota marmota (assembly GCF_001458135.2). Classification (NCBI taxonomy): domain Eukaryota; kingdom Metazoa; phylum Chordata; class Mammalia; order Rodentia; family Sciuridae; genus Marmota; species Marmota marmota. The sequence continues at coordinate 88,761 of NW_026000338.1, forward strand.
TTGGTTTAAGTTAAGGTTTAGGGTTAGGGCTATTGTTCAGTTTTGGTTCACTGCTAGGATTAGGGTTAGGGCTAGTTTTATAATTAGAATTAGGGTTAGGGCTAGTGTTAGTGTTAGGCTTAAGGTTAGATTTAGAGTTAGGGTCAGGGCTGGGAATAACTTTAGGGCAAGTGTTAAGGCTAGTGTTAGGTTTACAGTAGCAGATAGGGATAGAACTAGGGATAGGGCTAGGGCAAGAGTTGGAGTTAGTCTTAGGGCTAGGGTTAGGATAGGGTTAGAGATAGAGCTAAATTAGAGCTAGGATGAGGGCTAGGTTTTGTGTTTAACTTAAGCCTAGGGTTAGGGTTAGGGTTAGGTTTAAATTTAGGGTAAGGGATGACATTATAGCTAGGTTTAGAGATAGGTTGAGGATTAGAATTAGGGTTAGGTGTAGGGCTAGAGTTAGGGTTATGATTAAGTCTAGGTTTAGGGCTAGGATGAGGGCTAGGTGTGTTTTTAGGGTTAGGGCTAGTGCTAATTTCAAGTCCAGAATTATGTTTAAAGATAGCTTTAGGATTAGGTTTATGTCTACGTCTAGGCTAAGGGTTAGGTGTTGGGTTATGGTAAAGTTTAGAGCTAGGGGTATTATTAGGTCTGGGTTAGGGTTTGGGATAGGTTAAGGTTTCAAGTTTGGGCTTGAATTAGTTTTAGGATTAGGATTAGGGTAATGATAGGGTTAGGTTTAGGATTCAGGTTAGGTTTAGGGTAATGGAAGTGTTAGGATTTGGGATAGGGTTAGGTTTATGCCTAGGGTTATAATTATGGTTATGGTTATGGTTCTGGTAATGAATAGATTTAGAGATCAGTTTAAGGCTAGAGGTATAGTTACAATTAGGGCTAGTGTTAGGGTTAGGTAAGGTTTAAAGCTAGGGTTAAGGCTCGGATTAGGGCTAGGTTTTGGGTTATGTTAGGGCTAGGCTTAGGATTACAGCTAATGTAAGTACTAGGTTTGCAATTAGGGCTAGTTTTAGGGTTTTAGTGCTAGGTTTAGTATTAGGGTTAGGTTTAGGGTTAAGGTGATTTTTAGAGCTAGAGGTGTTAGGGTCAGTGTCAGGTTCAGGGTTAGTTTTAGGGTTCAGCTTCCAACTCAAATTAGGGCTAGGGTTAGGTCTAGGTGTAAGGTTAGTGTTTGGTTTAGGTTAATGGTTAGGGTTAGAGCTATGGCTCGGTTTTGTTATAGGGCTAGGGCTAGGGTTAGGGCTCATTTTAGGATTAGTGTTATGGTTGGGCTAGTGTTAGGGGTAGGCTTAAGCTTCAGGTTAGGGCTAGATTTAGAGTTACGTTTTGCCTAAGGTTAGTGCTAGGGATAAGGATAGGGCAAGGGTTAGTACTAGGGTTAGGGCTAGGGTTAGGATTATGGTAAGTGACAGGGTTAGAATGAGTGATAGGGCTAGTGTGAGAGTTAGAGTTAGTCTTAGGGCTATGGTTAGGGTTAGGTTTAGGGATAGGGCTAAATTATGGCTAGGGTTATGTTAGGGCTAGGGTTAGGGCTAGTTTTAGGATTAGGCTTAGGCATCGACTTAGGGTTTGATTTAGAGTTAGGTTTCGATATAGGGTTAGTGCTAGGGCTAAGAATAAGGCAAGGGTTACCATTAGGGTTAGGGTAGAGTTAGGGTTTAGTTTAGGCTAAGGATGTGGTTATAGCTAGGTTTAGGACAAGGGTGAAGGTTAGTATTAGGGTTAGAACTAGGGCTAGGGTTAGGGTTATGATTAAGGCTATGTTTAAGGCTACGATGAGGACTAGGATTTGTTTTAGGGTTAGGGATAGTATTAGGGCTATGGCTAATGTCAGGTCTAGGGTTACAGTTAGGGATAGATTTTGTGTTAGGTTTATGGCTTGGTCCAGTATAAGGGTTAGGTTTTTGGTTAGGGTCAGGTTTAGATCTAGGGTTATTGTTAGAATCAGGGTCAGGATTAGGGTTTGGGTTAAGTTAGTGTTTAGGTGCAGGGCTCAAATTAGTGTTAGATTTAGGGTTAGGATAATAACAGAGTTAGGTTTAGGGTTTAGGTTTGGTTTAGTGTAATGTATAGGGTTAAGGTTAGGCCTAGGGTTATCAGAAGGGTTAGGGTTATTATTAGGGTAATGGATAGGGTTAGCCCTAAGGTTAGGGCTAGGGTTATGTATAGGATTAAATCTGGTGTTTGGGTTAGGGTTAGGTTTAAGTTTAGGGTTAAAGCTAGGTTTAGGACTCGGATTAAGGCTAGGTTATGGGTTAGTTTAGGGCTAGGGTTAAGGCTACCGCTAATGTATGAATTAGGTTTATGATTACAGCTAGTTATAGAGTTAAAGTTAGGTTTAGGTCTAGTGTTAAGGTTAGGTTTACGGTGATGATGATGTTTAGAGCCAGGGTTAGTGTTAGGGTCAGAGTCAGGGTCAGGGTTAGTTTTCGGGTTAGGACTAAACTATAATTAGGGATAGGGTTAGGGCTAGGTGTAGGGTTAGGGTTTGGTTTAGGATAAGGGTTAAGGTTAGGGGTATGACTAGGTTTTGTTTTAGGGCTAGGGGTAGGGTTAGGGCTAGTTTTAAGATTAGTCTTAGGGTTAGGGCTAGTGTAAGTATGAGATTTAGGCTTAGATTAAGGATTAGAGATAAGAGTAGAGTTATGGTTAGATTTAGTCTTAGGGTTATGGTTAAATTTAGAGTGAGGTTTAGATCTAGGTTTTGAGATAGGGCTAGGGTAGGGCTACGTTTAGGGCTAGGTGTATGGTGATGGTAAGGGATAGGATTAGAACTAGGAATAGGGCTAGTGTGAGAGTTAGAGTTAGATTTAGGACTAGGGTTAGGGTTAGGGATAGGGCTAAATTAGGGCTTGGATTAGGGGTAGGGTTAGTGTTAGGGTTAGGCCTAGGGTTAGGGATAGGGTTAGTGTTAGGTTTAGGGTTAGGGTTACGTTTAGGGTTAGGGATGGGAATATAGCTAGTTTTAGGACTAGGGTGAGATTAAGGTTTAAGGTTAGGGTTAACGTTAGGGTTAGGGTTATGATTAAGGCGAGGTTCATGGCTAGGATGTGGGCTAAGTTTTGTATTAGGGTTAGGGCTAGTATTAGAGCTAGGGCTAATGTCAGGTCTAGGGTACGGTTAGGGATAGTTTTATGGTTAGGTTTATGGCTAGGTCTATTGTAAAGGTTAGGTTTCTTGTTAGGGTCAGCTTTAGAGCTATGGGTATTATTAGAATCAGGGTCAAGGTTAGGGTTTGGGTTAGGTTAAGGTTTAGGTTTAGGACTCAAATTAGTCTTATGTTTAGGGATCGGGTAATAACACCGTTAGGTTTAGGATTCAGGTTAGGTGTAGGTTAATGGACAGGGTTAAGGCTAGTGCTAGGATTAGGGTTCCGTCTAGGGTTAGCATAAGGATTATAGTTATCTTAGGGTAATTAATAGGGTTAAGAGTTAGGGTTAGGGCTAGGGTTATGGTTAGGATTAGGTCTAGGGTTAGGCTTAGGGTTATGGTTAGGTCTAGGGTTATTGTTAGGGTTGTCTTTAGTGTTAAAGCTAAGGTAGGGCTTGGATTAGTGCTAGGGTTAGCTTTTGTTATAGGTTAGGGCTATGGCTAATGTAAGAACTAGTGTAATGATTAGGACTAGTTTTATGGTTAATGCTAGGGCTAGGTGTAGTTTTAGGGTTAGGTTTAGGTTTAGGGTGAAGTTTAGAGCTAGGGTTAGTGTTAGTGTCAGGGACAGTGTTTGGGTAGGGTAATGGTTAGGGTTAAAGCCAGAATTAGTACTAGGTTTAGGTCTAGAGGTAGGGTTAGAATTTGGTTTAGGTTAAGGGTTATTGTTAAGGCTACGTCTAGTTTGTCTTTAGGTCTAGAGCTATAGTTATGGCTAGATTTAGGATTAGGTTTAGGTCTAGGTCTAGTATTAGGGTTAGGTTTAGGTATAAGGTTACCAGTAGGGCTAGTGTTAGGTTTTGGTTTAGGGTTAGGTTTAGATTTAGACCTAAGATTAGTATTAGGGTCAGAATAATAGTCAGGGATAGGGTTAGGGTTTGGGTTATGGTTAGATCTAGAAGGAAGGCTAGGGTTATGAGTAGTTATATGGTTAGGGTTTTGGTTAGGCTAAGGATTAGTGCTAAGAATACGGTTAGCACTAGGGTGAGGGTTTGGCTTAGGGTAAGGGATAGGGTTACAGCTAGCGTTAGGACCAGGGTTAGGGTTAGGTTTAGGGTTAAAGCTCATGTTAGGGCTTGGATTAGGGCTAGTTTTGTATTAGGGTTAGGGCTAGTGTTATGGTTATGGCTATTGTAAGAACTAGGGTTACAATTAGGGTTAGTTTTAGGGTTTGGTTTAGGGCTAGGTCTAGTGTTATGGTTAGGTTTAAGGTTAGGGTGATGTTTAGAGCTAGGTTTAGTGTTTGGATATGAGTCAGGGTCATGGTTATGTTTAGGGTTAGGGTTAGGGTTTGGTTTCAAATTAGGGATAGAGTTAGGGCTGGTGTAGGGTTAGGGTTTAGTCCAGGGTAAGTGTTAGTGTTAGGAGTATGGCTTGGTTTTGTTTTAGGGCTAGGGCTAGGGTTAGGGCTAATTTTAGGATTAGCATTAGGGTTAGAGCTAGTTTCAGGGTGAGGCATTGGCATTGGGTTAGGGTTAGTTTTAGAGATAGGTTTCAATCTAGAGTTAGAACTAGGGCTAAGGATAGTGCAAGGGTTACGACTAGGGTTAGGGCTTGGGTTAGGGTTATGGTAAGAAATAGGGATAGAAGTAGGGATAGGTGTTGTGTGAGAATTATAGTTAGTCTTAATTCTAGGGTTAGGGTTAGGGTTAGGAATAGGGCTAAATTAGGGCCAGGATGAGGGCTAGGTTTAGTATTAGGGTTAGGGCTAGAGTTAGAGTTATTGTTAGGGCTAGGGATAGTGTTAGGGTTAGGGTAAGGGTTAGGGATTAAACTACAGTTAGGGCTAGGAGGAATGTTAGGTTTAGTGTTAGGACTGGGTTAGGGTTATGGTTATGGTTAGGGTTAGGGTTGGGGTTAGGGCTAGGGTTTTCCTTAGGGTTAGGGTTAGTTTTAGAGTAATGTATTGGATTAGATGTAAGATTAGGTTTAGGGTTAAGTTTAGGATATGGTTAAATTTAGATTTAGGGATAGGTTTAGTTTTGATTTATAGTAAGGGTTACAGTTAAGTTTATGGCAAGGGTTAGGTTTAGGGTTAGGTTGAAGGTTAGGTTTATGATTAGGGTAAGGGATAGTGTTAGGTTTAAGGCTAGGGTTATTATTAGGGTTAGGAGTAGGGTTAGGGTAATGTTAGGGTTAGAGCTAGTGTTAGTACTAGGTTTAAGGTTAGGATTAGGTCTACGTTTAGGTTTAGGAATAGGGCTAAGGTTATGTTTAGGCTAAGGGTTAGGCTTTGAGCTAGGGTTATATGTAAGGCAAGGGTTAGGGTTAGTGCTACATTTAGGATTATGGTTATGCTTAGGGTAGGTTTAGGCCTCAGATTAGGGCTACGTTTTGTGTTAGGTTTAGGCTCAGGGTTAAGGCTATGTGTAATATAAGATCTAGTGTTCTGATTAGAGCTACTTTTAAGTTTAGAGTTATGGCTATGTCTAGTGTTATGTTTAGGTTTGGGGTTAGGGTCAGGTTTAGAGCTAGGTTTAGTGTTAGTGTTAGGGTCAGTGTTCAGGTTAGAGTTAGGTTTAAGGTAAAAACCAGAATGAGGACTAGAGTTAGGTCTAGGGATAGGGTTAGTGTTTGCTTTAGGTTAAGGACTATGTTAGGGCTAGAGCTCAGGGATTTTTTAGGTCTAGGTCTAGAGTTATGGATATATTTAGGAATAGGTTTAGGTCTAGGGCTAGTGTTAGGGTTAGGTTTAGGTATAAGTTTACTCATAGGGCTAGTTTTAGGGTTTGGTTCAGGGTTAGGGTCAGATTTAGACTGAGGGTTTGTGTTAGGGTAAGGATTTGAGTTAGGGTTAGAGCTAGAATGAGGGCTAGATTTAGGACTCATAATAGGGTTAGGGTTTGGATTAGGCTATGGATTAGGATTAGGACTAAGGTTAGCACTATGGATAGGTTTTGGCTTAGGGTAAGTGATAGAGTTAGATCTAGGGTTAGGGCTAGTGTTAGGGTTAGGGTTAGGGCTAAGGTTAGGTTTAGGTTTAGGTTTACTTCTAGGGTTAGTGCTCAGATTAGGGCTAGTTTTTCTGTTAGGTTTAGGGCTAGGGTTAGGGCTATGGCTAATATAAGAACTAAGGTTATGATCAGAGTTAGTATTTGGTCTAGATCTAGTGTTAGCATTATCTTTAGGGTTAGTGTGATATTTAGAACTAAGGTTAGTGTTAGAATATAAGTCAGGGTCAGGGTTAATTTTAGGACTAGGACATGAATTAGAGCTAGAAGGTTATGGCTAGGTTTAGGGTTAGGGTTTGATTTAAGTTAACATTTAGGGTTAGGACAATGGTTCGGTTTTGTTTAAGGGATAAGGCTAGGGTTACGGCTAGTTTTAGGATTAGCGATAGTGTTAGGTCTAGTGGTAGGTTGAGGATTAGGCTTAGGGTTAGGGTCAAATGTAGAGATATGGTTAGATCTAGGGTAGGGTCTAGGGCTAGGGTTAGGGTTAAGGTTAAGGCTTGTGTTAGGTTTATTGTAATGGATAGGGTTAGAACTAGAAATAGGGCTGGGGAGAGTTAGAGTTAGTCTTAGGCCAAGGTTAGGGGTAGAGTTAGGGTCAGGGCTAAATTAGGGCTAGGATTAGTGCTAGGGTTAGTGTTAGGGTTAGGCCTATGGTTAGGGCTAGAGATATGGTTAGTGTTACGGTTAGGGTTAGTGATAGGGTTAGGGGAAAGGATGGGGTTATACCTAAGTTCAGGTCTAGGGCGAGGGTTAAAATTAGAGATAGGGCTAGAGTTAGGGTTTGGGTTGGGATTAAGGCTAGGTATAGGCCTAAGATGAGGACTAGTGTTTGTGTCAGGGTTAGGGCTAGGATTAGGGCTGGGGCTAATGTCAGGTCTGGGTTTATGGTTATGGATAGTTTTAGGGTTAGGTTATGGCTAGGTCTAGTGTAAGGGTTAGGTTTAGGTTAAGGGTCAGGTTTAAAGCTAGGTGTGTAATTAGGGTCAGAGTTTGAGTAGGGTTTGGTTTAGGTTAAGATTCAGGGTTAAGACTTGAATTAGCATTAGGGATAGGGTTAGGGTCCGGGTTAGGGTAATTGATAGGGTTAGGTTTAGGGTTCATGTTAAGTTTAGAGTAATGAATAGGGTTAGTGTTAGCAATAGTGTTAGCATTAGGCCTAGGGTTAGCATTTGGGTTAGGCTTATCTTTAGGGTAATGGATAGGATTCGAGCTAAGGTTAGGGCTAGGGTTAAGGTTAGAATTAGGACTAGGGTTAGAGTTAGGCCTATGGTTCATTTCAGGGTTAGGTTTGGGGTAAGTGTTAGCGTTTGAGCTAGGATTAGGGCTAGCATGAGGGTTAGGGTTAGAGTGAGGGCTAATGTTAGGGTTAGGGTTAGGATTATGTTTAGATTAAGGTTAGAGTTTGAGCTAGAATTAGGGTTAGGGGAGGGTTAGGGTTAGGGTTAGGTCTAGGCTTATGGTTAGGGTTACAATAAGGGCTAGGTTTAGGGCTAGGATAAGGGCAATGTTTTGTGTGAGGTTTATGGCTAGCATTAGGGCTATGGGTAATGTAAGAGCTAGGGATATGGTTATGGCTAGTTTTAGGGTTAGGGTTATAGATAAGTCTAGTGTTCTAGTTAGGTTTTGGGTTAGGATAAGATTTAGAGCTAGGATTTGTTTTAGGGTAACTGTCATTGTCAGGTTAGGGTTAGGTTTAGGGTGAGGGCCAGTTTTAGGACTAGCATTGGGTCTAGGGATAGAGTTAGTATTTACGTTAGGTTAACGGTTATTGTTAGGGCTAGTGCTAGGTTTTTGTTTAGGGCTAAGGTTAGATTTATGACTCTATTTAGGATTAGGTTTGGTCTAGTGCTAGTGTTACTGTTAGGTTTAGGTATAGGTTTACTGGTAGGGGTAGGGTTAGGGTTCGCTTTAGGGTTAGTGTCAGGTTTAGACCTAGGGTTAGTGTTAGGGTCAGAATAAGGGTCAGGGTTAGAGTTAGGGTTAGAGCTAGAATGAGGGATAGGGTTAGGACTAGTAATAGAGATAGGGTTTGAGGTAGGCTAAGGATTATGGTTAAGACTAGGGTAGTATTAGGGTGAGGGTTTGGCTTAGGGTAAGGGATAGGGTTAGAGGTAGAGTTAGGATTAGGGTTAGGGTTAGGTTTAGGATTAAATCAAGGTTTAGGGCTCGAAATAGGGCTAGGATTTGTGTTAGCATAGGGCTACAGCTAATGAAAGAACTAGGATTCCGATTTGGGCTAGTTCTAGTGTTAGCGTTAGGTCAATGTTTAGAGCTAGGGTTACTGTTAGGGTCCGAGTAAGGGTCAGGGTTACTTCTGGGGTTAGAGTTAGGACTCAAATTAGTACTACGTTTAGGGCTAGGTGTAGGGTTAGGTTTTGGTTTAGGTTAAGGGTTAGGGTTAGTGTTATGGCTCGATTTTGTTTTAGGGCTAGGGTACTGTTAGGGCTAGTTTTCCAATTAGCATTTTGGTTAGGGCTAGTGTTAGAGTGAGCTTTAGGCTAAAGGTGAGGGTTAGATCCAGGTTTAGGGCTAGGGTGAAGGTTAGGGCTAGGGTTGGGGCTAAGGATAGGGATAGGGTTTGGGTTATGGTAACGGATAGGTTTAGAACTAGGGATAGGACTAGGGCGAGAGTTAGAGTTAGTCTTAGAGCTAGGGATAGTGTTATGTTTAGGGTTAGGGCTAAATTAGGGCTAGATTAGAGCTATGGTTAGTGGTAGGTTTAGGCCTAGGTTTAGGGCTAGGGTTAGGGTTAGCATTAGGGTTAGGGTAAGGTATGATGTTACAGCTACATTTAGGGCTAGGGCAAAGCATAAAATTAGGATTAGGGCTAGGGTTAATGTTAGGGTTAGGGTTAAGGCTAGGCTTAGGGATAGGATTAGGGCTAGGATTTGTATTATGGTCAGGGCTAGGATTAGGGATAGGGCTAATGTCAGGTCTAGGGTTATGGTTAGGGATACTTTTAGGGTAAAGATTATGGCCAGGTCTATTGTAAGTGTTAGGTTGAAGGTTAGTGTCAGGTTTACAGCTAAGGGTATTATTAGGGTCAGAGTCAGGGTTAGGGTATGGGTTAGGTTAAGGATTAGGCTTAGGTCTCAAATTAGCATTAGGGTTAGTGTTAGGGTTAGGGTAATGGATATGGTTAAGTTTAGGGTTAAGGTTAGAATTAGAGTAATGGACAGGTTTAGGGTTAGGGATAGGGTTAGGTTTAGGCATAGGGTTAGAATTCGGTTAGGGTTATGGTTAGGGTAATAGATTGGATTAGAGATACAGTTAAGACTAGGGTTATGGTTAGGTTAGAGCTATGGTTAGGGTTAGGTCTAGGGTTAGAATTTGGTTGGGGTTATGGTTAGGGTAATGGATAAGGTTAGAGCTAGGGATAGGGCTAGGATTATGGTTAGGATTAGGGCTATGATTTGGGTTAGATTTCGGGTTAGGACAAGGTTTAGGTTTATGGTTAGGTTTAGGTTAAGTATTAAGGCTAGGGTTAGGGTTAGGGCTACGGTTAAAGCTAGGGTTAGGGCTCTGATTAGGTCTAGGCTTTGAGTTAGGTTAGGGCTATTTAGGACTAGGGCTAATGTTAGAACTAGGGTTATAATTAGGGCTAGTGTTAAGTTTAGCATTATGTCTAAATCTAGTGTGTAGATTAGGTTTAGGTTTCGGGTGATGATTAGAGATAGATTTAGTTTTACCGTCAGAGTCAGGATCAGTGTTACTGATCAGAATTAGGGATAGACTCGAAAAAGGACTAGGGTTAAGGCTAGGGTTAAAGTTTGTGTAAGGGTTAGGGTAAGAATTAGGGATAGGTCTAATGTCATTTCCAGGATTATGGTTTGGTTAGGGTTAGCATTAGGGCTTTGTCACAGTTTTGTTTTAGAGCTAGGGCTACTTTTAGGATTAGCGAAAGTGTTAGCACTAGTGGTATGGTGAGGTTTAGGCTTAGATTTATTGTTATGGTTATATCTAGGTTTAGGGCTATGGCTATGTTTAGGACTAAGGTTAGGGCTAGTGTTAGGGTCATTAACAGATAGAGTTAGAACAAGAAATAGGGTTAGGGTGAGAGTTAGAGTTAGTCTTATGGCTAGGATTAGGGTTAGGTTTAGGGTTAGGGCTAAATTAGGGCTAGATTTAGGGCTAGGTTTAGTGTTAGGGTTAGGCCTAGGGTTAGGGTTAGGATTAGGGGAAGGAATCGGGTTATAGCTAGGTTTAGAGCTAGGGCGAGGGTTAGAATTAGGGTTAGAGCTAGGGTTAGGATTAAGGCTATGTTTAGTGCTAGGATGAGGGTTTGTGTTAGGGCTAGGGCTAGGATTAGGGATAGGGCTAATTTCAGGTCCAGATTTATGGTTAGTGTTAGTTTTAGGGTTAGGTTACGTCTAGGTCTAGTGTAAGAGTTAGGTTTAGGTAAGGGTCAGGTTTAAAGCTAGGTGTATTATTAGGATCAGGGTCTGGGTAGGGTTTGGTTTAGGTTAAGTTTTAGGGTTAAGGATTGAATTAGCTTTAGGGTTAGGGTTACAGATAGGTTAATTGATAGGATTAGGTTTAGGGTTCAGGTTAGATTTAGAGTAATGGATAGGGTTAGTGCTAGTGATAGGGTTAGCATTACGCCTAAGGTTAGCATATGAGTTAGCCTCATCTTTAGGGTAATGGATAGTGTTAGTGCTAAGGTTAGGGCTAGGGATAAGGTTACGATTAGGGCTAGGGTTAGGGTTAGGCCTAGGGGTAGTGTCAGGCATAGTTTTAGTGTAAATATTAGCATTTGAGCTAGGGTTAGGTCTTGGGCAAGGGTTAGGGTTAGAGTCAGGGCTAGGGTTAGGGTTAGGGTTATATTTAGGGTAAGGGTTAGAGTTTGAGCTAGGTTTAGGGCTAGGGCAAGTGTAGGATTAGGCTTAGGTATAGGATTATGGTTAGGGTTACAATTAGGGCTAGGTTTAGGGCTAGGATAAGGGCTAGGTTTTGTGTGAGGTTAGGGCTAACATTAGGGCTATGGAAAATATAACAGCTAGGAATATGTTTATGGCTAGTTTTAGGGTCAGGGTTATGGATATGTCTAGTGTTAGGGTTAGATTTTGGGTTAGGATAAGGTTTAGAGCTAGAGTTTGTTTAGGGTTAAGGTCACTGTTCAGGATAGGGTTAGGTTTAGGGTGAGTGCCAGAATTACGACTAGCATTGGGTCTAGGGATAGGGTTAGTTTTTAAGTTAGGTTAATGGTTATTGTTAGGGCTAGTGCTAGGTATTTGTTTAGGGCTAGGGCTAGATTTATGACTATATTTGTAATTAGGTTTCGTCTAGTGCTAGTGTTACTCTTAGGTTTAAGTATAGGTTTACCGGTATGGGAAGTGTTAGGTTTCGGTTTAGTGTTAGGATCAGGTTTAGACTTAGGGTTAGTGTTAGGGTCAGAATAAGCGTCAGAGTTAGGGTTAGGTTTATAGCTAGAATGAGGGCTAAAATAGGACTAGTAATAGAGTTAGGGTTTGGGGTAGGTGAAGGATTAATTTTAGGACTATGGTAGCATTAGGGTTAGGGTTTGACTTAGGGAAAGAAATAGGGTTTAAGGTAGAGTTAGGGTTAGGGTTAGGGTTAGGGCTAGGGTTAAGGTTAGGGTTAGAGTTCAAAAATAGGGTTAGGTCTCGGATTTGGGCTAGGATTTGTGTTATCATTAGGGCTATGGCTAATGAAAGAACTAGGTTTCTGTTTAGGGTTAGTTCAAGGGTTAGTGTTAGGGCAATGTTTAGAGCTAGGGTTAGTGTTAGGGGCTGACTTAGTGTCAGGGTTATTTCTAGGGTTAGGGTTAGGACTCAAATTAGGGCTAGGTTTAGGACTAGGTATAGCTTTAGGGTTTGGTTTAGGTTAAGGGTTAGGGTTATGGCTCAGTTTTGTTTTAGGGTTAGGATAAATTTAGGGCTAGTTTTCCAATTAGCATTAGGGTTAGGGCTAGTGTTAGGGTGAGGTTTATACTTAATTTTAGTTTTAGATCCAGGTTTAAGCCTTGGGCGAAGGTTAGGGCTAAGTTTGGGGCTAGGGATAGGGCTAGCTTTTGGGTTATGGTAAGGGATATGTTTAGAACTAGGGATAGGGTTCATAGCAGCACAATTCACAATAGCTAGACTGTGGAACCAACCTAGATGCCCTTCAATAGATGAATAGATTTTTAAAATGTGGCATTTATACACAATGGAGTATTACTCAGCACTAAAAAATGACAAAATCATGGCATTTGCAGGGAAATGGATGGCATTAGAACAGATTATGCTAAGTGAAGTTAGCCAATCCCTAAAAAACAAATGCCAAATGTCTTCTTTGATATAAGGAGGGCAACTAAGAACAGAGCAGGGAGGAAGAGCATGAGAAGAAGATTATCATTAAACAGGGATGAGAGGTGGGAGTGAAAGGGATAGAGAAGGGAAATTTCATGGAAATGGAAGGAGACCCTCATTGTTATACAAAATTACATATAAGAGGAAGTGAGGGGAAATGGAAAAAAAACGAGAGAGAGAAATGAATTACAGTAGATGGGGTAGAGAGAGAAGATGGGAGGGGAGGGGAGAGGAGGGGGGATAGTAGAGGATATGAAAGGCAGCAGAATACAACAGACACTAGTATGGCAGTATGTAAAAACGTGGATGTGTAACCGATGTGATTCTGCAATCTGTACATGGGGTAAAAATGGGAGTTCATAACCCACTTGAATCAAATGTATGAAATATGATATGTCAAGAGCTTTGTAATGTTTTGAACAACTAATAATAAAAAAAGAACTAGGAATAGGGTAGGGTGAGAGTTAGAGTTAGTCTTAGGGATAGGGATAGGGTTAGGTATTCTGTTAGGGCTAAATTAGGGCTAGGAATAGTGGTAGGCTTAGTGTTAGATTTAGGCCTAGGTTTAGGGGTAGGGTTAGGGTTAGCATTAGGGTTAGGGTAAGGTATGATGTTACAGCTATGTTTAGTGCTAGGACAAGGGATAAAATTAGGGTTAGGGCTAGGGTTAAAATTAGGGTTAGGATTAAGTCTAGGCTTAGAACTAGGATTAGGTCTAGGGATAGGGTTAATATCAGGTCTAGGGTTAAGGTTAGGTTAGGGTTAGGGACAGGGCTAAGGCTCAGTTTTGTTTTCGAACTAGGCCTAGGTTTAGGGCTAGTTTTATGATTAGTGATTGTGTTAGGGCTAGTGGTAGGGTGAAGTTTAGGCTTAGATTTATTGTTATGGTTAGATCTAGGTTTAGAGCTATGACTAGGATTAAGGCTAAGTTTAGGGCTAGTGTTAAGGTTATGGTAACGGATAGGATTAGAACTAGAAATAGGGCTAGGGCGAGAGTTCGAGTTAGTCTTTGGGCTAGGGTTAGGGGTAGGTTTAGGATTAGGGCTTAATTAGGGCTAGGATTAGCGCTAGGGTTAGTGTTAGGGTTAGGTCTAGGGTTAGTATTAGTGTTAGGGTTATGATTAGGTTTAGGGGAAGAGATAGGGTTATAGCTAGCTTTAGGGCTACGGCAAGGGTTAGAATTAGGGTTGGGACTAAGGTTAGGGTTTGGGTTAGGATTAAGGCTAGGTTTAGGGATAAGCTGAGGGTTTGTGTTAGGGCTAGGGCTAGGATTAGGGATAGGGCTAATGTCAAGTCTAGGTTCATGGTTAGTATTAGTTTTAGTGTTAGGTTATGGCTATGTCTAGTATAAGGGTTAGGTTTAGGGTAGGGGTCAGGTTTAGAGCTAGGTGTATTATTAGGGTCAGGGTCTGGGTAGGGTTTGGTTTAGGTTAAGATTTAGGGTTAATGCTTGAATTAGCAGTGGGTTAGGGTTAGGGTTAGGGTAATGGATAGAATTAGGTTTATGGTTACGGTTAGGTTTAGAGTAATGGATAGGGTTAGTGTTAGTGATAGGGTAATTGTTAGGCCTAGGGATAGCATTTGGGTTAGGCTTATCTTTAGAGTAATGGATAGTGTTAGAGCTAAGGTTAGGGCTAGGCTTAAGGTTAGATTTAGGGTTAGGGTTAGGGTTAGGCCTAGGGTTAAGTTAGGGTTAGAGTTAGGGTAAGTGTAGGCATTTGAGCTAGGGTTAGGCCTAGGGCGAGGGTTAGAGTTTGAGTCAGGGCTAGGGTTAGGTTTAGAGTTAGGGTTATGTTTAGACTAAGGATTAGAGTTTGAGCTAAGGTTAGGGCTAGGGTGAGAGTTAGCATTAGGGTTAGGTCTAAGATTATGGTTAGGGCTAGGTTTAGGGCTAGGTTTAGGGCTAGGATAAGGGCTAGGTTTTGTGTGATATTTAGGGCTAACGTTAGGGCTATGGGTAATGAAGAGCTAGGGATATGATTATTGCTAGTTTTAGGGTAAGGGTTATGGATAAGTCTAGTTTTAGGGTTAGGTTTGGGTTTAGGATAAGGTTTAGAGCTAGGGTTTCTATTAGATTAAGGGCCATAGTTGGGTTAGGGTTAGTTATATGGTTAGGGCCACAATTAAGACTAGTGTTTGGTCTAGTGATAGGTTTAGTCTTTACATTATGTTAAGGGTTATTGTTAGGGCTAGTGCTAAATTTTTGTTTAGGGCTAAGGCTAGATTTATGACTCTATTTAGGATTAGGTTTGTTCTAGTGCTAGTGTTAATGTTAGGTTTAAGTATAGGTTTACCAGTAGGGGTAGTGTTAGGGTTTGGTTTAGGGTTAGGGTCAGGTTTGGATCTAGGGTTAGTGTTTGGGTCAGAATAAGTGTCAGGGTTAGGATTAGGGTTAAAGCTAGAATGAGGGCTAGGTTTAGGACTAGTAATAGAGTTAGGGTTTGGGGTAGGCTAAGGATTATGGTTAGGACTAGAGTAGCATTAGGGTGAGGGTTTGGCTTAGGGTAAGGTATGGTTAGAGGTACTACGTTAGGGTTAGGGTTAGAATCAGGGCTCGGATTAGGGGTAGTATTTGTGTTAGCATTAGGGCTATGGCTAATGAAAGAACTAGTTTTCTGATTAGGGCTAGTTCTAGGGTTAGAGTTATGGCAATGTTTAGAGCTAAAGATACTGTTAGGGTCTGACACAGGGTCAGAGTTATTTCTATGGTTAGGGTTAGGACTCAAAATAGGGCTAAGTTTAGGGATAGGTGTAAGGTTAGTGTTTGGTTTAGGTTAAGGTTTAGGGTTAGGATTATGGCTCGGTTCTGTTTTAGGACTAGGGTAGGGTTATAGCTAGTTTTCCAATTAGCATTAGGTTTAGGGCTAGTGTTAGGGTGAGGTTTGGGCTTAAGGTTAGGGTTTACAACCAGGTTTAGGGATTGGATGATGGTTTGAGTTAGGGTTGGGGGTAGGGATAGGGCTAGTGTTTTGGTTATGGTAAGGGATAGGTTTTGAACTAGGGCTAGGTCTAGGGCGAGAGTTAGAGTTAGTCATAGGGCTAAGGATAGGATTAGGTTTAGGATTAGGGTTAATTAGGGATAGGATTATCCCTAAGGATAGTGTTAGATTTTTGGCCTAGAGGTAGGGCTAGTGTTAGGGTTAGCATTAGGGTTAGGGTAAGGTATGATGTTACAGCTACTTTTTGGGCTACAGCATGGGATAAAATTAGGTTTAGGGCTCTGGTTAAGGTTAGGATTAGGATTAAGACTAGGCTTAGGGCTAGGATTAGGGGTAGGGTTTGTACTAGGGTTAGGGCTAGGATTAGGTCTATGGCTAATATCAGTTCTAGGGTTATGTTTAGGGATAGTTTTAGGTTTAGGTTTATGACCAGGTCTATTGTAAGGGTTAGGTTGAGGGTTAGGGTCAGGTTTACAGCTAGGGGTATTATTAGGGTCAGAGTCAGGGTTAGGGTATGGGTTAAGTTAAGGTTTAGGGTTAGGGCTAAAATTAACATTAGGGTTAGGGTAATGGATATGTTTAAGTTTCAAGTTCAGGTTAGGTTTAGTATCATGGACAGGGTTACGGTAAGGCATAGGGTTAGAGTTAGGCCTAGGGATAGAATTTGGTTAAAGATATGGTTCAGGTAATGGATAGGATTAGAGCTACAGTTAGGACTAGGGTTATGGTTAGCTTAGGGCTATAGTTAGGGTTAGGCCTAGGGTTAGAATTTGCTTAGGGTTATGGTTAGGGTAATGGATAAAATTATATCTAGGGTGAGGGCTAGTGTTATGGTTAGGAATAGGGCTATGGTTCAGTTTAGGTTTCGGGTTAGGACAAGGTTTAGGTTTAGGGTTAGGTTTAGGTTAAGTGTTAGGGCTAGGGTAGGGTTAGGGCTACAATTAAAACTAGAGTTAGGGCTCGAATTAGAGCTAGGTTTTGGGTTAGGTTAGGACTAGTGTAGGACTACGGATAATGTAAGAAGTAGGGTTATGATTACAGATAGCATTAGGTCTAGGTCAAGGTCTAGTGTTTAGATTAGGTTTACGTTTAGTGAGATTATTAGATATAGGGTTAGTGTTAGGGTCAGAGTCAGGATCAGTGTTATTGATCAGGGTTAGGGATAGGACTCAAATTAGAGCTAGGATTAAGGCTAGGTGTAGGGTTAGGTTTTGTGTTAGGGTTAGGGTAAGAATTAGGGATAGGGCTAATGTCAGGTCTAGCATTACCTTTAGGCTAAGGATAGGTTAGGGCTATGGCTCAGTTTTGCTTTAGAGCTAGGGCTAGGGTTAGGGCTAGTTTTAGGATTAGCGATAGTGTAAGGGCTAGTGGTAGAATGAGGTTTAGGCTTAGATTTATTGTTATGGTTAGATCTAGGTTTAGGGCTAGGGCCTGCATTAGGATTAAGGTTAGGGCTAGTGTTAGGGTTATGGTAACGGATAGGGTTAGAACTAGAAATAGGACTGGGGTGCGATTAGAGTTATTCTTTGGGCTAGGGTTAGGGGTAGGTTTAGGGTTAGGGCTAAATTAGGGCTAGGATTAGCGCTAGGGTTAGTGTTAGGGTTAGGCTTAGGGTTAGGGCTAGGGTTATGGTTAGTGTTAGTGTTAGAGTTAGGATTAGATTTAGGGGAAGGGGGTTATAGCTAGGTTTAGAGCTAGGGTTCGGGTTAGAATTTGATTTAGGGCTAGGGTTAGGGATCAGGTTAGGATTAAGGCTAGGTTTAGTGCCAGGATGAGGGTATGTGTTAGGGCTAGGGTTAAGATTAGGGCTAGGGCTAATGTCAGGTCTAGGTTCAAAGTAAGTGGTAGTTTTATGGTTAGGTTATGCCTAGGTCTAGTGTAAGGGTTAGGTTTAGGGTAAGGGTCAGGTTTAAAGCTAGGTGTTTTATTAGGGTCAGGGCCTGGGTATGGTTTGGTTTAGGTTAAGGTTTAGGGTTAAGGCTTGTATTAGCATTAGGGTTCAGTTTAGGATTCAGGTAATGGATAGGGTTAGGTTTAGGATTCAGGTTAGGTTTAGAGTAATGGATACGGTTATTGTTAGCGATAGGGTTAGCGTTAGGTTTAGGCTTATCTTTAGGGTAATGGATAGGGTTAGAGCTAAGGTTAGGGCTAGGGTTAAGGTTAAGTTTATGGCTAGGGTTAGGGTTAGGCCTAGGGTTAGTGTCAGGGTTAGATTTAGGGTAAGTATTAGGGTTTGAGCTAGGGTTAGGTCTAGGGAAGGGTTAGGGTTAGAGTCAGGGCTAGGGTTAGGGTTAGGGTTAGTGTTATGATTAGGGAAAGGGTTAGAGTTTGAGCTAGGTTTAGGACTAGGTCGAGGGTTAGGGTTAGGGTTAGGTCTAGGCTTATGGTTTGGATTACAATTAGGGCTAGGTTTAGGGCTAGGATAAGGGCTAGGTTTGTGTGATGTTTATGGCTAGTGTTAGGGCTATGGGTAATGTAAGAGCTTGGGTTATGGTTATGACTAGTTTTAGTGTTAGGGTTATGGATAAGTCTAGTGTTAGGGTTAGGTTTGGGTTAGGATAAGGTTTAGAGCTAGGATTTGTGTTAGGGTAAGCATCAGTGTTTGGGTTAGGGTTCAGGCCAGAATTAGGAATAGCGTTGGGTCTAGGGATAGGGTTAGTCTTTGTGTTAGGTTAATGGTTATTGTTAGGGCTAGTTCAAGGTTTTTATTTAGGGCTAGGGCTAGATTTATGACTCTATTTAGGATTAGGTTAGGACTAGTGCTAGTGTTACTGTTAGGTTTAGGTATAGGTTTACTGGTAGGGGAAGAGTTAGAGTCCAGTTTATGGTTAGTATCAGGTTTAGATCTAGGGTTCGTGTTGGGGTCAGAATAAGGGTCAGGTTTTGAGTTAAGGCTAGAGCTAGAATGAGGCCTACGTTAAGGACTAGTAAAAGAGTTAGGGTTTGGGATAGGCTAAGAATTAGAGTTAGGACTAGGTTAGCATTAGGGTGAGGGTTTCACTTAGGGTAATGGATACGGTTACAGGTAGGGTTAGGATAAGGGATATGGTTAGGGATAGGGTTAGCATTAGGATTAGGGTTACTGTTAGGATTAGGGTTGTGGTTTGAGTTAATGTTAAGGTTAGGGTGAAGGTTAGGGATAGCATTACTGTTTGGGTTAGGGTTATAATTAGGTTTAGGATTAGTGTTAGGTTTAGGGTTATGGTTAGTGTTAGGTTTAGGGTTAGGCTTAGGTGAGTGTTAGAATTAGGGTAAGGGTTAGGGTTAGGGTTATTGTTAGTGTTAAGGTTAGGTTTAGAGACAGGATTAGGTTTATGGATAGGGTTAGCACTAGGGTTAGTGTTAGGTTTAGTGTTAGGATTTGTGTTAGGGTTAGGGTTTCGGTTAGGTTTAGGGTTACAGTTAACATTAGGGTTATGCTTAGGGTTGGGTTTAGTATGAGGGTTAAGCATAGGATTAGTGTTAGGTTTAGTGTTAGGGTTAGGTTTAGTATTAGGTTTAGGTAGGGGTTAGGGTTAGGGTGTGGGTTAGTTTTAGGGTTATGTTTAGGATTAGGTTTAGGTTTCGTGTTAGAGTTAGGGTTATGGTTAGTGTTACAGTTACAGTTAGAATTAGGTTTAGGGTTCGTGTTATAGTTAGGGTTAAGGTTAGTATTAGGATCAGGTGTAGGATTATGGTTAGTTTTAGGGTTAGTGTTACAGTTAGGGTTAGGTTTAGGGTTAGGATTACTCTTTGGGTTAGTGTTAGAGCTAGGTTTAGGGTTAGGGTTAGGGTTAGGTTTAGAGTAAGTGTTAGGGTTAGGGTTACATTTATGGTGAGGTTTAGTGTTAGTGTTAGGGTTAGGGATAGGTTTAGGGTTATTGTTAGGGTTAGGGTTAGGTTTAGGGTTAGGTTTACTGTTAGGGTAAGGGTTAGGTCTAAAATAGTGTTAGGGTTAGGGTTAGGGATAGGTTTAGGGTTAGTGTTAGGGTTAGGGTTAGGTTTAGGGTTAGGTTTACTGTTAGGGTAAGGGTTCGGTTTAAAATAGTGTTAGGGTTAGGGTTAAGATTAGGGTTAGGGTTAGGGTTAGGTTTAGGTTTTGTGTTAGGGTTAGGCTTCGTTGTAGGGTTAGGGTTATGATTATTGTTAGTGTTAGGGTTAGGGTTAGGATAAGTGTTAGGGTTAGGGTAGTGTTAGTGTTATTGTTAGGTTTAGGTTTATTTATAGGGTTAGTGTTAGGGTTAGGGTTAGGATTAGGTTTAGGAATAGTGTTAGGGTTAGGGTTTGATTCGTGTAAGGGTTAGGTTTAGGGTTAGGTTTCGGTTTAGGTTTAGGTTTAGGGTTAGGGTTACTGTTAGGGTTAGTGTTAATGTTAGGGTTAGGGTGAGAGTTCCTGTTAAGGTTAGGATTAGAATTAGTATTAGGATTACAGTTAAATTTAGGGTTAGTATTAGGGTTAGGTTAGTGTTAGGGTTAGTGTTAGGGTTTGGGTTAGGGATAGTGCTAGGGTTAAAGTTAATTTTAGGGTTAGTGTTAGAGTTAGGGTTAGGGTTAGGGTTAGGTTTAGGGTTAGGTTTACGGTTAGGGTTAGTGTTAGGGTTAGGATTAGGATTATGGTTTGGGTTAGGGTTAGGGTAAGGGTTAGTGTTAGGATTAGGGTTAGGGTTTGTGTTAGGGTTAGGGTTGCGGTAGGATTAGGTTTAAAGATAGGGTTAGGGTGAGTGTAGGGTTAGTTTTAAGGTTAAGGGTAGTATTAGGGTTAGTGTTAGGGTCAGTGTTAGGGTTATGGTTAGGGTTAATGTTAGGTTTAGCATTAGGGTTATGGTTAGGTTTAATGATAGTGTTAGGGTTAGGATTAGGGTTAGTGTTAGGGATAGTGTTAGTGTTATGTAAAGGTTAGGGTTAGGGTTACATTCGGTTTAGGTTTTTCATTTGGATTAGGGTTTTTGTTCAGGATAGGGATTGGGTTAGGGATAAGGTTATGGTTAGTGTTAGGATTAGTGTTAGGGTTAGAGTTGGGGTTAGGGTTTGTGTTAGAATAAGAGTTAGGGTTAGGAGTACTGTTTGGGTTAGAGTTAGAGATATGTTTAGGGTTATTGTTAGGGTTAGTGTTAGTGTTAGGGTTAGTGTTAGGCTTAGGTTAGGGTTAGGGTTAAGGTAAGGTTAAGGATAGGGTTAGTTTTAGGACTAGGATTAGTGTTAGGGTTAGTTTTAGTGTTAGGGTTAGGGTTAGGGTTAGGTTAGGGGAATGGTTAGGGTTAGCGTTAGGGGAGTGTTAGGGTTAGATTTAGGGTTAGTGTTAGGTTTAGGTTTAGGGTTAGGTTTAGAATTAGGGCTAGGGTTACAATTAGGGTTAGGGTTAATGATAGGTTAGGGTTAGGGTTAGGTTAAAGTTTAGGGTTAGGAATAGTGTTAGGGTTAGGTTTAGGTTTAGGTTTAGGGTTAGGGTTACTGTTAGGGTTAGTGTTAGTGTTAGGGTTAAGGTGAGAGTTCCTGTTAAGGTTAAGATTAGGGTTAGTATTAGGATTATGGTTAAATTTAGGGTTAGTGTTAGGGTTAGTATTAGTGTTTTGGTTAGGTTTAGTGTTAGGGTTAGAGTTAGGGTTAGTGTTATGTTAGGGTAAGGGTTGGTTAAGTGTTAGTGGTAGGATTAGGGTTAGGGTTAGTGTTATGGTTACTGTTTGCATTAGGGTTAGTGTTAGGGATAGTATTAGGGTTTTGGTTAGGTTTAGGTTTAGCATTAGTGTTAGGGTTAGGATTAGGGTTAATGTTAGGTTAGGGTTACTGTTGCGGTTAGGGTTAGATGTAGGGTTAGGGTAAGAGGTCCTGTTAGGGTTAGGGTTAGGGTCAGTGTTAGGGTTAGGGTTAGCGTTAGGGTCAGTATTAGAGTAACTGTTAGTGTTTTGGTTAGGTTTAAGGTTTCAGTTAGTGTTCTTTTTAGGGTTAGGGTTGCAGTTAGGTTAGGGTTAGTGTTAGGGTTATGGTTAGTGTTAGGGATAGGGTTATTGTTAGTGTTTGGGTTAGGGTTAGGTTTCCAGTAGGGTTGGGGTTAGTGTAAATTTAGGGTTAGGATTAGGATTAGGTTAGGGTTCGGGTTATAGTTAAGTTTTTGATTTATGTTACGGTTAGTGTTAGGGTTAGGTTTAGGGTTAGGGTTTTGTTTATGATTAGGGTTAGTGTTAGGGTTAGGATAGTGTTAGTGTTAGGTTTAGGGTTAGTGTTAGGGTTAGGGTCAGGGTTAGGGTAAGGTTTAGGTTTATGTTTAGGATTATAATTAGAGTTAGTGTTAGTGTTAGGGTTTTGTTAGGGTGAGTTTTAGGGTTAGGGTTAGGGTTAGGGTTAGCATTAGGGTTAAAGTTAGTGTTAGGATTAGGGTTAAGTTAGGGTTAGGTTTAGGGTTAGGGTTAGGGTTAGGGTTAGTGTTATGGTTGGGTTAGGTTTGGGTTTAGGTTTCGTGTTAAGGATAGGTTTAGGGTTAGATTTAGGTTAGGGTTAGGGTTTGACTTAGGGTTCTTGTTAGGGTTAGGGTAAGGGTTAGTGTTAGGGTTAGCATTAGGGTTACAGTTAGGGTTAGCATTATTTTTTGGTTTAGTGTTATAATTAAGTTTAGGGTTAGATTTACGGTTAGGATTATGGGTAGTTTCAGGTTTAGAGTTAGGTTTACTTTTAATGTAAGGGTTAAGTTTAGGGATAGGGTTAGGGTTTGGGTAAGTGTTACAGTTAGGGTTAGGGTTCGGTTTTGTTTTTGGGTTACAGTTAGGATTGATGTTATTGTTAGGGTTAGGGTTATTGTTATGGTTAGGTAAGGGTTAGGATAAGGGTAGGGATTAGTGTCATAGTTAGGATTATGGTTAGGTTTAGGGTTAGGATTAGGATTAGTGTTAGGTTTTGGGTTAGGGTTAGGGTTAGGGGTAGTGTTAGGGTTAGGTTTAGGATTAGGTTTAGGGTAAGGTTTAGGGTTATTGTTAGGTTTAGGATTAGAGTTCATGTTAGAGTTAGAATTAGGGTTAGGGTAAGTTTTAGGGTTAGGGTTAGTGATAGGGTTAGTTTTAGGGTTAGAGTTAATTTGGGGGTTGGGTTTAGGATTAGGGTTATGATTAGAGTAAGGGTTGGTTTTAAAATTAGGGTTAGTGTTAGGTTTGTATTAGGGTTAGGGTAAGTTTAGGGTTAGGGTTATGGTTAGGGTTAGGGTTTGTGTTACGGTTAGGGTTAGGTTAGGATTAGTGTTAGTGTTAGTGTTAGGGTTAGGTTAGTGTTAGTGTTAGGGATAGGGTTAAGATAAGGTTTAGGGTTAGGGTGAGGGTTATGATTAAAGTTAGTGTTACTGTTAGGGTTAGGGTTAGTGTTAGGGTTACGGTTAAATTTAGGTTTAGGCTTACTGTTAGTGTTGGGGTTAGGGTTAGGGTTAGGAATAGTGTTAGGGTTAGGGATAGGTTTAGAGTTAGTGTTAGGGTTAGGGTTATGGTTAGGGTTAGTGTTATATATTGGGTTAAGGTTAGGGTTAGTGTTATGGTTAGGTTTAGGGTTAGGTTTAGTTTTAATATATGGGTTAGGGTTTGGTTTAGTGTTAGGCTTAGGGTTCAGGTTCGGGTTAGAGTTATGATTAGTGTTTGGGTTAGGGTTATCTTTTGTGTTAGGGTTAGGGTTAGGTTTAGGTTTTGTGTTAGGGTTAGGCTTAGGGTTAGCATTATGGTTAGTATTAGGGTTAGAGTTAGTGTTAGGTTTAGGGTTATTGTTAGGGTTAAGGTTACGATTGAGGTTAGGGTTAGGGTTAGGTTTAGGTTTAGTATTAGGGTTAGGTTTAGTGTTAGGGTTAGTGTTAGGTTTAGGGTTAGGTTTAAGCTTAGGTTTAGAAATAGGGTTAGGGTTAGTGTTAGGGTTAGAATAAGTGTTAGGGTTAGGGTTAAGGTTAGGGTTAGATTTATGTCAGGGTTAGGGTTACAGTTAGGTTAGGGTTAGGGTTAGTGTTAGGATTAGAGTTAGGTTTAAGTTTACCTTTAGTGTTAGAGTTTGTGTTAGTGTTAGGAATATTGTTAGGATTAGGTATAGGTTTAGGGTTAGTTTTAGGGTTGGGGTAGGGTTAGTGTTACAGATAGGGTTAATGTTATGGTTAGTGTTCATGTTAGGTTTAAGGTTAGGGTTATAATTAGGGTTAGTTTTAGAGTTAGGGTTAGGGTTATTGTTCGGGTTAGGGTTAAGGTCAGTTTTAAAGTTAGGGTTAGGGTTAGGGTTAGGGTTAGGATTAGTGTTAGGGTGAAGGATATGGTTTGTGTTAGGGTATGGGTTGTGGTTAGGGTTTGTGTTAGGTTTAGGGATAGGGTAAGGTTTATGGTAATGGTTAGTGTCAGGGTTAGAGTGAGGCTTAGGGTTAGTTTTAGGCTTAGGTTTAGGGTTACACATAGGTTAGTGTTAGGATTAGGGTTACGGTTAAGTTTAGAGTTAGTGTTAGGTTTCAGGTTAGAGTTTGGTTTAGGTTTAGTGATAGGGTTTGGGTTGGGGTTAGAGTTAGTGTTAGGGTTAGCGTTAGGGTTAGGATTAGGGTTAGGTTTAGCATTAGGGTTAGGTTTAGCATTAGGGTTAGTGATAGGGTTAGGGTTAGGGTTTGGATTAGGGTTTGTGTTAGGGGTACAGTTTGGGTTAGGGTTAGGTTTATGTTAGGCTTAGGATTAGGGTTAGGATTAGGTTTGTTGTTAGGGTTATGGTTAGTTGTAGGGTTAGTCTTAGGTTAGGGTTAGGGTTTGTGTTGGGTTAGGTTTGTGGTTAGGGTTTTTGTTAGAGTTAGGTTTAGGGTTAAGGTTCTTGGTAGGGTTAGGGTTAGTGTTAGGTTTAGTTTTAGGTTTAGGGTTACTTTTAGGGTTAGTGTTAGGATTAGTTTTCGGGTTAGGATTCGGGTTCGTGTTAGGGTTAGGGTTAGTGTTAGAGTTAGGGTTAAATTTAGGGTTAGGCTTAGTGTTAGTGTTAGGATTAGGAATAGTGTTCGCGTTAGGGATAGGTTTAGGGTTAGTGTTTAAATTAGGTTTAAAGATAGGCTTAGTGTTAAGTTTAGGGTTAGGGTAAGGGTTAGCGTTATGGTTAGTATTAGGGTTAGAATTAGTGTTAGGGTCAGGGATAGTGTTAGGGTTAATTTTAGGGTTAGGGTTGGGGTTAGGGTTAGGGTTAGTGTTAGTGTTAGTGATAGTGTTAAAGTTAGTGTTAGGTTTAGGGTTAGGTTTACGCTTAGGATTAGTGATAGGGTTAGAGTTAGTGTTAGGATTAGGGTTAGGTTTAGGGTTAGGGTTACTGGTTAGGGTTAGGGTAAGGTAAGGGTTAGGGTTAGGATTACATTAGGGTTAGGTAAAAGTTACGATTAGGGTTAGGTCAGGGTTAGGGTTAGGGTTAGGGTTAGTTTTAGGGTTAGTGTTAGGGTTAGGTTTAGGTTTAGTGTTATGGTTAGGGTTATTTTAGGGTTAATGTTAGGGTTAGGGTTAGGGTTAGTGTTAGGGTTCTTGTTAGGTTTAGGTTTAGGCTTTGTGTTAGGGATATGTTTAGCATTAGTGCTAGGCTTAGTGTTAGTGTTACAGTTAGGGTTAGGGTTAAGTTTAAAATTAGTGTTTGGGTAAGGGTTAGAGTTAGGTTTAGTGTTAGTGTTAGGGTTACGGTTAGGTTTAGTGTTAGGGTAGGTTTAGGTTTATGGTTAGGTTTAGGTTTAGGGTTAGGTTTAGGGTGAGTTTTAAAGTTAGGGTTAAGTTTAGGTTTAGGGTTAGTGTTACGATTATGGTAAGGATTACGGTTTGAGATAGGGTTAGGGTTAGGATTAGTGTTAGGTCAGTGTTAGGGTTACGATTAGGATTAGTGTTAGGGTAGGGTTAATATTAGTGTTATATTTTTTGTTAGGATTAGGATTAGGGTTAGGGTTAAGTTAGGGTTAGGGTAATGGTTCATGTGAGAGTTAAGATTAGGGATAATGTTAGGTTTACGTTAGTGTTAGGGATAGGATTAGGGTTACTGTTAGTTTTAGGGTTAGGGTTAGAATGAGAGTTAGGGTAAGGGTTTGGGTTAAGGTAAGGGTTATTGTTAGCTTTGGAGTTAATGTTAGGCTTAGGTAAGGGTTAGGGTTAGGGTTGTGGTTGGGATTAGGTTTAGGATTAGGGTTAGAGTTAGGGTTAATTTTAGGTTTAGGGATAGGGTAAGGGTTAGTGATAGAGTTAGTTCAGGTTTAAGGTTATGGTTAGTGTTAGTGTTAGGGTTAGGTTTAGGGTTAGGGTTAGTGTTAGGGTTAGGATTAGGCTTACGTTTAGGGTTAGTGTTAGTGTTAGGGTTAGGGTAATGTTTATGGTTAAATTTAGTGTTAGGTTTAGGTTTTGTGTAAGTGTTAGGGTTATGGTTAGTGTTAGTTTTAGGGTTAAGGTTAGGGTTAGTGTTAGGTTTAGGGTTAGTGTTAGTGTTAGGGTTAGGGTTAGGGTTAGTGTAAGGGGTAATGTTAGAGTTAGTATTAGGGTTAGGGTTAGGGTTAGGGTTCATGTTAGCGTTAAGGTTAGGGTTAGGTTTAGGTTTTGAGTTAGTGTTAGTGTTAGGTTTAGGGTTAGGGATAGTGTTAGGGTTAGGGATAGGTTTAGTGTTAGTGTTAGGGTTAGGCCTAGTGTTAGGGTTAGAGTTAGTGTTGTGATTATGTTTAGGGTTAGTTTTAGGTTTAGGGTTAGGGTATGGTGAGCTTTAGGATTAGTAAGGGTTAGTGTTGGGGTTAGTTTTAGTATTAGTTATAGTGTTCGTGTTAGCATTAGGGTTAGGGTTAGTGTTAGGGATAGGATTAGGTTTGGGGTTAGCTTTATTGTTAGTGTAAGGGTTAGGGTTATGGATAGTGTTAGGGTTAGAGATAGGTTTAGGGTAAGGGCTAGTGTTAGGGTTAGGGTTACTGTGTTATGGTTAGAATGAGGGTTAGTGTTAGGGTTAGTTTTAGAGTTAAAATTAGGGTTATGGTTAGGGTTAGTTTTAGGGTTAGGGATAGGGTTTGGGTTAGGTTTAGGATTAGTTTTAGAGTTAGGGTTAGGGTTAGGGTTAGTGTTAATATTAGTGTTAGGTTCAGGGATATGTTTTGTGTTAGGGTAAGGGTTAGGTTATAGGGATATGTTTTGTGTTAAGGTAAGGGTTAAGTTTAGGGTTTTTGTTAGGGTTAGTGATAGGTTTAGGATTAGGGTTAAGGTTAGGATTAGAGTTAGAATGCAGCTTAGGATTAAGTTTAGAGTTAGTTTTAGGGTTATGTGTATGATAGAGTTAGTGTTACTGTTACGGTTAGTGTTAGGTTAGGGTTAGGGTTTTTGTTAGGGTTAGAATTAGGGTTAGGTTTAGGGTTTGTGTTAGTGTTAGTGTTAGGGTTAAAATTAGGGATAGTGTTAAGGTTAGAAATAACTTTAGGGTTACTTGTAGGGTTAGGGTTAGGGCTAGAATTAGTGTTATGATAGGGTTAGGATTTGGTTAATGTTAGGGTTAGGGTTAGGGTTAAGGTTAATTTTGGGGTTAGGGTTAGGGTTCAGGTTAGTGTTAGGGTTAGTTTTAGAATTAGTGATAAGGTTAGGGTTATGGTTAGTTTTAGGTTAGTGTTAGGGTAAGAATTATGGTTTGTGTTAGGGTAAGGTTTAGGTTTAGGTTTTCTGTAAGGGTTAGGGTTAAAAGATAGGTGCAATGTTAGGGTTAGGGTTAGGATTATTGTTACGTTTAGGGTTACGTTTAGGTTTAGCATTAGTGCTTGGGTTAGTGTTATACTTAGGTTTAGGGTTAGTGTTAGGGTTAAAGTTAGGGTTAGTGTTACAGTTAGGGTTATGT
The DNA here is from genome assembly GCF_001458135.2 of Marmota marmota marmota. Classification (NCBI taxonomy): domain Eukaryota; kingdom Metazoa; phylum Chordata; class Mammalia; order Rodentia; family Sciuridae; genus Marmota; species Marmota marmota. The sequence continues at coordinate 115,890 of NW_026000338.1, forward strand.
TTAGGAAGAGGGTTAGAGTGAGGCGTAGGTCTGGGGTTAGGGTTAGTTTTATGGTTACGAGTAGGTTAGTTATAGTGTGGGGGTTAGGGTTAGTGTTACTGTTAGAGTTAGGGTTAGGGTTAGGGTTAGAGTTAGTGACAGGGTTAGTGTTGGGGTTAGGGTTAGTGTTTGGTTAGCATTAGTGTTAGATTAGGGTTAGTGTTAGGGTTTGTGTTCATGTTAGGGTTAGGGTTATGGTTAGATAAGGATTGGGGTTAGTGTTAGGATATGGTTAGGGTTATGTTTTGCTATAGGGTTTGTGTTAGGTTTATGGTTAGGGTTAGGGTTAGCATAAGGTTAGGTTTAGGGATAGAATTAGAGTGAGAGTTAGGGTTAGCATTACGGTTAGTGTTAGCATTAGGGTTAGAGAAAGGTTTAGGTTTAGTGTTAGGGTTAGGGTTACTTTTAGGGTTAGTGTTAGGGTTAGGGTTAGTGTTAGGTTTAGGGTTAGGGTTAGTGTTAGGTTTATGGTTACATTTAGGATTCATGTTAGGGTTAGGGTTAGGGTTAGTGTTAGGGTTAAGTTTAGGGTTAGGGTTAAGTTTAGGGTTGGTGTTACATTTAGGGGTATGGTTAAGTTTAGGATTAGTTTTTGGGTTAGTGTTGGGCTTAGATTTAAGGTTAGTGTAGGATTAGATTTGGGGTTAGTGTTACAGTTAGGGTTAGGGTTACGGTGAGGCTTAGGGATAGTGTTAGGTTAGGATTAGAGTTAGGGTTAGAGTAAGTGTTAGGGTTAGGGCTAGAGTTAGGTTTAGGGTTATTGTTAGGATTAGGATTAGGTTTAGGTTTAGGATTGGGATTAGTGTTCGAGTTAAAATTACTGTTACGGTTAGGGTTTATGTTAGGGTTAGTCTTAGGGTTTGTGTTAGGGTTAGGTTTAGGGTTAGTGTAGGGTTAGGGCTAAGGTTAGTGTTAGGGTTAGGTTCAGGGTTAGGGTTAGGTTAAGGTTAGGGTTATTGTTAGGGTTAGGGTCAGGGTTGGGTTTAGGTTTAGGGATAGAGTTAGGGTTAGTATTAGTGATACGTTACAGATAGGGTTAGGGTTAGAGTTAGAGTTAGGGATAGGGTTAGGATTAGGGTTAGGGTTAGGGTTAGTATTATGGTGAGGATTAGGTTTAGGTTTAGGGTTAGGGTTAGTGTTAGGGTAAGGGTTAAGTTAAGGTTTAGGGTAAGTAATTGAGTAAGGTGTAGGGTTAGGGTTACGGTTAAAATTAGTGTTAATGTAGGGTTAGGCTTAGGGGTAGAGTTAGGATTAGTGTTAGGGTTAGGGTTAGGATTTGTCTTAGGGTTACGATTAGGATTATGTTTAAGGTTCCGGTTATGGGAGATCCAACATGGCAGCAGGTGTGGAGAGATCAAGTCTCTGACCTCTTCAGCTGCATGGGCATAGGGAGTCGTAAATTGTCTAAACCAAATTAAAAACTCAATTGAGAGTATCACTAACAGAGTGGAGCAAGAAGAAGCCAGAACGTCAGATAATGAAGACAAAATATATCATCTTGAAAAGAGTCTAGCCAACTCAGAAAGGCTGGTAAAAAATCACGAGAAAAACATCCAAGAGATATGGGATAATATAAAAAAAACCAAACTTACGAGTCATCGGGATAGAGGAAGGTACAGAGATTCAAACCAAGGGAATGAGTAACCTGCTGAATGAAATAATTACAGAAAACTTTCCAGAAATAAAAAAGGAAACGGATATACAAATTGTAGATGCATACAGGACACCGAGCACACAAAATCACAGTAGACCAACGCCAAGACACATTGTTATGAAGATATCCAATATACAGAACAAAGAGAAAATATTAAAAGCTACAAGAGAAAGGAGGCAGATTACATTCAGGGGTAAACCAATAAGGTTAACAACGGATTTTTCATCACAGACGCTGAAAGCGAGAAGATCCTGGAACAACGTATTTCAAACACTGAAAGACAATGGATGCCAACCAAGAATTCTGTATCCAGCAAAATTAAGCTTCAGGTACGATAACGAAATAAAAATCTTTCATGATAAACAAAAGCTAAAAGAATTTGCAGCCAGAAAACCAGCATTGCAAAGCATCTTGAGCAAAACACTACACGAGGAAGAAATGAAAAACAATAACCAAAACCATCAGTGGGAAGTGCCTCTATAAAGACAGAGGGCGGGGGGAAAGCTAACCATGGAGAAACAAACTAAATTAAAAAAAAAAAAAGAAGAAGAAGATAAATAATCAAACATGGCTGGAAGTACAAACCATATATCAATAGTAACTCTAAACGTTAATGGCTTAAACTCTCCAATAAAGCGACATAGGCTGGTAACATGGATTAAAAAAACAAATCCAACAATATGCTGCCTCCAGGAGACACATCTGATTGGAAAAGACATACACAGGCTGAAGGTGAAAGGTTGGGAAAAAATATACCATGCACACGGTCCTCGTAAGCAAGCAGGGGTGGCCATCCTCATATCGAATAAAATTGACTTCAAGACTAAATTAATCAAAAGGGATAAGGAAGGACATTATATACTGTTAAAAGGAACCATTCACCAACAAGACATAACAATTATCAATATTTATGCACCAAATAATGGTGCTGCGACGTTCATAAAACAAATTCTCCTCAAGTTCAAGAATCAAATAGACCACAACACAATAATTATGGGTGACTTCAACACACCTCTCTCACAATTGGACAGATCCTCCAAACAAAAGCTGAATAAAGAAACTATAGAACTCAATATCACAATCAACAACCTAGACTTAACTGACATATATAGAATATATCAACCATCATCAAGTGGATATACTTTTTTCTCAGCAGCACATGGATCCTCCTCAAAAATAGACCATATATTATGCCATAGGGCAACCCTCAGTAAATATACAGGGGTGGAGATAATACCATGCATTTTATCTGATCATAATGGAATGAAACTGGAAATCAATGATAAAAGAAGGAAGGAAAAATCCTACATCACATGGAAAATGAACAATATGTTACTGAATGATCAATGGGTTACAGAAGACATAAAGGAGGAAATCAAAAAATTCTTAGAGATAAATGAAAATACAGACACAACATATCGGAATCTATGGGACACAATGAAAGCAGTTTTAAGAGGGAAATTCATCGCTTGGAGGTCATTCCTCAAAAAAAGGAAAAACCAACAAATAAATGAGCTCACACTTCATCTCAAAGCCCTAGAAAAGGAAGAGCAAAACAACAGCAAATGTAGCAGAAGGCAAGAAATAATTAAAATCAGAGCGGAAATCAACGAAATTGAAACAAAAGAAACTATTGAAAAAATTAACAAAACTAAAAGTTGGTTCTTTGAAAAAATAAATAAGATCGACAGACCCTTAGCCATGCTAACGAAGAGAAGAAGAGAGAGAACTCAAATCACTAACATACGGGATGAAAAAGGCAATATCACAACAGACACTACAGAAATACAGAAGACAATTAGAAATTATTTTGAAAACCTATATTCCAATAAAATAGAAGATAGTGAAGACATCGATAAATTCCTTAAGTCATATGATTTGCCCAGACTGAGTCAGGAGGATACTCACAACTTAAACAGACCAATAACAATAGATGAAATAGAAGAAGCAATCAAAAGACTTCCAACCAAGAAAAGCCCAGGACCGGATGGGTATACAGCGGAGTTTTACAAAACCTTTAAGGAAGAATTAATACCAATACTTTTCAAGTTATTTCAGGAAATAGAAAAAGAAGGAGCTCTGCCAAATTCATTCTATGAGGCCAACATCACCCTGATTCCGAAACCAGACAAAGACACCTCAAAGAAAGAAAACTACAGACCAATATCTCTGATGAACCTAGATGCAAAAATCCTCAATAAAATTCTGGCGAATCGGATACAAAGGCACATCAAAAAAATTGTGCACCATGATCAAGTAGGATTCATCCCTGGGATGCAAGGATGGTTCAATATACGGAAATCAATAAATGTTATTCACCACATCAATAGACTTAAAAATAAGAACCATATGATCATCTCAATAGACGCAGAAAAAGCATTCGACAAAGTACAGCATCCCTTTATGTTCAAAACATTAGAAAAACTAGGGATAACAGGAACTTACCTCGACATTGTAAAAGCTATCTATGCTAAGCCTCAGGCTAGCATCATTCTCAATGGAGAAAAATTGAAGGCATTCCCCCTAAAATCTGGAACAAGACAGGGATGCCCTCTATCACCACTTCTATTCAATATAGTTCTCGAAACACTGGCCAGAGCAATTAGACAGACGAAAGAAATTAAAGGCATAAAAATAGGAAAGGAAGAACTTAAATTATCACTATTTGCAGATGACATGATTCTATACCTAGAAGACCCAAAAGGGTCTACAAAAAAACTACTAGAACTAATAAATGAATTCAGCAAAGTGGCAGGATATAAAATCAACACGCATAAATCAAAGGCATTTCTGTATATCAGCGACAAAACTTCTGAAACGGAAATGAGGAAAAACACTCCATTCACAATATCCTCAAAAAAAATAAAATACTTGGGAATCAACCTAACAAAAGAGGTGAAAGATTTATATAATGAAAACTACAAAACCCTAAAAAGAGAAGTAGAAGAAGATCTTAGAAGATGGAAAAATATACCCTGTTCATGGATAGGCAGAACTAACATCATCAAAATGGCGATATTACCAAAAGTTCTCTATAGGTTTAATGCAATGCCAATCAAAATCCCAACGGCATTTCTTGTAGAAATGGATAAAGCAATCATGAAATTCATATGGAAAAATAAAAGACCCAGAATAGCAAAAGCAATTCTAAGCAGGAAGTGCGAATCAGGCGGTATAGCGATACCAGACTTAAAACTATATTACAGAGCAATAGTAACAAAAACAGCATGGTACTGGTACCAAAACAGGAGGGTGGACCAATGGTACAGAATAGAGGACACAGAGACTAATCCACAAAGCTACAACTATCTTATATTTGATAAAGGAGCTAAAAGCATGCAATGGAGGGAGGATAGCATCTTCAACAAATGGTGCTGGGAAAACTGGAAATCCATATGCAACAAAATGAAACTGAATCCCCTCCTCTCGCCATGCACAAAAGTTAACTCAAAGTGGATCAAGGAGCTAGATATCAAATCAGAGACTCTGCGTCTGATAGAAGAAAAAGTTGGCTCCGATCTACATATTGTAGGGTCGGGCTCCAAATTCCTTAATAGGACACCCATAGCACAAAAGTTGATAACAAAAATCAACAAATGGGACTTACTTAAACTGAAAAGTTTTCTCTCAGCAAGAGAAACAATAAAAGAGGTAAATAGGGAGCCTACATCATGGGAACAAATTTTTACTCCTCACACTTCAGATAGAGCCCTAATATCCAGAGTATACAAAGAACTCAAAAAATTAAACAATAAGAAAACAAATAACCCAATCAACAAATGGGCCAAAGACCTGAACAGACACTTCTCAGAGGAGGACATACAATCAATCAACAAGTACATGAAAAAATGCTCACCATCTCTAGCAGTCAGAGAAATGCAAATCAAAACCACCCTAAGATACCATCTCACTCCAGTAAGATTGGCAGCCATTATGAAGTCAAACAACAACAAGTGCTGGAGAGGATGTGGGGAAAAGGGTACTCTTGTACATTGCTGGTGGGACTGCAAACTGGTGCGGCCAATCTGGAAAGCAGTATGGAGATTCCTGGGAAAGCTGGGAATGGAACCACCATTTGACCCAGCTATTGCCCTTCTTGGACTTTTCCCTGAAGACCTTAAAAGAGCGTACTACAGGGATACTGCTACATCGATGTTCATAGCAGCACAATTCACAATTGCTAGACTGTGGAACCAACCCAGATGCCCTTCAATAGATGAATGGATAAAAAAAATGTGGCATTTATACACCATGGAGTATTACGCAGCACTAAAAAATGACAAAATCATAGAATTTGCAGGGAAATGGATGGCACTAGAGCAGATTATGCTTAGTGAAGCTAGCCAATCCCTAAAAAACAAATACCAAATGTCTTCTTTGATATAATGTTAGCAACTAAGAACAGAGCAGGGAGGAAGAGCAGGAAGAAAAGATTATCATTAAACAGAGACATGAGGTGGGAGGGAAAGGGAGAGAAAAGGGAAATTGCATGGTAACGGAGGGAGACCCTCATTGTTATACAAAATTACATATAAGAGGTTGTGAGGGGGTGGGAAAATAAACAAGGAGAGAAATGAATTACAGTAGAATGGGTAGAGAGAGAAGATGGGAGGGGAGGGGAGGGGGGATAGTAGAGGATAGGGAAGGTAGAAGAATACAACAGTTATTAATATGGCATTATGTAAAAATGTGGATGTGTAACCGATGTGATTCTGCAATCTGTATTTGGGGTAAAATTGAGAGTTCATAACCAACTTGAATCTAATGTATGAAATATGATATGTCAAGAGCTTTGTAATGTTTTGAACAACCAATAAAAAAAAAGGTTCCGGTTATGGTTAGGATTAAGGTTAGGGTTAGGGTTAGGTTTAGTTGACTTAGGGTTCAAGATAGGGTTAGGGTTAGGGTTGCTGTTAGATTTAGAGTTAGGGTTAGGTTTATGGTTTGTGTTTGGATTAGGTTTATGCTTACTGTTAGGGTTATGGTTAAGGTTAGGGTTAGGGCTAAGGTAAAATTTTGGTTTAGGGTTAGGGTTAAGGTTAGAGTTAGTATTAGTTTTAGGGTTAGGGTTAGGGTTAGTGTTAGGGTTAGGGTTTACGTTAGTGTTAGCTTTAGGGTTCGGGTTTCTGTTGGGGTTACAGTTAGGATTAAGGTTAGGGTTATGATAAAGGTTAGGATTAGGGTTAGAATTAGGTTTAGGGTTAGGTTTAGGTTAGGGTTAAAATTAGGGTTAGTTTTAGGGTTAGGGTAAGTGTTAGGGTTAGGGTTAAGATTAGTGTTAGGGTTATGTTTAGGGTTTGGGTTAAATTAGGTTTAGGGTTAGATTTATGGTTCATGTTAGAATTAAAATTAGGGTTAGGGTTAGGGCTAAGGTAAAATTTTGGTTTAGGGTTAGGGTTAAGGTTAGAGTTAGTATTAGTGTTAGGGTTAGAGTTAGGGTTAGTGTTAGGGTTAGGGTTTACATTAGTGTTAGATTTAGGGTTAGGGTTTGTGTTGGGGTTACAGTTAGGGTTAAGGTTAGGTTTATGATAAAGGTTAGGGTTAGGGTTAGTGTTAGGGTTAGGGTTAGGGTTAGTGTTAGGGTTAGGGTTAGGGTTAGTGTTAGGGTTAGGGTTAGGTTTAGAGTTAGTGTTAGGGTTAGGGTAAGGGTTAGGGTTAAGATTAGTATTATGGTTAGGGTTAGGGTTTGGGTTAAATTATGGTTAAGGTTAGATTTATGGTTCGTGTTAGGACTAAGTTTAGGGTTTTTGTTAGGTTTAGGGTAAGGGTTAGGGTTAGGGTTAGTGTTAGGGTTAGGTTTAAGGTTAGGGTTATATTTATTGTTAGGGTTAGGGTTAGTGTTAGGTTTTGGTTTAGGGTGAGGGTTAGAGTTAGGGATAGGGTTAGAGTTAGTGTTAGTGTTACGTTAGTGTTAGGGTTAGGGTTAGGATTAAGGTTAGGTTTAGGTTTAGGATTAGGTTAACTGTTAGGGTTATGGTTAGGGTTAGGTTAGCGTTAGGGTTAGGGTTAAATTTAGGGTTAGGGTTAGGGTTAGGGTTAGGGTTAGTGTTGGGGTTAGTGTTAAGATTAGAGTTAGGGTTAGGGTTAGCATTACTGTTGGGGTTAGGGTTATAGTTAGGTTTAGGGTTAATGTTAGTGTTTGAATTAGGGTTAGTATTAGGCTTAGCATTAGGGTTAGGGAGCGGGTTAGCATTAGGGTTCAGGTGAGGGTTAGGGTTAGGCTTAGGTAAGGGTTAGGTTTAGGGTTAGGTTAGGTATAGGGTTATGGTATGGGTTAGGGTTTGTGTTAGTATTAGGACTAGGGTTAGGGTTAGGGTTACATTAGGTTTAGGGTTAGGGAGAGAGTTAGGCTTAGGATTCGGGTTAGGGTTAGGTTTAGGGTTACTGTTAGGGTTAGAGTTAGGGTTATGTTTAGGTAAAGGTTAGGTTTAGGGTTAGGGTTACGGATAGGATCAGGGTTAGGTTTAAAGTTAGGGTTAGGGTTAGTCTTAGGGTTAGTTTTAGTGTTACGGTTAGTGTTAGAATTAGCGTTAGGGTTATCGTTTGTGATAGGGTTAGGATTAGGTATAGGGTTTGTGTTAGGGTTAGGGTTAGGGATAGTTTTATGGTTAGTATTAGGTATAGAATGAGGCTTAGGGTTAGTTTTAGGGTTACGGTTAGGGTTAGGGTTAGTGTTAGGCTTAGGGTTAGGGTTAATGTTAGCGTTAGGGTATAGTTAGGGTTAAGGTTAGTGTTAGGTTTAGGGTTAGGGTTAGGGTTAGTATAGGGTTAAGGTTGGGGTAAGGGGTAGTGTTAAGCTTTGAGTTAGATTTAGGAATAGGGTAAGTGTTAGTGTTAGTGTTAGAGTTAGAGTTAGGGATAATGTTAGGGTTAGGGATATTTTTAAGGTTAGTGTTAGGATTGCGATTAGGGTTAGGGTTGGTGTTACTGTTAGGGTTAGTGTTAGGGTTAGTGTTAGATTTAGGGATAGGGTAAGTGTTAGTATTAGTGTTAGAGTTAGAGTTAGGGATAATGTTAGGATTAGGGATATTTTTAAGGTTAGTGTTAGGATTCCGATTAGGTTTGGGTTGGTATTAATATTGAGGTTAGGGTTAGGGTTAGGGTTAGTGTTAGGGTTAGGGATAGGGTTAGGGTTAGGGTTAAGGTTAAAGTTAGTTTAAGAGTTAGAGTTAGGGTTAGGGTTAGAGTTAGTGTTAGTGTTAGTGTTAGGGTTAGGGTTACGGTTTGTGTTATGTTTAGAGTTAGATTAGGGGTTGTGTTAGGGTTAGGTTTAGGATAAAGGTTAGGGTTATGTACAGAATTAGGTTTAGATTTAGGGTTACGGTTAGGTTTAGTGTTAGTGTAAAGGTTAGTGTTAGGGTTAGGATTAGGGTTTGTGTTAGGTTTAGGGTTAGGTTTCAGGGTTGTGTTAGGATTAGGTTTAGGGTTAGGGTTAGAGTTATGAATAAAATTAAGTTTAGATTTAGGTTTAGGGTTAGTTTTAGGTTTAAGGTTAGGTTTAGGTTTAGGGTTAGTGATAGAGTTAGGGTTGGGGTTAGGTTTTGTGTTAGGATTCGGGTTAGGGTTAGTGTTAGTTTTAGTGATAGGGTTAGGTTTAGGGTTAGGTTTAGGTAAGAGTTAGGGTTAGGGTTAGGTTACATTTAGGGTTATGATTTGGGTTAGGGCTTGTTTTAGGTTTAGGGTTAGGGTTGCGGTTAAGGTTAGGATTAGGGTTAGGGTTAGTGTTACGGTTAGTGTTAGGTTTAGGGTTAGGGTTAGGATTAATGATAGGTTTAGTGTTAGGTTAGGTTTAGGGTTAGTCTTAGGGTTATGGTTATGGCTAGGGTTAGTTTTGGGGTTAGGGTTAGGGTTACCGTAATGTTTAGAGTTAGTGTTTTAAGGTTAGAATTTGAGTTAGGATTAGGGTTAGTGTTAGGGTTAGGGTTAGGGTTAGGTTAGTGTTAGGGTTAGGCTTAGGGTTAAGATTAGGGTAAGAGTAAGGGATATGGTTAGGGTTTGTGTTAGGGTTAGGGTTAGGATTAGTGTTAGAGTTAGAGTTAGGTTTAGGGTTAGCGTTAAGGTTAGGTTTAAGGTTAGATTTAGGTTTAGAATAGTGTTAGATTTAGGGTTAGGGTTAGGTTTAGGTTTAGTTCTAGGGTTAGGGTTAGTGTGAGAGTTAGTGTTAGAGTTAGGGTTAGGATTTGTGTTAGGTTGAGGGTTAGGATTAGGTTTAGTGTTAGAGTAAGGGTTAGGATTAGGGTTAGTGTTAGGGCTACTGTTAGATTTGGGGTAACATTTAGGGTTAAGGTTAGGGTTAGTTCTAGGATTAGGGTTAGTTTTTAGGTTAGAGTTAGTGTTAGGCTTAGGGTTAATATTAGTGATTAAAGTTAGGGTTTGTGTTAGGGTTAGATTTAGAATAAGGGATAGGGTTAGAGTTAGTGTTAGTGATAGGATTAGGGTTAGAGTTAAGTTTAGTTTTAGTGTTATGTTTAGGGTTAGGGCTAGGTTAGGGTTAGGGTTAGGTTAGGGTTAGTGTTATAATTAGGGTTAGGTTTGTGTTAGGGTTACAGTTAGTGTTATGATTAGGATTAGGTTTAGGTTTTGTGTTAGTGTTAGGGTTATGGTTAGGGTTTGTGTTAGGGTTAGGGTTGCTGTTATGGTTAGTATTAGGGTTAGAGTTAGGTTTAGGTTTAGGGTTGGGTTCGTTTAAGGGTTAGGGTTAGGGTTAGTGTCAGATTTAGGGTTAGGTTTAGGGTGAGGGTTAGGGTTAGGGTTAGGGTTAGAGTTACAGTTAGTGTTAGGGTTAGGGTTAGTGTAAGGGCTAGGTATAGGGTTAGGATTAGGGTTAATGTTAGGGTTAGGGTTAGAGTTAGGGTTAGGCTTAGAGATAGTGTTAGGTTTAGGGTTAGGGTTAGGATTAGGATTAGGGTTAGGTTTAGGATAGTGTTAGGTTAAGGTTTATGTTTAGGGTGAGGATTATGGTTAGGTTAGGGTTAGGGTTAGGGTAGGGTTAGTGTTCATTTTAGGGTTACAGTTAGGGTTTGAGTTAGGGTTAGTGTTAGGGTAAGGGTTAGGGTTACTATTAGAGTTAGGGTTGGGTTTAAGATTATTGTTAGGGTTATTGTAAGGGTTAGGGTTAGGTTTAGGGTTAGGGTGAGGGTTAGGGTTAGGGTTAGAGTTACAGTTGGTATTAGTGTTAGAGTTACGGTTAGAGTTAGGGTGAGTAAAAGGGTTAAGGTTAGGGTTAGGATTAGGGTTAGTGTTATGGTTAGTGTTAGGGTTTGTTTTAGGGTTAGGGTTAGGGTTAGGGTTAGAGTTAGTGTTAGGTTTAGGGTTAGGGTTAGGCTTAGGTTTAGAATATGGGTTAGGATTAGGGTTAGAATAGTGTTAGGTTAAGGGTTATGTTTAGGGTTAGGGTTGTGGTTAGGTTAGGGTTAGGGTTAGTGTTAGGGTTAGGGTTAGTTTTAGGGTTAGGTTTAGGGTTAGGGTTAAGGTTCATTTTAGGGTTAGGGTTAGGGTTTGTGTTAGGGTTAGGTTTAGAGTTAGGGTAAGGTTTAGGGTTAGTGTAAGTGTTAGGGTTAGGTTTAGGATTAGGGTAAGTGTTAGGGTTAGGGTTAGGGTTACGTTTAGAGTAAGTGTTAGGGTTAGGATTATTGTTAGGGTTATTGTAAGCATTAGGGTTAGGGTTAGATTTAGGGTTAGGGTTAGGAATTTTGTTAGGGTTAGGGTTTTGGTTAGGGTTATGCTTAGCATTAGGTTAGGGTTTGGGGTAGGGTTATGGTTTGTGTTATGGTTTGATTTAGGGTTAGAGTTAGGTTTAGTGTTAGTGTTAGGGTTAGGGTTAGTGTTAAGATTAGTTTTAGGGTTAGGGTTAGGGTAGGGTTAGAGTTAGGATAGGGTTAGTGTTAGTATTAAGTTAGGATTTTGTTATGGTTAGGGTTAGGGTTTGTGTTAGGGTTAGTGTTAGGGTTATGCTTAGGGTTAGGGTAACTGTTGGGGTAAAGGTAAGGATTAGGGTTAGTATTAGGGTAATATTTGGGTTAGGGTTAAGGTTCAGGTTCGGTTTAGGGTTAGGGTTATGTTTAGTGCTAGGGTTAGGGTTAGTTTTAAGGTTAATGATAGTGTTAGGGTTAGAGTTAGGGTAAGAGTCATTATTAGGGTTAGGGTTACGGTAAGAGTTAGGTTTAGGGTTAGGGTTAGGTTTACGGTTAGTGTTAGGGTTAGTTTTTGGGTTTGTGTTAGGGTTAGGTTTAGGGTTAGGGTAAGTGTTAGGGTTAGCATTAGGTTATGGTTAGAGTTTATGTTAGGGTTAGGGTTAAGTTTAGGGTTAGTTTTAGGGTTAGGGTTAAGGTTAGTTTTAGAGTTAGTGTTAGGGTTGGGGTTAGGGTTTGTGTTAGGGTTAGGGTTAAGGTTAGGGTTTCCGTCACAGTTAGGATTCAGGTTAGGGTTAGGGTTAGATTTAGGCTAAGGTTTAGGGTTAGGGTTAGGGTTAGTGTTAGGGTTAGGTTTAGGGTTAGGGTTAAGTTTAGTTTTAGGGTTAGGTTTAGTGTTAGGTCTAGGTTAGGTTTAGGGTTAAGAATAGGTTACGGTTTGTGTTATGGTTAGGGTTAGGGTTAGGGTTTGTGTTAGGATTAGTGTTAGGGTTAGGTTTTGTGTTAGGGTTAGGGTTACTATTACAGTTTTGATTAGAGTTAGAGTTAGGGTAAGGATTAGGGTTAGGGTTAGGGTTAGTGTTAGGCTTTGGGTTAGGGTTAGGGTTATTGTTAGTGTTAAAGTTAGGGTTAGGGTTTGTGTTAGGGTTCACGTTAGTTTTCGGGTTAGGATTAGTGTTAGCAATAGGATTGCGGTTAGATTTAGCAATAAGCTTTGGTTTTGCGTATGGGTTAGTGTTAGAGTTAGGGTTAGCTTAGGGTTAGGGTTAGGGTTAGGTTTAGTGTTAGGTTTATATTTCGGTTTAGGGTTTAGGGTTTATGTTAGGGTTAGAGTTTGGGTTAGGTTTAGTGTTAGGGTTAAGGTTAATTTAGTCTTAAAATTAGGGTTAGGGTTTGGCTTAGGGTTCGGTTAGGTTTAGGGTTAGGGTTAGGGTTAGATGAGGGTTAGGGTTAGGTTAGTGTTACATTAGGGTTAGTGTTAAAGTTACTGTTAGGGGTAGGGTTAGGGGTAGTGTTATGGTTAATGTTAGGGTTAGGGTTACAGTTACATTTAGCGTTAGTGTTAGGATTAGGTTTAGTGTTCGTGTTAGGGTAAGGGTTAGGGTTAGGGTTAGGGTTAGTGTTAGCTTTAGGTTTGGGGTTAAGGTTTAGGGTTAAGGTTTGTGTTTGTTTAGGTTTAGGGTTTGTGTTAGGATTGGGGTTAGTTTTAGGGTTAGGGTTAATGTTAGGGTTAGGTTTAGGGTTAGGGTTAGGGTTTGTGTTAGAGTTAGGGTTAGGTTTAGGTTTACAGTTACAGTTAGGATTAGTTTTATAGTTAGGGTTAGGGTTAGGGTTAGGTTTAGTGTTAGGGTTAGGGTCAGGGTTAGTGTTAGGTTTAGGATTAGGGTTAGGGTTAGTGTTAGGTTTAGGGTTAGGGTTAGGGTGAGGGTTAGAGTTAGGTTTAGGCTTAGGGTTATTATTAGGGTTAGGGTTCAGTTTAGGGTTAGGTTTTGTGTTAGGGTTAGGTCAATGTTAAGTTTAGTTTTAGTGTTAGGGTTAGGGTTAGGGCTAGGGTTAGTGTTCGTGTTAGGGTTATGGTTAGTGTTAGGGTTAGAGTTAGTGTTAGTGATAGTGTTAGGCTTAGGTTTAAGTTTAGGGTTAAGATAAGGGTTACGATTAGGGTTAGGGTTAGTGTTAGTTTTAGAATTATAGTTTGTGTTAGGGTTCGGGTTAGGGTGTTAGTTTTAGGGTTAGGGTTAGGTTTGTGTTAGGGTTAGGGTTAATTATACTTTTAGGGTTAGGTATAGGTTTAGAGTTAGCGTTAGGGTTAGGATTACGGTTACGGTTATGGTTCGGATTGGGGTTAGGTTTAGTGTTAGGGTTAGGGTTGGGGTAGGGTTAGGGTTCATGTTAGGGTTAGGGTTAGGGTTAAGTTTAGGGTTAGTGTTAGGATTAGGTTTAGGGTTAGGGTTAGGGTTCGTGTTCGTGTTAGGGTTATGGTTAGTGTTAGGGTTAGAGTTAGTGTTAGTGATAGTGTTAGGCTTAGGTTTAAGTTTAGTGTTAGGTTTAGGGATCGTTTTAAGGTTAGTGTTAGGGTTAGGGTTAGTATTCGTGTTATGGTTAGGGTTAGGTTTAGGGAAGGATTAGTGTTAATGTTAGGGTTAGGGTTAGGGTTAGTGTTACGTTTTGGTTAGGATTAAAGGTAGGTTAGGGTTAGGGATCGTATTACGGTTAGGTTTAGGATTAGGATTATGGTTAGGGTTGCCTTTAGGGTTAGGTTATGGTTTGAGTTAGTTTTTGAGTTAGGTTTAGTGTTATTTTAAGTTTAGTGTAAGGTTTAATTTACAGTTAGGGTTAGTGTTAGGGTTAGGGCTGTAGTTAAGGTTAGTGTTAGGGTTAGGGTTATGTTTGGGTTAGGATTAGGGTTAGTGTTAGGGTTAGTCTTAGGGTTAGGTTTTGGGATATGGTTAGGGTTAGGGTTAGGGTTAGGGATTTTTTCCTTGCTTCTGCTTATGGCTACTTCAAGAGGGAACAATGGATTCAGAGCGCACTGAGAACTAATTCAGTGTGTCAAGTTTCAACCATTTAGCAAAAAAACGTGTTTGATTCAGAATTGCAACTGCATGTGTCCTTATAGGGGGAAAAAGGAAATTTAAAAATTCAAAATGTTCCTGCAAATGAATGCTTCAACATAGAAGAACACAATTTGAAGGGGCAAGTGCATCCTGAGTACCGATCATTTCTGCCATGTATCAACAAGATCAGCTAAACAAAGTTGCACTTGTCCAGTTGCACATGGCCCCCCAAAGTTTGTTCTTCTAGTTTGAGGTGTTCATTTGCAGGAACACTTTGAAATATTAGGTTTTAATTTTTCTTCCCCTTTAAGGTTACATGCAGTTGGAACTCTACATCAAACACGGTGTGTGCTAGCTGCTTGACACATGACATACTAAATTAGTTCTCAGATTGCTCTTTATGCTTTCTTCCCTCTTGAAATAGCCCTAAGCAGAAGCAAGGAAAAAATACATTCTTTTGAAAGTGTTTGCAAATCTTCCACAGAACTCCGGAAGTTGACTGAAATCTCAACAAATATTTTTTCACCCGATCTTATTGATACTTGGCAGAAATGATCTGTACTCCAGTTGCACTTGGCCCCCACAAGTTTCGTTCTTCTAGGTTGAAACATTCGATTGCAGGAACATTTTGAAATTTTGGGTTTCACTTTGTTTTCCCCTATAGGGATGCATGCATTTGGAACTCTAAATCAAACACGGTTTGTGCTAGCAGCTTCAAACTTGACTCACTCAGTTAGTTCTCACTGCATTCTCCATGTTTTGTTCCCTCTTGAAGTACCCCTAAGCAGAGGCACTTGTCAGTCAAGGAAAAATCACTTTCATTTGAAAGCGTTTGCCAGGCTTCCACAGAACTCCGAGTTTCCTGAAATCCCAGCAAAGATTTTTTCACCTGATCTGGATGATACTGGGCAGTAAAGACCGGTACTCCAGTAGCACTTGGCCCCCCAAATTTTCTTCTTCTAGGTTGAAGCATTCCTTTGAAGGAATAGTTTGAATTTTGGGGTTTCACTTTGTTTTCCCCTATACTGACAGATGCAGTTGGAACTCTAAATCAAACATGGTTTGTGCTAGCTGCTTAAACCTTGACACACTCCACTAGTTCTCACTGCTCTCTATGCTTTGTTCCCTCTTGCAGAGCCCTAAGCAGAGGCAAGCGAAAAACACTTTCATTTGAAAGCCTTTGCCAAGATTCCACAGAACTCCGAGTTTCCTGAAATCTCAGCAAGTATTTTTTCACCCGATCTTATTGTTACATTGCAGGAATCATCGGTACACCAGAGGCAATTGGCTCTCCAAATTCCCTTCTTCTAGGTTAAAGTGTTCGTTTGCAGGAACACTTTGAATTTTTAGGTTTCACGTCATTTTCACCTATAGGGAGAGATGCAGTTGAAATCAAACACGGTTTGTGCTAGTCGCTTGAAACTTTACAAACTAAATTAGTTCTCAGTGCACTCTCTATGCTTTGTTCCCTCTTGAAGTAGCCCGAAGGAGAGGCAGGGGAAAAACACCTTCATTTGAAAGCATTTGCCAATATCCCACAGAACTCCAAGTTTCCTGAAATCCCAGCAAGTATTTTTTTCACCCAATCTTGTTGATACGTTCCAGGAATCATCTGTACTCCAGCCACACTTGGCTCTCCAAATTTCCTTCTTCTAGGTTAAAGGGTTCGTTTGCAGGAACACTTTGAATTTTTAGGTTCACTTCATTTTCCCCTATAGGTAGACTCTCAGTTGGAACTCTAAATGAAACACTGGAGAGGCCCGCCAGCATGGTAGACACATCACCCCATTTGGAGGAGGGGCAGAGCAGAGCCGCCGCCTGTGCCTGCAAGGTAGGCAGACCTGTGACCAACCGGCAGAACAGGCCCAGCGGCCCGCTGGCGTGGTAGACACATCACCCCAATTGGAGGAGGGGCAGAGCAGAGCCACCACCCACGCCTGCAAGGTAGGCAGACCTGCGACTGACCGGCAGAACAGGCCCAGGGCCCGCCGGCGTGGTAGACACATAACCCAAATTGGAGGAAGGGCCCAGCTGCCGCCTGCAAGGTAGGCAGACCATGCGTCCAGGAGAAGGGGCACAGCGGCCCGGTGGCCTAGTTGAAAGATCACCCCAATTGGAGGAGGGGCACAGCCGCCACCTGTGCCTGCAAGGTAGGCAGACCTGCAACCTGGAGAACAAGCCCAGCGGCCCGTCAGCATGGTAGACAGATCATCCCTATTGGAAGAGGGGCCCAGCCATTGCCCACAAGGTAGGCAGACCACGCGACTCGGAGAAGGGGCCCAGCGGCCCGCTGGCGTGATAGACAGATCACCCCAATTGGAGGAAGAGCACAGCCACCACCTGCCCCTGCAAGGGAGACTTTGCAGCTATACAACTATATAGGGGGAAAATTCAATAACACAGTTTCACCAAGCAGAAAGAAACGCGAGCAGTATGAAAAGACAAGGAAAGAAAGGACCACAAGCAATACAGGTCAACTCAACTTTAGAAGAGGTAATAGCTGCAGCAGATGGAATGTCAGATAAAGAATTCAGGATATACATGCTTCAGATGATCTGGAGTCTCAAGGAAGACATTAGACAGCAAAATCAGACAATGAAAGATCACTTCAACAATGAATTACATAAACAAATCCAAGAAGCAAAGGATCAACTATACAGGGAGATAGAGGTTATAAAAAACAAACAGAAATCCGAGAAATGCAGGAAGCAATAAACCAAATTAAAAACTCAAATGAGAATACTACCAGCAGAGTAGAACACTTAGAAGATAGAACATCAGACAATGAACACAAAGTATTTCAACTTGAAAAAAACATACACAGCTCAGCGAGACTGTTAAGACACCATGAGCAGAACATTCAAGAAATATGGGATAACATAAAGAGACCAAACTTAAGAGTCATTGGGATACAGGAAGGTATAGATGTCCAAACCAAAGGAATGAGCAATCTATTCAACGAAATAATACGAGAAAACTTCCCAGACTTGAAGAATGAGACAGAATCCCAAATCCTAGAAGCCTACAGGACACCGAATGTGCAAAATTATAAGAGATCCACATCTAGACACATTATAATGAAGATGCCCAATATACAGAATAAGGAGAGAATTTTAAAAGCT
>NW_026000338.1:133968-156560 GCF_001458135.2 Marmota marmota marmota
GAGAGGTGGGAGGGAAAGGGAGAGAGAAGGGAAATTGCATGGAAATGGAAGGAGACCTTCAGGGTTATACAAAATTACATACAAGAGGAAGTGAGGGGAAAGGGAAAAAAACCAAGGGGGAGAAATGAATTACAGTATATGGGGTAGAGACAGAAGAGGGGAGGGGAGGGGAGGGGAGGAGGGATAGTAGAGGATAGGAAAGGCAGCAGAATACAACAGACACTAGTATGGCAATATGTAAATCAGTGGATGTGTAACCGATGTGATTCTGCAATCTGTATACGGGGTAAAAATGGGAATTCATAACCCACTTGAATCAAAGTGTGAAATATGATATGTCAAGAACTATGTAATGTTTTGAACAACCAACAATAAAAATTTAAAAAAAATAAAAAATAAATAAATGAAACACGGTTTCTTCTAGCTGCTTGAAATTTGACACACTGAATTTGAAAGGAAAGTGACCACAACACTCAGAGCGACCAAGATATCTTTATTGCAGCAGTGCAACAGAGGAGAAGAGAGAGAAAGAGAAAGAGAGAGAGAGAGAGAGAGAGAGAGAGAGAGAGGAACTGCGTGCAAGAGCGAGAGAAAGCAAGAGAGAGCAAAAGAGATAGAGAAAGCAAGAGAGAGAGGGGCCCAGCAGGAGGGAGTTTTTATAGCCCAAATCTACTGAGGTTTCTGGGTCTGCAAGCTGCCTTGTTGACACAAGTGGGGTTACGTGTTCGGCCTTGAGCAGGGGATTGAGTGTTCAGCCTTGAGCAGGGGGGCCAAGCGTTCAGCCTTGAGCGGGGGCTTGGGCGTTTGGGCTTGAAGCAAACAGGTGATAAAGGGCCAGACAGAGGGTTTGAGTAACCAGGTCACCCTGCAGCTAACTTTGTTTGGCATGCCCTGCAGACAGCTTACTCAGCCTATCCTGCACCTAAAAGAATTAGTTCTCAGTTCCATCTCTATGCTTTGTTCCATCTTGCAGTAGCTCTAAGCACAGGCAAAGAAATAACACTTTCATTTGAAAGCGTTTGCCAAGCTTCCACAGAACTCTGAGTTTCCTGAAACCCCAGCAAAGATGTTTTCACCCAATCTTGATGATACTTGGGGTTAATGATCAGTACTCCAGTCGCACTAGGCCCCCCAAATTTCTTTCTTTTAGGTTGAAGCGTTCGTTTGCAGGAACCGTTTGAATTTTTAGGTTTCACTTCATTTACCCCTACAGGGAGAAATGCAATTGAAATCAAACAAGGTTTGTGCTAGCTGTGTGAAACTTTACAAACTAAATTAGTTCTAAGTGCGCTCTCTATGCTTTGTTCTATCTTGAAGTAGCCCGAAGGAGAGGCAGGGAAAAACAGTTTCATTTGAAAGTGTTTGCCAAGTTTCCACAGAACTCCGAGTTTACTCAAATCCCAGAAAATGGTTTTTCCACCCGATCTTTTTGATACTTGGCCATAATGATCCGTACTCCAGTCGCACTTGGACCCCCAAATTTCGTTCTTCTAGGTTGAAGCATTCGTTTGCAGGAACACTTTGAAATTTTAGGTTTCACTTCATTTTCCTCTATAGGGATAGATGCAGTTGGAACTCTAAATCAAACAGGGTTTCTGCTAGCTGCTTGAGATTTGAGACACCGCATTAGTTCTCAGTGCACTCTCTATGCTTTGTTCCCTCTTGCAGAAGCCCTAAGCAGAGGAAAGCAAAAAACAATTTCATTTGAAAGCGTTTGCCAAGCTTCCATAGAACGAGTTTACTGAAATATCAGCAAATATTTTTACACCCACTCTTTTTGATACTTGTCAAGAATGATCAGTATTGCAGCCACACTTGGCCTCCCAAATTTCTTTCTTCTAGGTTGAAGCGTTTGTTTGCAGGAACAGTTTGAATTTTTAGGTTTCACTTCGTTATCCCCTAAAGGGAGAGATGCATTTGGAACTCTAAATCAAGCACAGTTTCTGATAGCTGCTTGAAACTTTACAAACTAAATTAGTTCTCAGTGCACTCTGTATATTTTGTTTCCTGTTGAAGTAGCCTTAAGCAGAGGCACTTGTCAAGGAAAAATCACTTTCATTTGAAAGCGTTTGCCAAGCTTCCACAGAACTCCGAGTTTACTGAAATCCTAGCAAATATTTTTTCACCCGATCTTCTTGATACTTTGCAGAAATCATCGGTATTCCAGCCGCACTTAGCTCCCCAAATTTTGTTCTTCCAGGTTAAATTGTTCCTTTGCCGGCACACTTTGAATTTTTAGGTTTCACTTCGTTTTCCCCAATAGGTATAATCCCTGTTGGAACTCTAAATCAAACAAGGTTTTTGCTAGCTGCTTGAAATTTGACACATTGAATTAGTTCTCTGTGCCTTCTCTATGCTTTGTTCCCTCTTGCAGTAGCCCTAAGCAGAGGCATGGAAAAAACACTTTCATTTGAAAGCATTTGCCAAGCTTCCCCAGAACTTCAAGTTTACTGAAATCTCAGCAAATATTTTTTTCACCGGATCTTGTTGATACGTTGCAGGAATCATCAGTACTCGCAGTATACTCGCAGTTGGCCTCTAAATCAAACAAGGTTTGTGCTAGCTGCTTGAAACTTGACACACGCAAGTAGTTCTCAGTGCTCTCTCTGTGCTTTGTTCCCTCTTGCAGTAGCCTTAAGCAGAGGCATGGAAAAAACAATTTCATTTGAAAGCGTTTGCCAAGCTTCAACAGAACTCCGAGTTCAGTGAAATCTCAGCAAATATTTTTTCACCCAAACTTGTTGATATGTTGCAGGAATCATCAGTACTCCAGCCGCACATGGCTCCCCAAATTTCGTACTTCTAGGTTAAAGCATTCATTTGCAGGAACACTTTGAATTTTTAGGTTTCACTTCGTTTTCCCGAATAGGTGTACTCCCAGTTGGAACTCTAAATGAAAAACGGTTTTTGCTAGCTGCTTGAAACTTGACACACTGAATTAGTTCTCAGTGTGATCTCTATGCTTTGTTCCCTCTTGAAGGAGCCCAAGCAGAGGCACTTGTCAGTGAAGGAAAAATCACTTTCATTTGAAAGCTGTTGACAAGCTTCCACAGAACTCCGAGTTTAGTGCAATCCCAACAAATATTTTTTTCACCCCATCTTGTTGATACTTGGCAGTAATGATCGGTACTCCAGTCGCACTTGGACCCCCAAATTTCGTTCTTCTAGGTTGAAGCATTCGTTTGCAGGAACACTTTGAAATTTTAGGTTTCACTTCATTTTCCTCTATAGGGATAGATGCAGTTGGAACTCTAAATCAAACAGGGTTTCTGCTAGCTGCTTGAGATTTGAGACACCGCATTAGTTCTCAGTGCCCTCTCTATGCTTTGTTCCCTCTTGCAGAAGCCCTAAGCAGAGGAAAGCAAAAAACAATTTCATTTGAAAGCGTTTGCCAAGCTTCCATAGAATCCCCGAGATGGGGTGTGCCCTCTAACCTGGGTGCTGTGGGAACTCCCCAGGACACCCAGGTTACAGGGGCCTACCCTCCCCCCGAGAGGGGGGCGTGCCCTCTAGCCTGGGTGCCATGATGGTATCGGAGCTCCCCACATCACCCAGGTTAGAGAAGCCTCCCCACAAGAAGGGGGAGTGCCCTATAGCCTGGAGGTCATGGTGGTATCAGAGCTCCCTCCGACACCATGGTTAGAGGGGCTTCACCAAGAGAGGTGGGAGTGCTCACCTAGACACCCAGGTTAGAGGAGCCTCCTCCACCCCCGAGAGGGGGGCATGCCCTCTAGCCTGGGTGCCCTGGGAGCTCCCTGCGAGACCCAGGTTTAAGGGGCCTCCCCCACCCCCAAGAGGGGGGCTTGCCCTCTCTCCTGGGTGCTGTGGGAATTCCCTCCAACACCCAGGTTAGAGGGGCTTCCCCCACCCCCGAAAGGGGGATATGCCCTCTAGCCTGGGTGCCCTGGGAGCTCCCTGCGACTCCCAGGTTAAGGGGGCCTCCCCCTCCCCCGAGAGGGGGGCGTGTCCTTGAGCATGGGTGCCATGGGAGCTCCCCCCAACACACAGATTAGAGGGGCCTCCCCCCCCAGAGGGGGTGTGCCCCTATACCCTGGGTGCCGTGGTGGTATCAGAGCTCCCCTCCACACCCAGGTTAGAGGGGCCTCCCCCACCCCAGAGCGGGGGGCGTGCCTTCTAGCCTGGGTGCCATAGAGCTCCCCATGACACCCAGGTTAGAGGGGCCTCCCCGACCCCCGAGAGTGGGGCGTGCCATGTAGCCTGTGTGCCCTGGGAGCTCCCCGGGACACCCAGGTTAGAGAGGCCTCCCCCATCCGGAAGAGGGAGGCATGCCCTCTAGCCTGGGTGCCGTGAGAACTCCCTTCGACACCCAGGTTAGAGGGGCCTCCCCAATCCCCGAGCTGGGGGCATCCCCTCTAGCCTGGGTGCTGTGGGAGCTCCCCTCAACACCCAGGTTACAGGGGCCTACTGCACCCCTGAGAGGGGGGCGTGCCCTCTATCCTGGGTGCCCTTGGAGCTCCCTGCAACACCCAGGTTAGAGGGGCCTCCTTCACCCCCGAGAGACAGGCCTGCCCTCTAGCCTGGGTGCCGTGGGAGCTCCCCGCAAGACTCATTTTAGAGGGGCCTCCCCCCCCAGAAGGGAGCATGTCCTCTAGCATGGGTGCCATGGGAGCTCCCCGCAACACACAGGTTAGAGTGGACTCCCCCCCAGAGGGTGGCGTGCCCCTCTTCCCTGGGTACCATGGTGGTATCGGAGCTTCCCCTGACACCCAGGTTAGAGGGGCCTCCCTCCGAGAGGGGGGAGTGGCCCACTAGCCTGGGTGCCCTGGTGGTATTGGAGCTCCCTTGACACCCAAGTAGGGGGCCTCCCCACCCCCGAGAGGGGGCGTGCCCTCTAGCCTGGGTGCCCTGGGAGCTCCCCCTAACACCCAGGTTAGTGTGGCCTCCCCCCCACCCCAAGAGGGGGGCGTGCCCTCTAGCCTGGGTGCCCGGGGAACTCCCCGTGACACCCAGGTTAGAGGGGCCTCCCCCATCCCCGAGAGGGGCACGTGCCTTCTAGCCTGGGTGCCATGGGAGCTCCCCTGACACCCAGGTTAGTGGGGCCTCCTCCACCCCTTAGAGGGGGCGTGCCCTCTAGCCTGGGAGTCCTGGGAGCTCCCTGCTACACCCAGGATAGAGGGGCCTCCCCCACACTGAGAGGGGGGCATGCCCCCTAGCCTGGGTGCTCTGGGAGCTCCCCCAGACACCCAGGTTAAAGGGGCCTCCCCCGCCAGATGGGGTCATGCCCTCTAGCCTGGGTGCCATAGGAGCTCCCCCAGAAACCCAGGTTAGAGGGGCCTCCCCCAGCCCTGAGAGGGGGTTGTGCCCTCTAGCCTGGGGGCCCTGGGAGCTCCCCGCTACACCCAGGTTAGATGGGCCTCCCCCACCTACGATACAGGGACGTGCCCTCTAGCCTGGGTGCGCTGGGAGCTCCCCGTGACACCCAGGTTAGAGGGGGCTCCCCCACCCCTGAGAGGGGGCCGTGCCCTCTAGCCTGGGTGCCGTGATGGTATTGGAGCTCCCCCTGAAACCCAGGTTAGAGGGGCCTCCCCCTGAGAGGGTGACATGCCCCATAGCCTGGGTGCCATGGTGGTATCGGAGCTCCCCCCGACACCCAGGTTAGAGAAGCCTCCCCATGAGAGGGGGACGTGCCCTCTAGCCTGGGTGCAATGGTGGTATCGGAGCTCCCCCCGTCACCCAGGTTAGAGGGGCTTCCCCCCGAGAGGGGGCAGTGCCCTCTAGCCTGCTTGCCGGGGTGGTATCCGATCTCCCCCCGAAACCCAAGTTAGAGTGGCCTCCCTCCGAGAAGGGGGAGTGGCCCACTAGCCTGGGTGCCCTGGTGGTATTGGAGCTCCCTTTACACCCAAGTTACAGGGGCCTCCCCTCCCGTTACAGGGGCCTCCCCTCCCCCGACAGGGGGGCTGCCCTCTAGCCTGGGTGCCGTCGGAGCTACCCCCAACACCCAGGTTACAGGGGCCTCCCCTCCCCTGAGAGTGGAGCGTGCCCTCTAGCCTGGGTGCCCTGGGAGATCCCCAGGACACCCAGGTTAAAGAGGCCTCCAACCCCCCCCCGGACGGGGCTGTGCCCTTTAGCCTGGGTGCCCTGGGAGCTCCCCCCCGACACCTAGGTTTGAGGGGCCTCCCCCACCACTGAGAGGGGGGCGTGCTCTCTAGCCTGGGTGCCTTGGGAACTCCCTCGGACACCCAGGTTAGAGGGACCTCGCCCACTCCCGAGAGGGGGACGTGCCCTCTAGCCTGGGTGCCTGGGTGGTATCCAAGCTCTCCCCGACACCAATGTTAGAGGGGCCTCCCCCGCCCACCCCCCCGAGAGTGGGGCGTGCCCTCTAGCCTGGGTGCCCTGGTAGCTCCCCGCGACACCCAAGTGAGAGGGGCCTCCCCCACCCCCGAGAGTGTGGCGTGCCATTTAGCCTGGGTGCCCTGGGAGCTCCCCCGACACCCAGGTTAGAGGGGCCTCTCCCTCCCCCCACAGAGGGGCGTGCACTCTAGCATGGGTGCCTTGGGAGCTCCCCCCGCGACACCCAAGTTAGAGGGGCCTCCCCCACACCCGAGAGGTGGGCGTGCCCTCTAGCCTGGGTGCCGTGGGAGCTGCCCCCAACACCCAGGTTAGAGGGGCCTCTCCCCCCCCAGAGGGGGGGTGCCCTTCTAGCCTGGGTGCCCTGGGAGCTCCCCTGGAAACGCAGGTTTTAGGGGCCTCCCACACCCCCAAGATGAGGGCGTGCCCTCTAGTCTGGGTGCCAAGGGAGCTCCCCCCGACACCCAGGTTAGAGGGGACTCCCCCACCCACCAGAGGGGGGCGTTCCCTCTAGCCTGGGTGCCGTGGACGCTCCCACTGACACACCCAGGTTAGAGGGGCCTCCCCCACCCCTGAAAGGGGGGGGCGTGCCCTCTAGCCTGGGGCCTGTGGGAGCTCCCCCCGACACCCAGGTTAGAGGGGCCATACCCTCTAGCCTGGGTGTCGTGGACGCTCCCACTGACACCCAGGTTAGAGGGTCCTCCCCCACCCACCAGAGGGGGGCGTCCCCTCTAGCCTGGGTGCCACAGGAGCTCCCCACGACACCCAGGTTAGAGGCGCCTCCCCCAAGATGGAGAGAGGGGCATGCAATCTAGCCTGGGTGCCTTGGGAGCTCCCCCCCCACACCCAGGATAGTGGGGCCTCCGCCCACCCCAAGAGGGGGGCGTGCCCAATAGCCTGGGTGCTGTGGGACCTCTCCAGGACACTCAGGTTACAGGGGCCTCTCCCACCCCCGAGAGGGGGGAGTGCCTTCTAGCCTGGGTGCCTGGGGAGGAGCAGCTCCCCCGGACATCCAGGTTAGAGGGGCCTTCCACACCTGCAAGTGGGGGGCGTGCCCTCTAGCCTGGATGCCCTGGGATCTCCAGGCAACACCCACATTAGAGGGGCCTCCCCCACCCCCGAGAGGGGGGCATGCCCTCTAGCCTGGGTGCCCTGGGAGCTCCCCAGGACACCCAGGTAAAAGGGGCCTCCCCCACCCCTGAGAAGGGGTGTGCCCTCTAGACTGGGTGCCCTGGGAGATCCCCGGGAGACCCAGGTTAGAGGGGCGTCCCCCCCCAAGAAGGGGGCGTGTCCTCTAGCATGGGTGCCAGGGAGCTCACCCCGACACACAAGTTAGAAGGGCCTCCCCCCCAATGAAAGGGGGGTGTGCTCCTCTACTCTGGGTGCCTTGGTGGTATCGGAGCTCCCCCCAACTCCCAGGTTAGAGGGCCTTCCCCCAGAGAGGTGGGAATGCCCTCTATTCTGCTTGCCAGGGTGGTATCGGAGCTCCTGCTGACATCCAAGTTAGTGGGGCCTCCCTCCGAGAGGGGGGATGGCCCACTAGCCTGGGTGCCCTGGTGGTATTGGAGCTCCCTTGACACCCAAGTTAGAGGGGCCTCCCCCACCCCCGTGAGGGGGGCGTGCCCTCTAGCCTGGGTGCCCTGGGAGCTCCCCGCGACACCCAGGTTTTGGGAGCCTCTCCCACCCTGAGCGGGGGGCGTGCCCTCTAGCCAGGGTGCCCTGGGTTCTCCCCGTGACACTCACGTTAGAGGTGCCTTCCCCACCCCCGAGAGTGTGCCGTCTACCCTGGGTGCATTGGGAGCTCCCTGCGACACCCAGGTTAGAGGGGCCTCCCCCACCCCCGAGAGGGCGGCGTGCCCTCTAGCCTGGGTGCCGTGGGAGCAACCCTGGACACCCAGGTTAAAGGGGCCTCCCCCGAGAGGGTGGCATGCCCCATAGCCTGGGTGCCGTGGTGGTATTGTGCCGCATTCTGGCTGGCTGCAGCAAAATAACCGGGGGGTGACGAATAACTTGTGTAGATTGATACAGCAGGAGTAGGAGCCGTTTATTGCAGGACAGGAGCAGTATTTATACATTCCACACAGCTTATCTAATTAGCATAAACTAGATACAACAGTCAACCAATAAGGAATCTCCACACTTAATGGCTCGCTTTTGTTACTTCTCAAACCACTCCCTCTGGCATTTTGCCAGGCACCATCCAGACTTGTTTATGAACTCTAACATTCCCCTGGCTAGAGGGGCTTCCCCCGAGAGGGTGGAGTGCCCTCTAGCCTGCGTGCCTGGGTGGTATCCAAGCTCTCCCCGACACCCACAGGGGCCTCCCCCGCCCCCCAAAAGGGGGGCATGCCCTCTAGCCTGGGTGCTGTGGGAGCTCCCCCCTACACCCAGGTTAGAGGGGCCTCCCCCACCCTTGAGGGGGGGGGCGTGATTCTAGCCTAAGTGCCATGGGAGCTCCCTTCTACACCCAGGTTAGAGGGGCCTCCGCCCCCCCCAGAGGGGAGCGTGCCCTCTAGCCTGGGTGCCATTGAATTTCCCCCCGACAACCATGTTTGAGGGCCCTCCCCCACCCATGAGATGGGGGCGTGCCCTCTAGCCTAGGTGCTGTGAGAGCTCCCCCCGACACTCAGGTTAGAGGGGCCTCCCCCACCCCCAAAAGGGGCATGTGCCGTCTAGCCTAGGTGCCTTGGGAGATCCCTAGACACCCAGGTTAGAGGGGACGCCCCCACCCCAAAGAGGGGCACGTGCCCTCTAGCCTGGGTGCCATGGGAGTTCCTCCCGACACCCAGGATAGAGGGGCTCCCCCACCCCCGAGAGCGAGGCGTGCCCTCTAGCTTGGGTGCCCTGGGAGCTCCCCCTAACACCCAGGTTAGTGTGGCCTCCCCCCCACCCCGAGAGGGGGGCGTGCCCTCTAGCCTGGGTGCCCGGGGAACTCCCCGTGACACCCAGGTTAGAGGGGCCTCCCCCACCCCCGAGAGGGGCACGTGCCCTCTAGCCTGGGTGCCATGGGAGCTCCCCCCGACACCCAGGTTAGAGGGGCTTCCCCCAACCCCGAGAGGGTTCATGCCCTGTAGACTGGGTGCCGTGGGAGCTCCCCCGGACACCCAGGATAGAGGGGCCACCCCCGCCCTGAGAGGGGAGCATGTCCTGTACCTGGGTGCCCTGGGAGCTCCCCCAGACACCCAGGTTAGAGGGGCCTTCCCCAACCTCCAGAGGGGGGTGTGCCCTCTAGCCTGGGTGCCGTGGGAGCTCCCCCAGAAACCCAGGTTAGAGGGGCCTCACCCCACAGATGGTGGCGTACCCTTCTACCCTGGGTGCCGTTTTGATATCGGAGATCCCCCTGACACCCAGGTTAGAGAAGCCTCCCCATGAGAGGGGGGAGTGCCCTCTAGCCTGGGTGCTGTGGGACCTCTCCCCTACACCCAGGTTAGAGGGGCCTCCCCCCAACCGAGAGCAGGGAGTGCCCTGGGAACTCCCCCCTATACCCGGGTTTGAGGGACCTCCGCCCCTCCACAGGGTGACGTGCCCTCTGGCCTGGGTGCCCTGGGAGCTCTGCCCGACACCCAGGTTCGAGGGGCCTACACCCGAGGGGTAGGAGTGCCCTCTAGCCTGGGTGCCCTTGTGGTATCGGAGCTCCCTCTGACACACAGATTAGAGGGGCCTCCCCTCGAGAGGTGGACTTCCCCCTCTAGCCTGGATGCCTTGGTGGTATCAGAGCTCGACCCGACACCCAGGTTAGATTGGCCTCCCCCCGAGAGGTGGGCGTGCCCCTCTATCCTGGGTGCCTTGGTGGTATCGGAGCTCCCCTGACACCCAGGTTAGAGGGGCCTCCCCCCAAGAGGGTGGCTTCCCCCTCTAGCCTGGGTGCCGTGGTAGTATCGGAGCTCCCCCCCAAAACCAAGGTTAGAGAGGCCTCACCCAGAGAGGGGGGCGTGCCCCTCTAGCCTGGGTGCCGTGGTGGTATCGGAGCTCCCCCCCCACCCAGATTAGAGGGGCTTCCCCCCGAGAGGGGGGTGTGCTCTCTAGCCTGGGTGCTGTGGTGGTATCAGAGCTCCCCACGACACCCAGGTTAGAAGGGCCTCCCCCAGAGGGGCAGGAGTGCCCTGTAGCCTGGGTGCTGTGGTGGTATTGGAGCTCCCCCTAACACTCAGGTTAGAGGGGCCTCCCTCCCAGAGTGGTTAGCACCCTCTCCCCTGGGTGTGGTGATGTACAGAGCTTCCCAGGACCCTCAGGTTAGAGGGAGCTCCCCTCCCGAGGGCGGAGCCCCTCTCACCTGGGTGTGGTGGTTTACATACTCCCCCCGACCCCCAGGTTAGAGGGAGCTCTCCCCCTGGAGGGCAGAGCCCCCTCTCCCCTGTTTGTGGTGGTGTACAGAGCTCCCCCCAACCCCTAGGTTAGAGGGAGCTCCACCTCCCAGGCCGGAGCCCCTTTCCCCTGGGTGGGGTGGTGTTCAGATTTCCCCCCCCCAAACCCAGGTTAGAAGGAGCTCCCCGCCCAGGGCGGAGTCCCCTCTCCCCTGTGTGCTATGGAGTCTGGAGCTCCCCCTGACACCCAGGTTAGAGGGAGCTCCCCCCTGGAGGGGGGATTCATCTCTCCCCTGTGTGCAGTGGTATATGGGACTCCGACTGACACCAAGGTTAGAGGGAGCTCCCCCCTGGAGGTGTCACGGTTCTTGGTGCAGGACCAAGCACCCAGGGAGAGCAAAGATCCCAGGTGAGGCGCAGGGCTCTGTTTCCCACAAGGTGCCTTGACCCAGATGAGAATCAAGGGCCAGGGACTGGTCCAAGGGGTCCTGGCAATGGACAAGTTCCCAGAAGACGGTCATGAGAGGGCATGGCACAGGATCGCGGTGGGTGTGAAGAGGGGCAAGAGCCAGGACCCAAGCAAGGATTCCAGGCAAGGAACCAACCCAACCCAAAGAGGATTAGGAACCCAAGGAGCAGGAGGCCTGTCCACCAGGGAAAAGTGCTAGGGGAAGTAGAGGAAGGGGCGGTGCTAGGATGAGGAGACAGAGGGCAGTGAAAAGGGCAAGGAAGGGAGCACACTAGGTGGCCCAATCAAGGGGCTCCCAGGTCAGACCCCACACCAAGATACCCCATGGTAAGCCACCAAAAGAAAGCAGTCAGGGGCTCAGGCAAGTGCCCAGGCCCAGGGACTGGAGCGTAAAAGGTCAGAGTTAGGGAGGGCTGGATTGGAGAAGGGGCAGCATACAAGGCCAGAAGGCAGGGGAGGAAAGGGAGGGGATCACTCAGGGCTTGGTTGGAGCAAGTCCCATATTAACTGCCAGGCCTCAAGGTTCAGGCAGTGAAGGGGACTCAGGTGAGTGGCAGGGCTGTGTTTCCCATAGGGAGCATTCAGGGTGCAGAGACCAGCCAATTCCCATCCTCTGCTGCAGGTGAGTAGATCCTCAGAGAGGGAACTGGACCAAAGGAGGGGCAAAAGAGGGTACTTGTCAGACCCGCTGACGATCTGTAATTCCTGGTACAGCAGAGATGCTTAAGAAAGACACATGCGCACACACATGCATTCAGTAGAAAATGAGCACCGTCTTTACTTTTTTCTCTCCTTTTATACAACATTGTTAATTAAAACAAGGGGAAAGAAAAAACATCCTTTCGCCAGCTTAATCCTTACAAGCATGGATAAACATTCTCAGGAAAACTTTGTTTATGGTCACAGTGCTCCATATTTCTTATCAATTAACTTGTGGTTAGTTATTCCCAGGCAAACACACACACACACACACACACATATATACATATATATATATATATATATATTTTACACTTGGCAGAACATTCTTTTCTCCTATCTTCTTAAGACAGAAACAAGGACACAGTTCAAAGAGTTCATGCTTTCTCACAGAACTCCTTGTTTTGCTAAGCACAGCAAAACTTAACTGTTTGTGTGCTTGAGCTCACAGGTACTGTGAGGGGATACTTGGCGTGCAGAGGTGGGGGGTCAGTGGGCTGCCATTCCCCATTCGAGGAGCCTTGGCTAGGGAGAAGCAGGGGGAGCGGAGGGTCCCGGCAGTGCCAGGATATCACAGCATGAGGTGACACAGGGGAGGCACTGGAGGGGGCTGGCAACAGGGGTGTGAAACCAAGGGACAGCGACAGGGTCCTCGAGAAGTGTGGCCAGGGGCTCAAGCAAGAGCCGTGCCCAGTAATGGAGAGCCAAGTCCTCGCACCTGGGCCTGGACCCAGGACCAAAGGAGAGCACTGTGAGGGGATAACTTTTTTCCGGAATTGGCAGGGTCGGTGGTGATCCATGACCCATTCTAGCCACGACCCATTCTTCCTAGCCCAGGCTAGGGAGAAGCAGTGGGAGTGGGGAGAGTCCGGCCAGTGCCAGGATACAAACAGTACTGTTTTTCGGGTCAAATGAGGCAAGGCACTGAACACAGCAGGAAACAGTTTTATTTGGCTGCAGCCAGATTCAGAGAGCACAGCTTTTGCTGTAATCAATTAATCCCCTGAATCCCGATTTCAGGCAGTCAGAATTTTATACGCAGCATGTAAGGGGAGGGGCTCAGAAGTTCACAGTCTGCAGAAGTTCACATAAAAGCAGCTGTTTCTTTCACTGTTTTGGGCAAGTTAGCTCTTCAAGGGCAACTCCTGAGAAGGGGAGAGCTTCTTTTCCCCTTTATTCCTCTCCATGCCAGTTGTTACCATGGAGCCCAGTTGGTAACTTATCTTAAAAATGTAGACATCTCTGTGAAGCCCGTCTCAAGGTCAGAGGTCTTGTTTGCACATTTCTACAAACTACTATACTGGATATATTTGTGAAAAACTTGTAAGGGGGTGGCCAGCACCTGGAGTGCTTTTATCTTCTCAGCCAGTGGCCAAGTAAAACAGGGCAACAGGAAAAGAGGAAGTTTATCTACATTGAACTCTTGCTGACAGTCCTAAAATCAGCCATGGTGAAGATTTCTGGAGAAGCCCAGGTAAGACTTTTTTTGTGGAGAAAGGGGTGCCACTTCAATACAAGAACAGAGAGGAGGCACAGGAGGGGACCTGATAAAGGGGATTGAAATCAAGGGAAAGGGACAGGGTCCTGGAGAAGGGCAGCCTCAAGCAAGGAGCCAGGCCCAGGAATGGAGAGTGAAGAGTGGTGTCCCTGGAAGGGGTCCCATGAAAACAGGGCTTTGGAGGGGAGTGGACAGAGAATGGGGAGCAGGTGGCACAAGGAGAGGATGGCTCAAGGCCCAGGTCCACTTATTGGTGTCAGGTTTGGGGATTAGGGCCTGGGCTGAGGGTGGCAAAGGTCCAGAAAAAGGGGAAGGGCTACATTTTCCCAAAAAGAGCCCACAGGGCCAAAAGTCAAGGTCCAGTCCCCTGGCCCAGGTGAGCATCCTCATAAAGGGATCAGGAAAAGGGGCACAGCAGGGACAGAGACAGAGATCCCAAGGAGGGCACAGTAGGTAGTGCCAGAGAACACCTGTTGGTGGGTTGGGGGACAGGACCCCAGCAAGGATACCAGGCTAGGGACCTAGAGGTGGGCCCCATCCTGAAAGAGTAGGGAAGGGAGGGGCTAGGCAGGTGAGCAGCACTAGGGTTCTGCGATGCAGGGAAGCCAAGGGGAGCAGGGAAGCAGCCCAATCAAGGGGCCTGCAGTCCAAGCCCAGGGACACATGGAGCAAGAAGGACCACTATAGGCTCAAGAGAGGAGACAGGCCAGGGAATGGAGTGACAAGGGCCAGGGCTGCAGCAGGGGCTTAGGACCATGGAAATGGCTGAGGGGGGAAGGCAGGGATCTGGCAGTGGGGAGTCAGGCTTCAGGCCCAGGGCCACTGCCAGGTCTCAGTGTTCTGGGTGCAGGACCAAGCACCCAGAGAGAGCAAGGGGCCCAGGTGAGGGGCAGGGCTCTCTTTCCCATGAGGTGCCCTGGCCCAAATGAGAATCAAGGGCCAGGGACTAGGTCAAGGTCCTGGCAAGGGACGGGGGCCCAGAGGAAGGCGACAGGAGGTCATTGAGCGGGGTCTCGGTGGGTGCAGAGTGGGGCAAGACAGGATCCCAGGCAATTGACTGATCCCACCCACAGAGCATTAGAAATCCAAGAAGCAGGAGGCCAGCACTCCAGGGGAAGGTGCTAGTGGAAGGAGAGGAAGGATTGGTGCTAGGATGTGGAGACAGAGGGGAGCACCAAGAGCACCCAGTAGAGCGCACTAAGGGGCCCAGGCAAGGGGGCCCCCAGGTCATACGTATGTGAAGTGACACCTCACAACACGATGCAACACAAGGAACGTGGTCCGGAGCTCAGGCAAGCAGCCAGGCCCTGAACCTGGAGCTCGAAATTTCAGGGTTAGGGAGGGCTAGGTTGGGGTAGGGGCAACATGCAAGGCTAGATGGTAGGGGAGAGAAGGGAGAAGATTGTGCAGGGCAAGGACAGTGAACGACCCAAGTTCACTGCCAGGTATCAATGTTTGGAAGGCGAACAGGGCCCAGGCGAGGGGCAGGGCTATGTTTCCCATAGGGAGTCTTCAGGGAGCAGAGGTCAGCCAATTCCACTCCTCTGCCCCAAGTGAATAGAATTTCACAGAGGGACCAGGACCAAAAAAGGGCCAAAGGAGGGCACTGTGAGGGGCTACCTTGCATCCGGAATTGGGGGCGAGGGTCGGTGGGGAGCCAGGACCCTTTCAAGGAGCCTAGGTTAGGGAGAAACAGGGGGAGGGGAGGGTCCTGGCAGTGCCAGGGAACCACAGTTCAAAGGGGAACAGAGAGGAGGCCCAGGAGGAGGCTGGAAAAATGGGCCTGAAATCACAGGACAGGGATAGAGTCCTCAAGAAGGGCGGCCAGGGGTCAAGCAAGGGACAAGGCCAAGGAATGGAGAGCCAATGGGCAGGGCCTTGGCCAGTGCCTCATGAAAACTAATTGGACTGGGAGGGGAGGGAGAATAGAAAATGGAATGGGTGGTGCAGCGAGAGGAGGGCTCAAAGACCAGGTCCACTGCTGTGTGTCAGGGTTGGGGAGCAGGGCTGGGCTGAGGGAGGCCAAAGGGCCCAGGCAAGGGGCACAGCAACATTTTCCCAAAGGGAACCCCCAGAGCCAAAATGCCAGGTCAAGTTCCCTGGCCATTGTGTGCATCCTAGTAAAGGGATCCGGAAAAGGGGCACGGCAGGGATAGGGACAACAGGAGATCCAAAGGAGGGCACAGTGGAAAGGACCAGAGGATGGGTGTTGTTGGGGTGGGGGCCAGGACCCCAGCATGGAGACCAGGGTAGGAACCTAGATGAGGTCCCATGCAAGGGCAGAGAAGGGATGGTGGGCAGGTGGGCAGCACTAGGGTTCTGCAGGGAAGGGAAGCAGGGAATCGGCTCAAGTGAGGGGCGCAAAGTCAAAGCCCAGAAATGCAGGCAACAAGAAGGGTCACTGGAAGCTCCAAGGAGGAGCCAGGCCAGGGAATGGAGAGCCAAGGGCCAAGGCTGGGGCAGGGGTCTCAGGACAGTACACAAGGCCAGGGAGGGAAGGCAGGGGATCCGAGAGGTGACAGGCAGGTGTGAGGCCCAGGGCCACTGCCAGGTGTCAGGGTTCCGTGTGCAGGACCAAGGGCCAAAGAAGAGCAAGTGGCTCAAGTGAGAGGAAGTGCTCTGTTTCCCATAAGGTGTTCTGGCCCAGATGAGAAACCAGGGTCAGGGAATGGGCAAAGGGGGCCTGGTAAGGGATAGAGCCCAGGAGGAGGGCAATGGGAGTGTGTGGTGCGGGGCCCTGGTGGGTGTGGAGAGGGGCAAGAGCCAGGAACCAAGCAAGGATTCCAGGTAAGGATCCCACCGGAGTGACCAAAAATGAGAGACTCAATGAGCAGGCTGCTCCTGGGTGCGCCCAGGTATAGCACAAGTGGATGGGGAGAAAGGGGCAGCATGAGAAGGAGGAGTCAGCTGGAAGCACAGGGCAAACCAATCGGAGCACGCTAGAGTGCCCAAAACAGAATGACACCAGGCAAAGCCAAATGATGCCACACGACTTGGGGACATGGTCAGGGGCTCAGGCGAAGGGTCAGGGTCAGGGAGCGCTGGGATGGGTTTGCGGCAGCATGGAAGGCCAGAGGGCAGGGGAGGAAAAGGAGGAAATGACGCAGGGCATGGCGAGTGCAAAGCACACTTCCACTGCCAGGTGTCAGGGTTCTGGCGGCGAGGATGACCCCGGCGAGGGGAAGGGCTCTGTTTCCATAGGGAGATTTCAGGACATAGAGGCCAGTCAATTCCAGTAGTCTGCCCCAAGTGAGTAGATTCTTACAGAGGGACCAGAACCAAAGGAGGGACAAAGGAGGGGACTGTGAGAAAATACCTTTCATCTGGATGTGGGGGGCATTGGTGGGGCACAAGGACACAATTAAGGAGCCCAGTCTCTGGAGAAGGTGTGGGAGGGGAGGGTCCAGCCAGTGCCAGGTTACCACAGCACAAGGAAAACAGAGGGGAGGCATATCAGCGCCCCCAGTAAGGGGCCTGAAATCAAGGAACATGAGCAGGGTCCTCGAGCAGGGCAGCCAGGGGCTTAAGCAAGGAGCCAGGCCCAGGAACGGAGAGCCAAGTGCAAGGGCTGGGGCCAGGGGTACATGAAAACGTACAGGACTGCTGATGGGAAGGAAGGAAGGGAGGGAGCTGGTAGAGCAAAGAGGGAGGCTCAAGGCCCAGGCCCACTGGAGGGTGTCAGAGTCAGGGAGCAGGGCCAGGGCTGAGGGAGGCCAAAGGGCCCAGGCAAGGGGCAGGGCTACGTTTTCCTAAAGAAAGTCCATGGGCCAAGAGGCCAGGTTCAGTCCCCTGGCCCTGGTGAGCATCCTGGGAAAGGGATTAGGAAAAGGGGCACAGAAGGCACAAGGATGACAGGAGGGCCCAAAATGGCACAGCATGAAGGGCCAGAGGAATGGGGAGTGTGGGGTCTGTCCCAGGACCCAAGGAAGGAAACCAGGTTAGGGACCTAGAAAAGGATCCATGCCAGGGAAGACCAGGGAAGGGCAGGGCCACGAAGATGGGGCTGCACTAGGGTACTGCAGTACAGGGAAGTCAAGGGGAGCAGGCAAGTGGCTCCAGTGAGGGGCCCACAGACAAAACCCAGGGATGCAATGAGCAAGAAAGGCCAACAAGAGGCTCAAGCAAGGATCCAGGCCAGGGACCAGAGAGCCAAGAGCCAGGGCTGGGGCAGGGGTCTCAGGGAAGTGGACAGGGCTGGGGAGGTAAGGCAAGGGATCCAGCAGGGGTAGGCAAGCTCCAAGCCCAGGGCCACTGCCAGGTGTCAGGGTTCTGGGGGCAGGACCATGGGCCCAGGGAGAGCAAAGGGCCCAGGCCAGAAGCAGGGCTCTGTTTTCCATAAGAAGCTCTGGCCCAGATAAGAATCAAGGGCCAGGGACCATGCCGAGGGGTCCTTTCAAGGGACGAGGGCCAGGAGGACTGTGATGGGAGGGCACGGTGGGGGTCGCAGTGGATGCAGAGAGGGGCAAGAGCCAGAACTCACCAATGTACCCAGGCAAGGTACTAACCCCAATAAAAGGTATTAGGGACCCAATGAGCAGGAGGCCCGTGCTCCAGGAAAAAGCACTAGGGGAAGAAGAGGAAGAGGAGGCACTAGGATGAGGAGAGAGAGGGTGGTGCAAAGGGCACAGAGGGGAGGCAGACTAGGGGGCCAAAGCAAAGGGACCCCAGGTCAGACCCGACACAAAGAGACACCACTCAAAGTAAGAAGACACAAGGAATGCAGTAAAGGGCTCAGGCTGGCAGCCAGGCCTGGGGAATGTGGGGTGAAGGGTCAGGGTGTGGGAGGGATGGGTTGGCATTGGGGCATCTTGCAAGGCTAGAGGGCAGGGGAGGGAAGGCAGGAGATTGCCCAGGGAAAGGTCATCACTCGGCCCACATCCACTGCCAGGTGTCAAGTTTGGGCTACGATGGCGGTCCAGGCGAGGGGCAGCGCTGTGTTGCCCATAGGGAGTCTTCTGGGCCCAGAGTCCAGCCAATTGCACTTCTCTTCCCCAGGTAAGTAGATCCTCAGAGAGGACCTAGACCAAAGGAGGGGCAAAAGAGGGTACTGTGAGGAGATTCGTGGCGTGCAGAGTTTGCAGGGTGGGGTCAGTGGGCTGCCATGACCCACTGGAGGAGCATAGGCTAGAAAGAAGCAGGGGGAGCAGATGGTCTGGACAGTGCCAGGATACCACAGCATAAGGGGAACAGAGGGGAGTCACAGGAGGGGGCCGGTAAAAGGGGCCTGAAACCAAGGTATTGGGACAGGGTCCTCGAGAAGGGCAGCCAGGGGTTCAAGCAAGGAGCCGGGCCCAGTAATGGAGAGCCAAGTGCAAGCACCTAGGCCTGGGTGAATGAAAAGAAACATGGATGGGGAGGGAGGGAGGAGATAAAGGGGAGTGGGTGGGACAGTGGGAGGAGGGCTCAAGTCTCAGGTCTACTGCAGGGTGTCAGGGTTCAGGAGTAGGACCCCACTGAGGGAGGCCAAAGGGCCCAAAGAGAGTCTGCAGGGCCAAGAGGCCAGGTCAAGTCCCTTGGCCCCGGGTGACCATCCTGGGAAGGGGATCAGGAAAACAGGCCTGGCAGAGACAGAAACGACAGGAGGGCTGAAGGAGGACACACACTGAAGGGCCATAGGATGGGTGTGGGTGGGGTGGGGGCCAGGAGCCCAGACTAGGGACCTAGAGGAGGGCCTAGGCTAGGGGAAAGCAGGGAAGCGTGGTGCTGGGCAGGTGGGCAGCACTAGCGTTCTGAGGTGCAGGGACACCAAGGGGAGCAGGTTGCAGCCACAGTGAGGCCCGCAGTCCTAGCCCAAGGAAGCATGGAGCAAGAAGCGCCCCAAGAGGCTCAAGAGAGAAGACAGGCTGGGGAATGGAAAGCCAAGGGCCAGGGCTTGGGCAGGGGGCTTAGGACAGTGGACAGGGCTGAGGTGGGAAGGCAGGGGATCCAGCAGGGGTGAGGCAGGCTCGAGGCCCAGCACCACTGCCAGGTGTTAGGGTTCTGGGTGCTGCCCCAAGGGCCCAGGGAAAGCAAGTTTAGTCAAGGTTCAGGTTTTTTTTTTCCCATAAGACACCCTGGGGCAGATGAGAATCAAGGGCCAGGGCCCAGGCCAAGGGAGCCTGGCAAGGGATGGGGGCCAGGAGGAGTGCGATGGGAGGGCACAGTGGGGAGTCACGGTGGGAGCAGAGAGAGGCAAGAGCAAGGACCCAATCAAGGAGCCCAGGCAAGGGACCGACCCCACCAAAAGTTATTAGTGGCCCAATGAGCAGGAGGCCCGTGCTCCAGGAAAACGTGCTAGGGAAAAGAGAGAAAGGGGTGGCGTTAGGATGAGGAGACAGAGGGCAGTGCATAGGGCACAGAGGGGAGCACCCTAGGGGGCCAAAGCAAGGTAAGACACAAAGAGACATCAGGCAAATCAACATGACACGAGGGAAGCGGTAATGGGCTCAGACTTGCAGCGAGGACCTGGAACTGTATGGCGAAGGGTCAGGGTGAGAGAGGGCTGGGTTGGCTTAGGGGCAACTTGCAAGGTAGAAGGCAGGAGAGGAAAGGGAGGGGATCGCCATAAGCAAGGTCATCGCTAGGCCCAAGTCCACTGCCAGGTGTCAAGTTTGGGTGGCAATGGGGGCCCAGGCGACTGGCAGGGCTGTTTCCCATAGGGAGCCTTCAGGGCCCAGAGGCCAGCCAATTCCACTCCTCTGCCCCAGATAAGTAGATCCTCAGAGAGAATCCAGAACCAAAGGAAGGCAATGTGAGGGTTACCTTTGGTCTCGATTTGGGGGAGTGTCAGTGGGGAGCCAGCAACTATTGGAGGAGATGAGGCTAGGGAGAAGCAGGGGGAGGGGATGGTCCTGTCAATGACAAAATACCCCAGTACAAGGGGAACAGAGGGGAGACACAGGAAGGGGGCCAAGCAAGGGGCCTGAAATCAAGGAACAGGGACAGGGTCATCAGAAGGGAAACCAGGGGCTCTAGCAAGGAGACAAGCCCAAGAATGGAGAGCCAAGTGCCAGGACCCGGTCATTGGTCCCATGAAATCAGACCAGGGATGGGAGGGGAGAAAGGGGAGCAAGGGGAGTGGATGACCCAGGGAGAAGAAGGCTCAATGCCCAGGTCCACTGCTGGGTGTCAGGATTTGGGAGCAGGGCCCAGGCTGAGGGGGGACAAAGGGCCCAGGCAAGGGGCAGGGCTGTTTTCCCAAAGGCAGCCCACAGGGCCAAGAGGTCAGATCAAGTCTCCTGGCCCTGGTGAGCATCCTGGGAAGGGGATCAGGAAAGCAGGCCTGGAAGAGACAGAAACGACAGGAGGGCCGAAGGAGAGCACAGCCAGAAGGGCCACAGGACCGGTGTGAGTGGTGTGGGGGCCAGGACCTCAACAAGAAGCCCAGGTAAGCGACCTAGAGGATGGCCCAGGCCAGGGGAGAGCAGGGAACACTGGGCCTGGAAGGCAGGGCTGCACAAGGGTACTACAGTACAGGGAAGCCCAGTGGAGCAGGGAAGGGGCTCCCGTGTGTGGCCCTCAGACAAAGCCCAGAAAATCATGGAGCAAGAAGGGCCACCAGAGGCTCAAGTGAGGAGCCAGGCCAGGGAACAGAGAAGAGAGGCAAGGGCCAGGGCTTGGGCAGGGGGCTCAGGAGAGTGGACAAGATTTGGGAGGGAAGGCAGGGGATCCAGCAGGGGGCAGTCAGGCTCCAGGCCCAGGGCCACCTCCAGGATCCAGTGTTCCTGGTGCAGGACCAAGCACCCAGGGAGAGCAAGGGGCC
Source organism: Marmota marmota marmota (assembly GCF_001458135.2). Taxonomy (NCBI): domain Eukaryota; kingdom Metazoa; phylum Chordata; class Mammalia; order Rodentia; family Sciuridae; genus Marmota; species Marmota marmota. The sequence goes on from NW_026000338.1 coordinate 154,989, forward strand.
CAGGCGAGTGGCAGGGCTCTCTTTCCCATAAGTCACCCTGGCTCTGATATGAATCCAGGGCAAGGGACCTGACAAATGAGGCCAGACAAGGGAAGGGGGCCAGGAGGAGGGCGATGGGAGGGTACAGTGTGGGTCCTGGTGGGTGCATTAAGGGGCGAGAGCCAGGACCCAAGACAGGCATCCAGCAAGGGACCCACATTACCGATGGTGATGAAGGACACAAGGAGCAGGAGACACACCGGGGCCAGGAAAAACTGCAAAGGGAAGGGAGGTAGGGGCTCTATGAGGACCAGGAGACAGACAGAAGCTCAAGAGGCACCTAGAGGAACCCGCTGGGGGGCCCAAACAAGGGGCCCCCAGGTCAGACCCAACACGAAGAGACTCCATGCTATGCCAAGGGACATGAGGAACGTGTTCAGGGGCTCAGGCGAGCACCCAGGCCCAGAGACAGGAGCACAAAGGGTCAGGGTTAGGGAGGGCTAGGGTGGGGTAGGGGCAGAATGCAAGACGAGAGGGCAGGGGAGGGAAGGGAGAGGAGTGCTCAGGGATGGGTTGGAGCAAGTCCCATGTTAAATGCCGGGCCTCAATGTTCAGGTGGTGAAGGGGACTCAGGCGAGTGGCAGGGCTGTGTTTCCCATAGGGAGCATTCAGGGCACAGAGACCAGCCAGTTCTTCTCCTCTGCCCCAGGTAAGTAGATCCTCAGAGAGGGACCTGGACCAAAGAGGGGCAAAAGAGGGTACTGTGAGGGGATACCTGGCGTGCGGAGGTTGGGAGGGAGTCTTTGGGCTGCATGACACATTTGAGGGGCCTAGGCTAGGGTGAAGCAGGGGGAGCAGAGGGTCCTGGCTGTGCCAGGATACCACAGCATGAGGGGAACAGAGGGGAGGCACAGGAGGGGGCTAGCAGTAGAGACCTGAAACCAAGGGACAGGGACAGGATCCTCAAGAAGTGTGGCCAGGGGCTCACGCAAGGAGCCGGGCTCAGTAATGGAGAGCCAAGTGCTAGCACCTGGGCCTGGGTGAATGAAAAGAAAAATGGATAGAGATGGGCAGGAGGGGAGAAAGGGGAGCCTATGGCACATGGAGAGGGGGTCTCAAGTCTCAGGTCCACTGCAGGGTGTCAGGGATTGGGAGCAGGGCCCAGGCTGAGGGAGGCCAAAGGGCCCAGGCAAGGGGCAGGGCTATGTTTTCCCAAAGGGAGCCCGCAGGGCCAAGAGGCCAGACCAAGTCCCCTGGCCCAGGTGAGCATCCTGGGGAGGGGATCAGGAAAGCAGGCCTGGAAGAGACAGAAATGACAGGAGGGCCAAAGGAGGGTGTTGAGAGCCACAGCCAAAGGGGCCCCAGCAAACTTCCAGCTGCCAGCAAACTTCCAGCTGCCGGCTGATGATTGGCTCACAGCGGCCCCAGCAACATCTAGCTGATTGGCTCCTCGGCCCCAGCAACATCTAGCTGATTGGCTCCTCTGCGGTGATGCTCATTGGACTGTTTCCCTGCCCTTTCAGACCACGGAGCTGCTCATTGGGGGACTTTTTTTGGCTCCGCCCACATGACCCAGCCAATCGGCCTCAAGAG
>NW_026000338.1:160805-176962 GCF_001458135.2 Marmota marmota marmota
AGAGAAGCTTGTGTGGGAGAGAGAGGCTTGTGGAAAGCCGGTGGTGGCAGTTGAGGCTCTGAGGATTTTTCCTGAGAGGCTGTTTTGTTTGGCGTGTGTGGTTCTAAAAATAAAGTTAGTTTCTTTTGACAAGTGGCTCCTGATTGTGCCCAGCCAGACTGCGGCAGGAGGGCACAGCCAGAAGGGCCACAGGACTGGTGTGAGTGGTGTGGGGGCCAGGACCCCAACAAGAAGCCCAGGTAAGCGACCTAGAGGATGGCCCAGGCCAGGGGAGAGCAGGGAACACTGGGCCTGGAAGGCAGGGCTGCACTAGGGTACTGCAGTACAGGGAAGCCAAGGGGAGCAGGGAAGGGGCTCCCGTGTGGAGCCCTCAGACAAAGCCCAGAAAATCACAGAGCAAGAAGGGCCACCAGAGGCTCAAGCGAGAAGCCAGGCCAGGGAATGGAGAGGAGAGGCAAGGGCCAGGGCTTGGGCAGGGGGCTCAGGAGAGTGGACAAGATTTGGGAGGGAAGGCAGGGGATCCAGCAGGGGGCAGTCAGGCTCCAGACCCAGGGCCACCTCCAGGATGCAGTGTTCTGGTGCAGGACCAAGCACCCAGGAAAGGAAAGTAGCCCAGGTGAGTGGCAGAGCTCTCGTTCCCATAAGTCACCTTGGCTCCAATTTGAATCCAGAACCAAGGACCTGGCAAACGAGGCTGAACAAAAGAAGGAGGCCAGAAGGAGGACTACAGGAGGACTAGGTGGGGTTGGGGGTGGGTGCATTGAGGGGCAAGAGCCAAGACCCAAGACAGGCACCCAGCAAGGGACCCACCCTACTGATGGGGATGAGGGACCCAAGGAGCAGGAGACCCGCGGGTGCCAGGAAAAATCACGAGGGGAAGGGAGTTAGGGGCTCTATGAGGACCAGGAGACAGAGGGAAGCAGGGCTTCCTAGGAAGAAGGGGCACCTAGGGGAACCAGCTGGGGGGCCCAAGCAAGCGGCCCCCAGGTCAGACCCAACAGGAAGAGACTCCATGCTCTGCCAAGGGACATGAGAATGTGGTCAGGGGCTCAGACGATCACCCAGGCCCAGAGACTGGAGCACAAAGGGTCAGGGTTAGGGAGGGCTGGTTTGGGGTAGGGGCAGCATGCAAAGTGAGAGGGCAGGGGAGGGAAGGGAGGGGATTGCTCAGGGCTGGGTTGGAGCAAGTCCCATGTTAACTGCCAGGCCTCAAGCTTCAGGCAGTGAAGGGGACTCAGGCGAGTGGCAGGGCTGTGTTTCCCATAGGGAGCATTAAGGGCGCTGAGACCAGCCAGTTCTGCTTCTCTGCCCCAGGTGAGTAGATCCTCAGAGAGGGACCTGGACCAAAGAGGGGCAAAATAAGGTACTATGAGGGGATACCTGGCGTGCGGAGGTTGTGGGGGTCGTTGGGCTGCATGACACATTTGAGGGGCCTAGGCTAGGGTGAAGCAGGGGGAGCAGAGGGTCCAGGCAGTGCCAGGATAGCACAGCATGAGGGGAACAGAGGGGAGGCACAGGAGGGTGTAGCAGCAGAGGCCTGAAACCAAGGGACAGGGACAGGGTCCTCGAGAAGGGTGGCCATGGGCTCAAGCAAGGAGCCAGGCCCAGTAATGGAGAGCCAAGTGCTAGCACCTGGGCCTGGGTGAATGAAAAGAAACATGGACTTGAGCCTCCCTCCCTATGTTCCACCCGCTCCCCTTTCTCCCCTCCAGCCCATCCCTATCCCATTCCCTGGCAAGGGGCACAGGTACGTTTTTCCAAAGGGAGATCTCAGAGCCAAACACCCAGTTCTAGTCTCCTAGCCCTGTAGAACATCCTGGGAAAGGGATCTGGAAAAGGTACCCAGAAGGGACAGGGACAACAGGAGGGATGAAGGAGGGTACAGCGTGAAGGGCCAGAGGAAGGGTGTTGATGGAATGCAGGCCAGCACTCCAAAAAGGAGCCCAGGCTACGGACCTACAGGAGGGCCCAGGCCAGGGGAGGGCAAGGAAGGGTGTGGCCAGGCAGGAGGGCAGCAGTAGGGTTCTGAGGTTCAGGGAAGCCAAGCGGAGCAGGGCACTGGCCCCAGCAAGGCCCACAGTCCAAGCCCAGGGAAGCACGGAGCAAGAAGGGACCCCAGAGGCTCAAGTGAGGAGGCAGGGCAAGGAACAGAAAGCCAAGGGCCAGGGCTTGGGCAGGGAGCTCAGGACAATGGACTTTGGAGGGATAGTAGGGGATCTGGCAGAGGACAAGCAGACTCCTGGCCCACAGCCACTGCCAGGTGTAAGGGTTGCAGGTGCAGGACCAAAGGCCCAGAGAGAGCAAGGAACCCAGGTGAGGGGCAGGGCTCGGTTTCCTATAAGGCGCCCTGGCCCAGATGAGAATCCAGGGACAGGGACCTGGAAAAGGAGGCCTGGAAAGTGGAGGGGGCCAGGAGGAGGGTGATGGGAGGGAATGGTGGGGTGGGTCTCATTGGGTGCGTGGGGAGCATGAACCAGGACCCAAGATCCAGGACCCAAGCCAGATGCCCAGGCAAAGAACCTACCTGACCAACTGTGATGAGGGATCCAAGGAGCAGAAGACCTGCAAGTGCCAGGTGAAAGCACAAGAAGGGTGTTGGGGATGCAAATCAAGTCAAGATGGCGCCTGGCACTTTGCCAGGAGGAGTGATTTGTGAAGCAATGCCAGCGAGCCATTAAGATGATGAGGATTCCTTATTGGCTAACTGCTGTATCTAGATGATGTTAATTAAGTTAAGCTGTGTGTAATTAGTTAAGCATATATACCTCTGCTGTCTGGCAGAGAAGCGGCTCCTGCTACCTTGGGTGCCCGCTACTTTGAGTTCTCGCTCAAGTAAAAGAGGAAGTCTCTCAAGTTAGTCAAAAAAGGGAAGAAAGTTTAGAGGAGAAAGGGCTATCAGGGGAAAAGTTACAACGGGAGGTTGCTACTAACCCCTTTCTATCACCAGAGGGCATAAGTATTCAACCAACAGCTCTACATATGGAGACAACATATGCTGGGTGGCCCCCAACCCCCATAGTTGATAGATGGGATCCTGAGACAGGACCTCAAAGATTAGCATGCCCTGTATTTGAGGAGGCAGGAGGGCAGCGAATTCACCATACTTTAGATTTCAAAACAGTGAAGCAGCTGAAAGAGGCTGTAACAACCTATGGTCCTCAAGCCCCTTTCACTGTAAGTATGGTCGAATCCATTACCAACTTGAACATGACACCAGCAGATTGGGCTAGCATGTGCAAAGCTGTGCTAAATGGAGGACAATTTTTGTTGTGGAAGGTTGCCAATCAGGAATTTTGTATGGAGACGGCTAAGCGAAATGCAGCAGCTGGTTATTCTCAGAGAAATCTAGAGATGTTGCTAGGAGAGGGACCTTATGAGGGTCAGCAGCAACAAATTCAATATGATCTGGCCATATATTCACAAATTGCTTCAGCTGCAGTTAAGGCATGGAAAACTTTACAAGGACATGGAGATTTACAAGGTCAATTACTAAGGTAATACAAGGAACTAATGAACCTTACGCTGAATTTGTAGATAGGCTTATACAAACAGCTACCAGAGTCTTTGGGGATGCAGAACAAGTGATGCCATTGGTGAAACAGCTAGCCTACAAACAAGCCAATAAATGGTGTAGGGAGGCCATTAGACCATGGAAACATAGAGATTTAAACACATATATTAAATTATGCAGAGACATTAATGAACAGGGGCAAGTCTTGGCAGCTGCAGTACAACAGGCTTTAGGTGCCAGGCCAAAAGCATGCTACAATTGTGGACAAACAGGACATTTTAAAAGGAGTTGCCCCATAGGAGGAGGGTTTAACAAAACTGGGTATCAAAGGGGTAGAATACCAGGTATTTGCCCATGATGCCATAGAGGGAGACATTGGGCTTATGAGTGCCGTTTCAGACTACTGTAGAGGGTGCTCCGTTGTCAAGAAACGGACAAGGACCAGGTGTTTACCCACAATATCATGGAGGAAAACATTGGACTCCATCGCCAAAAAACTGACAGGGGGGGCCCAATGCTCCAGGGCCCACGACCACAAATATACGTGGCATTGGAGGAACCCAGCAACACCATCAGGGTAGTGCCCAGGACACATTATACATTAGATCCCTCATTAGACAAACCAGAGGGAGCGCAGGGTTGGACATCTGCGCCTCCGCCAGAGCAGTACTAACTCCAGAGATGGGAGTTCAAATCACTCCCACAGGGGTAAAAGAATCTCTTCCCCAAGGAACAGTAGGCTTATTATTATGACGCAGTTCTTCTACTCTAAAAGGACTTATGATAAGTCCTGGGGTAATTGATCCTGATTTTGAAGGGGAAATAAAAATTATAGCCAGTTCTCCAAGGGGTATATCAGTAATTTCACCAGGAGATAGAATAGCACAGTTATTAATAATACCCAGCCTACATGATAAATTTTCCAGTCGTACTGTAGAAAGAGGTTCCAGGGGATTAGGCTCCACAGGTATAGATTGGGCTATGCTTTCTTCAAATTTAGGTTCTTGGCCCATGCTAAAATTAAATATTCAAGGGCATGAATTTAATGGGCTACTGGATACAGGTGCAGACCTTAGCATCATCTCTCACCAAGGTGAAATTAAATTAAATTAAATTTAGAGTTAGGTTTAAATTTAGAGTTAGGTTTAGATCCAGGGTTGGGCTAGGGCTAAGGATAGAACTAGGGAGAGGGCTAGGGCAAGAGTTAGAATTAGTCTTAAGGCTAGGTTTAGGGTTAGGATAGGACTAAATTAGGGTTAGTGCTAGGCCTAGCGTTAGGGTTAGGCCTAGGGTTAGGGCAAATGTTATGGTTAGGTTTAAGATAATGGTTAGGTTTAGGGTTATGGTTAGGTTTAGGGTTAGGGATGGGGTTATAGCTAGGTTTAGGGCTAGGGCTTCTTACTTGGAGCCATCAAATGCTTGATATCGTGGCATTTTATATCCTCCTCCTTCTGCTTGTAGCAGGTTGTTTATGGTGTTTGTGTAAAAACCACTATGGTCGTTATCCACAAGTATGGCTAAGTGTGTTGGGCCGGTAGTCAAAGATGGGTAAGATCCAATTACAATGGTACCAACCTAAGACAGAAGGCTGACGATTTGAAGTCAGACCATCCAATGACGGGTAAGAACCATATGTAGTATTGGACAACCTAAAACAGGCACAGTCCCTAAGCCACACACTTGTTGTTCAATAAAACAAAAGGGAGGAGATGTTGGGGATGCAAATCAAGTCAAGATGGTGCCTGGCACTTTGCCAGGAGGAGTGATTTGTGAAGCAATGCCTGCGAGCCATTAAGATGATGAGGATTCCTTATTGGCTGACTGCTGTATCTAGATGATGTTAATTAAGTTAAACTGTGTGTAATTAATTAAGCATATATACCTCTGCTGTCCAGCAGGGAAGCGGCTCCTGCTACCTTGGGTGCCCGCTACTTTGAGTTCTCGCTCAGTTCCCGCTGAGTTCACTCGCAATAAAGTAGTTCCCATTTCAACCTTTAAGTTGCTTGTCACCTCTCGGTTATTTTGCCCAGCCAGACAAGGGGAAGGGGACGAAGGGCTGTGTGAGGACCAGGAGACAGAGAAAAGCACAAGGGGCAACTAGGGCAGCCCACTGGCAGTCCTAAGCAAGGGGACCTGGGCACTCACCTGAGCCCCTGACAGTGTTCCTCATGTCACTCTCATTTGAGGAGCCCAGGCTAGGGAGAAGCAGGGAAAGTGAAGGGTCCCAGCAGTGCCAGGATACCACAGTGCCAGTGGAACAGAGGGTAGGCACAGGATGGGGCCTTTTACAAAGGCCTGAAACCAACGGAAGAGAAAAGGTCCTCAAGAAGAGCAGCAAGGGGCTCAAGAAAGGAGCCTGGCCCAGTAATGGAGAGCCCAGTGCTAGTACCTGGTCCTGGGTAAATGTAAAGGGACATGGATGGGGAGGGGAGGGAGGAGAGAAAGCGGAGCAGGTGGCTCAGTGGGAGGAACGCCCAAGGCCCAGGTCCACTGCAGGGTGTCACGGTTCAGGAACAGGGCCCGGGCTGAGGGAAGCCAAAGGTCAGAGGCCAGAGGCTGGGCTACGTTTTCCCAAATTGGGGGCCTGCAGGGCCAAGAGGCCAGGTCAGGTACTCTGGCCAGGGTGAGCATCCTGGGAAGGGGATCAGGAAAGCAGGCCTAGCAGACACAGAAACTACGGGAGGTCCAAAGGAGGGTACAGCCTGAAGGGCCGCAGGACAGGTGTGGGTGGGGTGGGGCCAGGACCACAGTAAGGGGCCCAGGCAAGAGACCTAGAGGAGGTCATAGGCCAGGGGAGAGCAGGGTAGGGCAGGGCTGGTAAGGCGGGGCTGCACTAGGGTACTGCAGTACAGGGAAGTCAATGGGAGCAGGGAAGCGGCTCCGGTGAGGGGCCCTCAGACAATGCCCAGAAAACAAGGATCAAGAAGGACCACCAGAAGCTCAAGTGAGGAGCCAGGTCAGGGAACAGAGAGCCAAGGGCCAGGGCTTGGGCAGGGGGCTCAGGACAGTGGACAAGACTTGGGAGGAAAGGCTGGGGATCCAGCAGTGTGCAGGCAGGCTCCAGGCCCAGGGTCACCTGGTGCAGAACCAAGCACCCAGGGAGAGCAAGGGGCCCAGGCGAGGGGCAGGGCTCTGTTTCCCATAGAAGCCTTTAGGGCACAGAGGCCAGCCAATCCACTCCTAGGCCCCAGGTAAGTAGATTGTCAGGGAGGCACCTGGACCAGAGCAGGGCTGGGAAGTTAGGGAGAGGAGAGAGAGGAGCTGGTGGCACATAGGGAGGAAGGCTCAAGGCCCAGGTCTACGACTAGGTGTCGGGGTTGGGGAGCAGGACCCGTGCTGAAGGAGGCCAAAGGGCCCAGGCAAGGGGCAGGGCTACTTTTTCCCCTACGGAGCCAGGAGGGCCAAGAGGCCAGGTCCACTCCCCTGGCCTGGGGTGAATCCTGGGAAAGGTATCAGTAAAGGGGGTTTCATGGGGACAGGAACAAAAGGAAGGCCAAATAGGGCACAATGAGAAGGGTCGGAGGACAGGTGTTGGTGGGGTAGGGCCTGGACCCCAGCAAGGAGCCCAGGTTAGGGACCTAGTGGAGGGCCCACACCAGGGGAGAACAGGGAAGGGCAGGGATGGGAAGGCAGGTGGTACTAGTGGACTGCAGTGCAGGAACACCAAGGGGAGTGGGGAAGCAGCCCAAGAAGGGCCCACAGTCAATGCCCAGGCATGCTCTCGGCAACAAGAGCCACCAGAGGCTCAAGCAAGGAGCCAGGACAGGGAATGGAGAGACAATGGCTGGGGCTGGGGAAGGAGGCTCAGGACAGTGGACAAGACTTGGTTGGGAAGGCAGGGGATCCAACTGGGGCAGGCAGGTACAGGCCCAAGGCCACTGACAGGTGTCAGGGTTCCAGATGCAGGACCAAGCACCCAGGGAGAGCAAGGAGCCCAGGTGAGGGGCGGAACTCTGTTTCTCATAAGGTGCTCTGGCCCATATTAGAATCCAGGGCCAGGGACCTGGCAAAGGAGGCCTGGCAAGGGAAGGGGGACAAGAGGGGGGCTACGGGAGGCACGGCGGGGGGTCACAGTGGGTGCTCAGAGGGGCAAGACCCAGGTCCCAAGCCAGGAGCCCAGGAAACAACCATGGATGAGAGACCCAAGGAGAAGGAGACCCACAAACTCCAGTGGAATTTGAGAGGGGAAGGTGAGGAAGGGTTGCATGAGGACCAGAAGACAGAGTAAAGTGCAAGGGGCACATAAGGGAGCTGCTGGTGGGCACAAGCAAGAGGCTCCCAGGACAGACCCAACACAAAGAGACTCCATGCTACACTAAAGGACATGAGAAACAGTGTCAGGGGCTCAAGTGAGCAGTCAGTCCCTGGGACTGGAGCGCAAAGGACCAGGGTTAGGGATGGCTGGGTTGGGGTAGGGGCAGCATGCAAGGTGAGAGGGCACTGGAGGGAAGGGAGGGGATATCTCAGGGCTGGGTTGGAGCAAGTCACATGTTAACTGCCAGGCATCAAGGTTCAGGCGGCAAAGGGGACACAGGCGAGTGGCAGGGCTGTTTCCCACTGGGAGCAATCAGGGTGCACAGGCCAGCTAATTCAGCTCCTCTTCCCTAGGTGTGTAGATCCTCAGAGAGGGTCCTGGACTAAAGGAGGGGCAAAAGCAGGCACTGTGAGGGGATGCCTGTGGTGCAGAGTTTGGGGTGGGATTGGTGGGCAGCCAGGATCCATTTGAGGAGCCCAGGCTAGAATGAAGCAGGGGGAGCAGAGGGTCTGGGCAGTGCCAGCATACCACAGCTAAGGGGAACAGAGGGGAGTCACAGGAAGGGGCTGGTAAAAGGGCCTGAAACCAAGGGACAGGGACAGTGTCCTCGAGAAGGGCAGCCAGGGGCTCAAGCAAGGAGCCAGGTCCAGTAATGGAGAGCCAAGTGCTATCACCTGGGCCTGGGTGAATGAAAAGGGATGTGGTTGTCTGGGGGAGCTCTTATATTGCTGCAGTCAGGGTAGAGCAGACTGGCTCCTCCAGGGGAGAGACCCCTCCCACCTTGGTGTCCTGGCTAGCTGGTATTCTGCCTCAGCCCCTGTAGAGGAAACTCGCCCCTCCAGGCATGAGATCCCTCCCACCTGGGTGCCCTGTGGGGGGGGCTGTGGGGGGCTCCTGTACACCTGCAGCCAGAGTAGCTGGGACTCACCCCTCCAGGCAAGAAACCCCTCCCACCTGGGTGTGGGTTGGGGGGGCTCCTATGCAGCTGCAGCCAGGGTAACAGGGACTCGTCCCTCCAGGCGGGAGACCCCTCCCTCCTGGCTGTTGGAGGGGGCTCTTATACCCCCGCAGCCAGGGTGGAGGGGACTCGCCCCTCCAGGCAGGAGACCCCTTCCTCCTGAGTGTGGGGGTGGAGCTCCTATACCTCTGCACCCAGGGAAGTGGGGATTCGTCTTTCCAGGCAGGAGACCCCTCCCACCTGGGTTTTGTGGGGAGCTTGTATACCACCTTAGCCAGGAGAGAGGGGACTCGCCCCTCCATGTGGGAGACCCCTCCCACCTGGGTGTCTGGGGAAGCTCCTACACTGTCGCAGCCAGGGTAGAGGGGACTCGCCCCTCCAGGCAGGAGACCCCTCAGTCCTGGGTGTCATGGGGAGCTTGTATACCACCTTAGCCAGGGTAGAGAGGGCTGGACCCTCTAGGTGGGAGACCCCTCCCACCAGGTTGTCCAGGGGAGTTCATATACCACTGCAGCTAGGGTAGAGGGTACCTGCTCCTCCAGGCAGGAGACTCCTCCCAGCAGGGTGTCAAGGGGAGCTTGTATACCCCAGCAGAAAAGGTAGAGGGGACTCGCCCCTCCATGTGGGAGACCCCTCCCACCTGCATGTATGAGAGAGCTTGTCTACCACTGCAGCCAGGATAGAGGGGACTCGCCTCTCCAGGCGAAAGAATCCCCCCACCTGGTGTAAGGGGAGCTCCTATACCACAGCAGCCAGGAGAGAGGGGACTCTGCCCTCAAGGCGGTAGACCCCTCCCACCTGGGTGTTGGTGGGAGGAGCTCCTATACTGCAGCAGCCAGGGTATAGGGGACTCACCCTTCTAGGCAGGAGATCCATCCCACCTGGGTGTCAGGGGGAGCTCTTATACCTCCGCAGCAAGGGTAGAGGGGACTCTCCCCTCAAGACGGAGACCACTTTCACCTGGGTGTCAGGGGAAGCTCTTATCCCACTGAAGCCAGGGTAGAGGGGACTCGCCTCTCCGTGCGGGAGAACCCTCCCCCCTGGGTGGGGGGGAGCTCCTATACCGCTGCAGCCAGGGTAGTGGGGACTAGTTCCTCTAGGCAGGAGACCCCTTCCACCTTTGTGTCCGGGGGAGCTCCTTTACCGCCACAGCCAGAGTAGAAGGGACTCGCCCCTCCAGGTGGAAGATCACTCCCACCTAGGTGTCAGGTGTGGGGGGGCTCATACCCTGCTCTAGCCAGAGTAGAAGGGACTCTCCCTTCCAGGCCGGTGACCTCTTCCACCTGAGGGTATGGGGGAGTGCTTTTACCAAGCAGCCAGGGTAGGGGGGACTCACCTCTCCAGGCGCGAGACTCCTCACCTGGGTGTCAGGGGAGCTCCTATACTGCAGCAACCAGTGTAGAGAGGATTCACCCCTCCAGGCGGGAGACCCCTTCCCCCCCAAGTGTTGGGTGGGCAGGCTCCTATACCACTCTAGCCAGGGTAGAGGGGACTCTACCCTCCAGGAGGGGGCCTCCTCCCTCCTGGGTGTCAGGGGAGCTCCTATACCACTGCAGCCAGGGTAGAGGGAATTTGCCCCTCCAGGCGGGAGACCCCCTACCTCTTGCGTGTCAGAGGGGGCTCTTATACCCCCACCACCAGGATAGAGGGGACTCGCCCCTCCTGGCGGGAGACCCCTCCTACCTGGGTGTGGGAGGGGAGCTTGTATACTGCTACAGCCAGGCTAGAGGGGTCTCGCCTCTCCAGTCCAAAGACCCCTCCCACCTGGGTGTCTGGGGGAGCTCATATACCACCGCAGCCATGGTAGAGGGGACTCGCCCTTCCAGGCGAGAGACCCCGCCCATCTGAGTGTCATGGGGGGCTCATATACCACCGCAGCCAAAGTAGAGGGAACTCGCCCCTACAGGCGGCAGACCCCTCTCACCTGGGTGTCAGGGAGAGCTCTCATACTGCCACAGCCAGGGTAGAGTGGACTTGCCCCTGCAAGCAGGAGACCCCACCCACCAGGGTGTCCTGGGAGCTCTTATATGGCAATAGCCAAAGTAGAGGAGACTCGCTCCTCCATTCGGGAGAGCCCTCCCACCTGGGTGTCTGAGGTAGCTTGTGTACCTCCACAGCCAGGGTAGCAGGGACTCCCTGCTCCAGGCGGGAGAACCTTCCCACCTGGGTGTTAGGGGGAGCTAATATACCGCCACAGCTAGGGTAGTGGGGATTTGCCCCTCCAGGGGGGAGACCCCTCCCACCTGGGTGTCCGGGGAGCTTGAAACAGCCACAGACGCCCCTCCTGGCAAGAGACCCCCTTCCACCTGGGTTTCCGGGGGAGCTCCTATACCACTGCAGGCAGGGTAGAGGGGACACTACCCTGCAGGCGGCTGACTCCACACCTGGTTATCGTGGGAGCTCCTATACAGCAGCAGCCAGGGTAGTGGGGACTTGCACCTCCAGACAGGAGACCCCTCCCACCTGGGTGTTGGGGGGAGCTTGTATTCTGCCTTAGCCAGGGTAGATGGGACTCACCCCTCCAGGCAGAAGACCCCTTCCACATGGGTGTCGGGGAGGGGAGGCTCCTATACAGCTGCAGCAGGGGTAGCAGCGACTCGCCCCTCCAGGCGGGAGACCCCTCCCTCCTGGGTGTAGGAGGGGGCTCTTATATGATACCAGCAAAAGTAGAAGGGACTCGCCCCTCCAGACGGGAGACACCTTCCACCTGGGTGTCATGGGGAAGTTGTATAATGCTGCAGCCAGGGTAGAGGGGACTCGCCCCCTGAAGGTGGGAGACCCCTCGCACCTGTGTGTCATGGAAACTTGTATACCGCCTTAGAGAGAATAGAGAGGACTTGCCCCTCTAGGCAGACAACCCCTCCCACCTGGGTGTTGGAGGGGAGCTCCTATACCACCACAGCCAGAGTAGAGGGGACTCGCCCCTAATGGCGGGAGACCCCGCCCACCTAGGTGTCAGGTGGGGGGGCTCCTATAACGCCCTAGCCATGGTAGAGGGGACTCCTCCTTCCAGGCAGGAGACCCCTTTCACCTGGGTGTCAGGGGGAGCTCCTATACCGCTGCAGCCAGGGTAGAGGGTACTGGCACTTCCAGGCAAAAGACCCCTCCCACCTGGTTCTCAGGGGAGCTCATATACCACCACAGGCAGGGTAGAGGGAACTTGCCACTCCACCTGGGTGTAGGGGGGAGATCCTTTATCGCCACAGCCAGGGGAGAGAGGACTCTCCCCTCCAGGAGGGAGAACCCTCAAACCTGTGTGTCGGGGTGTGCTCGAAACAGGCACAGGCAGGCTAGAGAGGACTCACCCCTCTAGGTGAAAGACCCTTTCCACCTGGGCATTGGAGGGGGGAGCTCCTATAGCACCGCAAGCAGGGTAGAGGAGACTCTACCCTCCAGGCGGCAGACTCCTCTCATCTGGGTGTCAGAGGAGCGCCTGTACTGCTGCAAACAGTGTAGAGTGAACTTGCCCCTCCAGGCGAAAGACCCCCTCCCTCCTGGGTGTCAGAGGGGGCTCTTATACCCCCGCAGCCAGGGTACAGGGGACTCGACCCTCCAGGCAGGAGATTCCTCCCACCTGGGTGTAGTGGGGGAGCTCCTATACTGCTGCATCCAGGCTAGAGGGGACTCCCCTCTCCAGGCTGAAGAACCCTCCCACCTGGGTGTGGGGGGGAGCTCATATTCCGCCGAAGCCAGGGTAGAGGAAATCACCCCACCAGTCGGAAGACCCTCTAATCTGGGTGTCGGGGAACTCCTATACCGGCTCAGCCCGTGGAGAGTGGACTCGCCCCTCCAGGCGGGAGCCCCCTCCCACCTGGTTGTCAGGGGAGCTCATATACTGCCACAGGCAGGGTAGAGGGGACTCACCCCTCCAGGTGGAATACCACTCCCACCTGGGTGTCAGGTGGAGCTCATATACCACAGCAGCCAGGGTAGAGGCGACTCGCACCTCCAGGTGAGAGACACCTCCCACCTGGGAATGGGGGTAACTCCTATACCGCCTTAGCCAGGGTAGAGGGGACTCGCCCCTCCAGGCGGAAGACCCCTCCCACATGGGTGTCTGGCGAGGTGGGGTTTCTATACAGCTGCAGCTGGGATAGCAGCAACTCGCCCCGCCGGGCAGGAGACCCCTCCTTCCTGGGGGTAGGAGGGGGCTCTTATACCCCCATACCCAGGGTTGAGGGGATTTGCCCCTTCAGGCGGATGACCCTCCCACCTGGGTGTGGGTGGGGAAGCTCCTATACCGCTGCAGCCAGGGTAGTGGGGACTCGCCCCTCCAGGCAGGAGACTCCTCCCACCTGGGTGTCAGGGGGAAATCTCCTACAGCTGCAACCAGCTTAGAGGGTACTTTTCACTTCAGGCGGGAGATCCCTCCCATCAGGGTGTCAGGGGGAACTCATATACCGCAGCAGCCAGGGTAGAGGGGACTCGCTCCTCCTTGTGTGAGAACCCTCCCACTTGGGTATGGGGAGGGGCTCATATCGCTGCAGCCAGGGTAGAGCGGACTCACCCCCCCAGGCAGGATACCCCTTTCACCTGGGTGTCAGCGGGAGCTCATATACCACAGCAGCCACAGTAGAGGGGACTCGCCCTTCCAGGCGGGGGATCCCTCCAACCTGGTTGTCAGGTGGGGTGAATCCTATACTGCCCTAGCCAGGGTAGAGGAGACTCGCCATTCCCGGAGGGAGACCCCTCCCAACTGGGTGTGGGGGGGAGCTCTTATATTGCTGCAGCCAGGGTAGAGGGGAACTGCCCCGCTATGCGAGAGACCCCTCCCATCTAGGTGTAGGGGGACCTCCTATACCGCCGCAGGAGGGGTAGAGGGAACTCTACCCTCCAGAAGGTGACCCGTTCCACCTGGGTGTCCTGAGGAGCTCCTTTACTGTTGCAGGCAGGGTAGAGGGGACTCTCGCCTCATGATTGCGACTCTAGAGTTCTTTATGATCATTATGAGGCACTCTCACACAAGGACCTTCCTTTATAGCCTCCACCTTTACTTACTTTTGGTAGGGCTGACACAAGTGTATATCTTAAGTTACATTTAAAAAATATTTAGTAAATGTAGGACTATGCTTAAGCTGAAATGTCCTCTAAAAGAAGGCTTGGTCACCAATACAGCAATGTCCTGGGTGTGTGTGGGTGGGTGGGGAGCTTGTATACTGCTGCAGCCAGGGTAAAGGGGACTTGCCCCTCTAAGCGGGAGACCCTTCCCACTTGGGTGTGGGGGGACCTCCTCTACCTCCGCAAATCAACAGTCCAAATAGTAATGAGGCTGGGCCAAAGAACAGTCAATGTAAATAACAAATGATTGGGTCAGGAAGATGAGGGCTGATTCAAAGGAAATAAAATGCTAATATTTCTGGGAAGTGCTTGCACTGTGAGAGCTCTGATCTTATCAGTGGATATATCTATTCATAGCTGAATGGACTACTGTGAGAGGCTTAGTTGGGAAAGGAGGTCACTGGGGACTTGCCCTTGGGGACTATAGCTTGTCTCTTTCCCCTTCCTCTCTCTGTCTTTTCTTCCTGGCTGCCAGGAGCTGAACAGCCTTCCTCTGCCATTCCCTTCTGCCTAGATGTTCCATCTCACCTTAGGCCCACAGCTATGGAATTGGCTAAAATTTCTGAATCTGTGAGTCAAAATAAATGTCTTCTTCAAATTGTTTTTGACAGGTATTTTGGTTACAGTGATGAAAAGCTAACACCATTCATTGAAGATTATCTAGATACCAGACACATTATATACATTACCTCATTTGGATATCATCATAATCCTGAAAAGTAATATACCCAATTTACACTTAAGAAAATAGAGATATAAAAAGCAACAGTCTCAAAATGGTAGAACCAGGAATTAAAACCCAGATCAACAGTCCCAAAATAGTAATGAGGCTGGGCCAAAGAACAGACAATGTAGATAACAAATGATTGGGTCAGGAAGATGGGGGCTGATTCAAAGGAAATAAAATGCTAATATTTCCAGAGCACTTCCCCCTCCTCCAGTCTGTAGCCAAAGTTACCCGCCTCCAGGGACTTGTTCCTCCCAGCAAGGGGTTGTTAATGAGTAGCCCCTAGGTGGCTGCCTTTGGACCTTGGATCACTCCACCTTTTGGGTCACATGGCAGGATGCAGAGGAGGATGAGAATAAAGAAAATCTAAAATCTATAAAAGAGCCAGGACACCTGCATTCCCTCAGGAACCAACTTGGACCACCTCCTCTGCAGAGGATGTTCTATCCTTTAAATAAAACTTTTTGCTCTTGCGTCAGCATTTCTCAGGAGTTCAATTTTCTTTTTTTTTTTTATTGGTTGTTCAAAACACCACAAAGCTCTTCACATATCATATTCCATACATTGGATTCAAGTGGGTTATGAACTCCCATTTTTACCCCAAATACAGATTGCAGAACCACATTGGTTACACATCCACATTTTTACATGATGCCATATTCGTGACTGTTGTATTCTGCTACCTTTCCTATCCTCTATTATCCCCATCCCCTCCCCTCCCATCTTCTCTCTCTACCCATTCTACTGTAATTCATTTCTCTCCTTGTTTTTTTCCCCATTCCCCTCACAACCTCTTATATGTAATTTTGTGTAACAATGAGGGTCTCCTTCCATTTCTATGCAATTTCCCTTTACTCTCCCTTTCCCTCCCACCTCATGTCTCTGTTTAATGTTATTCTTTTCCTCCTGCTCTTCCTCCCTGCTCTGTTCTTAGTTGCTCTCATTATATCAAAGAGGACATTTGGCATTTGTTTTTTAGGGATTGGCTAGCTTCACTTAGCATAATCTGCTCTAATGCCATCCATTTCCCTGCAAATTCCATGATTTTGTCATTTTTTAGTGCTGCGTAATACTCCATTGTGTATAAATGCCACATTTTTTTATCCATTCATCTATTGAAGGGCATCTGGGTTGCTTCCACAGTCTACACAGTCTAGCTATTGTGAATTGTGCTGCTATGAACACCGATGTGGCAGTATCCCTGTAGTACGCTCTTTTAAAGTCTTCAGGGAATAGTCCGAGAAGGGCAATAGCTGGGTCAAATGGTGGTTCCGTTCCTAGCTTTCCCAGGAATCTCCATACTGCTTTCCAAATTGGCCACACCAATTTGCAGTCCCACCAGCAATGTACAAGAATACCCTTTTCCCCACATCCTCGCCAGCACTTGTTGTTGTTTGACTTCATAATGGCTGCCAATCTTACTGGAGTGAGATGGTATCTTAGGGTGGTTTTGATTTGCATTTCTCTGACTGCTAGAGATGGTGAGCATTTTTTCATGTACTTGTTGATTGATTGTATGTCCTCCTCTGAGAAGTGTCTGTTCAGGTCTTTGGCCCATTTGTTGATTGGGTTATTTGTTTTCGTATTGTTTATTTTTTTTAGTTCTTTGTATACTCTGGATATTAGGGCTCTATCTGAAGTGTGAGGA
>NW_026000338.1:179593-209886 GCF_001458135.2 Marmota marmota marmota
TCCTCCTTTATGTCCTCTGTAACCCATTGATCATTCAGTAACATATTGTTCATTTTCCAGGTGATGCAGTATTTTTCCTTCCTTCTTTTATCATTGATTTCCAGTTTTATTCCATTATGATCGGATAAGATGCATGGTATTATCTCCACACCTTTATATTTACTGAGAGTTGCCCTATGGCATAATATATGGTCTATCTTTTAGAAGGATCCATGTGCTGCTGAGAAGAACCTGTATCCACTTGATGATGGTTGATATATTCTATATATGTCGGTTAAGTCTAGGTTATTGATTGTGTTATTGAGTTATATAGTTTCTTTATTCAGCTTTTGTCTGGTGGATCTGTCCAATGGAGAGAGCGGTGTGTTGAAGTCACTGATAATTATTGTGCTGTGGTCTATTTGACTCTTGAACTTGAGAAGAGTTTGTTTTATGAACGTTGCAGCACCATTGTTTGGTGCATACATATTGATAATTTTTATGTCTTGTTGGTGGATGGTTCCTTTTAACAGTATATAGTGTCCTTCTTTATCCCTTTTGATTAACTTAGGTTTGAAGTTGATTTTATTCGATATGAGTATGGCCACTCCTGCTTGCTTCCAAGGACCATGTGAGGGGTATGATTTTTCCCAACTTTTCACTTTCAACCTGTGTATGTCTTTTCCTATCATATGAGTCTCCTGAAGGCAGCATATTGTTGGATTTGTTTTCTTAATCCAGGTTACTAGCCTTTGTCTCTTGATTGGTGAATTTAAGACATTAACATTTAAGGTAACTATTGATATATTGTTTGTACTTCCAGTCATGCTTATTTATTTATTTATTTTAATATGGCTCATTTTTCCTTTTGGGTTATTTTTTTTCTTCCCTTTACTGAGTTACCTCCCAATGTTAGTTTTGGGTGCTGTTTTTCAATTCCTCTTCTTGTAGTGTTTTGCTCAAAATGCCTGAGAGTGCTGGTTTTCTGGCGCAAATTCTTTTAACTTTTGTCTATCGTGAAATATTTTAATTTCATTGTCAAATCTGAAGCTTAATTTTGCTGGATACAGTATTCTTGGTTGGAATCCATTATTTTTCAGTGTTTGAAATACGTTGTTCCAAGATCTTCTTGCTTTCAACGTCTGTGATGAAAAATCAGCCGTTAACCTAATTGGTTTACCCCTGAATGTAATCTGCCTTCTTTCTCTCGTAGCTTTTAATATTCTCTCCTTGTTCTGTATGTTGGATATCTTCATAATTATGTGTCTTGGAGTTGGTCTATTATGGTTTTGTATGTTTGGGGTCCTGTAGGATTCCAGGATTTGGCAATCCATTCCATCTTTCATATCTGGGAAGTTTTCTAGGATTATTTCATTCAATAGATTGTTCATTCCTTTGGTTTGAACCTCTATACCTTCTTCTATCCCGATGACTCTCAAGTTTGGTTTTTTTATAACATCCCATATCTCTTGAATAGATTGCTGGTGATTTCCTAGCATCCTTTCTGCATTGACTATATTCTTTTCAAGTTGATACACTTTGTCTTCATTATCTGATGTTCTGACTTCTATTTGATATAGTCTATTTGTAATATTCTCATTTGAGTTTTTAATTTGGTTTATGGTTTCCTGCATTTCTAGGATTACTGTTTGATTTTTTTTTTCAATCTCTATCTTCTGGTAGAGCTCGTTCTTTGCCATTTGAATTTGCCTATTTAATTCGTTTTCAAAGTATACTTTCATTGATTGGACTTTCTGTCTAATGTCTTCACTAAGATTCCGTTCCATCTGAGTTAGGTATGCCTTGAGATCTTTCTCTGTCCATTTTTCTGATGCCTCTAGGTTCTCCTGTGAATTTAAGTTGTCCTGCATTGTTTGTAATCCTTTTTTCCCTTGTTTTTTCATGGTGCTCACATTACTTTCCAACTCTGTTTGACTGCTGTGTTTCTGTTTTCTTCTTTAAATTTGTTTTGGTTTTTATAGTTCCAATATCTCTCCTTTGTGTTGGGAGACAATGTTTAAAGATGTTGGATTTAATTGTGATTTAAGGTAAATTCATTAGTTTCATTAAAGGTCTACAGAATTTGATGGCATGTATAGAATTGATGTTTGAACTTAGGATTTTATGTTGAGGTCGGGCGCTTTGATGGTATGGAGGTTAGTATACGTTAGCTTCTTTGGGGGGTTGCTCAAATGCAGGCAGATATTAACAAGAGAGTAGACAGGAGTACTTGGGGGTACTTAAGGGCTTAGGCAGACTATGGACCGATTCGTAGTATTCATCTATTTGCATTTAGTAAGTTATATGTAATCTGGGTGGTCATGCTTAAGAGGAAAGATGCGAAAAGGTAAGGAAGCAAACCAAGAAAGAGAGAGGGAGAGAGGAAAGAAAGAGAAAAGAATAGAAAAGAAAAGGAAATGATAATTAAAAAATAATAATAAAATGCAGTAAAATAAAAATTACATTTAAAAAATAGTATAATTATAGAAAAGAAAAAAATTAAGATTAAAAAATTATTAAAAAAATTAAAAGAAAAAAGGGACACTGTTAGGCTTCTATTTTCTTCGCTTCCAGTAGGTGGTGCTGTGTCTTCCGGGCCAAGATTTTGCCCTCCGGCTGTAGGAAACAATCCGTGTGAGGCCGCTCCCCCGCCCCATGTCTCTCAAAACCTGTTAGCTTAGGATTATTCCTGGTTTCTAGTCCCCTGGCTTCTCCTGTCAGCCAGGCCTTTCCCAGTGTGATACCTCTCAGCAGTTCAAACTACACTCTGGGCCTGCAGTTTCCTGGAAGTGGAGCATGGCTATTGGGAACCGGCCCCTATTGTTTTGATTCCCTCCGCTAGCCCCTCCTCCAAGCAGTGGCGAGACAGTTTCGTTTTCGCCGCTGGTGGGAGGGGGGAGTTGGAGGTCAGATGCCTTTACCCTTCCCCCATGCCTCTATTCACGCTCACTCTGTTAATCACGCCCCCGGAAAGCCGGGGAAAGATTTTATGCGATTTCCCCGCTGTATGGGGGATGGTCTAGATGCCACAGACCTGTTCTATTGCTGAATGAGCTGGGATCTGTGGAAACTGGCGATGGTGAC
This sequence comes from Marmota marmota marmota, assembly GCF_001458135.2. Lineage (NCBI taxonomy): Eukaryota > Metazoa > Chordata > Mammalia > Rodentia > Sciuridae > Marmota > Marmota marmota. Next base: position 182,657 of record NW_026000338.1, read on the forward strand.
GTCAGCTCTCCAAGATGGTGGCCGCTGGCTTCCTCGGTGGGCTGACCGGTGTGGAGGACAAAACTGGACCGCTTCCTTCCCTGTCTCAAACCCAGAAATCAGCCCGGAGCACAGTGAAGGCACAGCCATCAGGAGCCCACAGAATCTGCAGCGCCGTTTCTGTGCGTTGCTAGGTCACCGTTTCTAGGGACTCCATTTCCCGGCACACCGCAGTCTCTAGCAGCAGGGTGGGCCACTGAATAAACAGATTGAATCTCCAGGTGGACAAATCACTAGCGGTTGAGCCCCAGTAACCGATCCTCTGGTGATGGAAATCCTTCCTCTAGGTTTCGGTGCACCCCAATTTTAGATTTTGGCCGTTCTAACTCGTCATTCACCTGCGCAGTGATGCGGTACACGGGGGTGATGCACTCCATTCGCCGCCATCTTCCCTCTTAGGTGTTCAATTTTCCACACCAGGAACAGCACTCGGACGTGACTTTCAACACCAGTATCATCTCTGGTCTCAGTAGAACCAGGAATTAAACCCCAAATCCTGCTCTTTACTTTGTGATATGTTTTATCTTTGTACTTTCTTTGATCATATATTAGATGCCTGCTACTTAAAGACATGGCTATTTAAAGGGAAATATTCCTGACAGATGCAACCCCTATTCAAAACCACTGTAATGGACAAAAACCATGCTCAAAACCCTACATACTCCTCATTAGTTGTCCTGACAACCTATTCTTTTATCATTTATGTTGAATAGAACGATAAGATGCTTAAGTGGGTAAAAGGCAGAGGTCAAATGACAAAGAAATGTCAGTGAGTCAGAGAAGGGTTCAGATGGAAAGAAGGAATGGTGTGGATACTGAGGACAGAAGAGCTTCTTGGCTGCCCCTCCACAGCTCACAAGGCTGGAACTATCGCATCAGGCTGAGACTTAGCTTTGTGGGGCATGCAGCTTGGATCCAATGTAATCAAAACTAACCTACATCTAATACTTACATTATGCCAGGCACACTTTTGAGTGCTTTCTATGAATTAACTCAGTTAATCCCCACAAAAATCTCATTTTACCTATTAGAAAATTGAAGCAGATTTAGGCTATGATTTCTGCTTTACTGATGAAGAAACTGGGGCACAAAGAAATTGAGTGAATTGCCCAAGGTCAAGATAACAAATAGTGGAGCTGGAATTTAAACTTAGGATTCTAGCTCCAGAACTATATTCTCACACATCATGATATACTGTCTCTCCTAATATGTTATCAGTATTTTTTCAGAAAACATTTACTTTAGGTATATATGTGTGTGCACGTGCTTCTGTTTGTTCTGAGATGCAATGTAAAATGTATTCATTTGGGTGAGTCACTGACAAAAACATCTAAAAAGTGTTACTCTACACATAGCTTTGCTGAATGGAACACTTTCAACCTTACTAGAGACAATGCAAAAAGTGCTCTTTAACACAACTGTTCCAAATTACATTCCTGCCAGCAGTATAAGATAATTACAGATGTTCTTTCTCACTCTAAATTTAATAGTCAGACTTTTATTGTACTGCCAATCCAGTAGATGTGGAATCATATCGTATGATTTTCAATTGCATTTTTTCTGATTTTTATTATATATATATTTATACAATTTTTGCTATTCAGGGTTTGCCCACTGTGAATCATCTGATATTATTCCTTACTTGTGTGTGTGTGTTATATAATTTTTTATAACAACAATGTGTACAATGCAATCTTCACAACAACTCTCTGAAGAAGTCAGCTATACAGGTGAAGAAGGCTGGGAGAAACCTTGCTGAAAGTCACCCAGCTAATGGTTTGTTGAGCTAATATTTGAGTCCAGATCTAGAGGCACCCTAAACCCCTGGCTATTGTTTTACAGTATATGTCAGGGCCTAAGATCAATTTAAAAAAGAGAAAGGAAAAAATAGTTTCAAACATGTAACCATAAGTCATGTGTCTAATTAGATTTTATACAATTAGCATAGAATATTTCCTTATGTCCTCACAACCATCTGTGAGGTAAAATGGATTTTCTCCATTTTATAGGTGAGGAGACTCACTCCCCAAAGAAGCCAAGAAAATTGCCTTGGAAAGGTGAAATTACTGCTGATTAGAGATAGGCTTACAGCCAAGCATAGTTCTATCGAATTTCAAAAGCCTATGCTTGCAGGATCCAAGATGGAAGGCCAGAGGTAGGCAGCATTCTGTGTCGCTCTGTGACCTGGGACTCAAGTAGTGAGAATCCTGCTTCTCTACAAGCGATATTCCTGCTCCTGTGCAGGAATCACGTCACTGTGCCTGAGTAAAGCTCCAGGCTTCAGCATCAGAGTAGGTCTCCCAACTACTCACCCAAGCAGGACTACCGGGTGCTCAGGTGCCCGATTGGAACCACTGGAAGCAGCACCTGCGCAGAACCTTCAGCCACCCACCTGAGGAGGAATCACAGACACTGCTCCCACACAAGAGTCATGGCAGCTTCTCACATGCAGGATCTCCAGCTGCCATTCCCAAGTAGACCCCCATCTACCAATGTGGGGCTCCTCTGGTCACCGACATCTTGGGACTTTACAGTAGCGCAGATAGGACCCTATAAGCAGTCGCCTGCCTGCACCTGAGAACATCACACAGGCTCTGAAGCCAGCCAGCAGCCACACACTGCATGCCACAGGACTCCTCTGAACTTGTCCAACACCATCGCCAGGCTCCCCCCACCCTGACCAGACACCCCACCGCTGAAAGCAGGCACCTCCATCTTGGGCCACCTTCATCACCGTCTTCAGCGGGGGCAACTCCAAGTTTGAAACTCCAGCTGGATAGGTACCCAGTTTCTAACTGCCCCTTCTCCCCAGCAGCCACTAGCCCAGCACAGTGATGCCCTGGATAACTTCACCATCCTGAGGGCAGAGATACCAGCTAACAACAGATGACCCCACCTATTAGATGAGAAGGGAAGCAGGAAAGTTACTGATCTCCAACCAAATCAATCCATGTTTCTGCCCTAAATTTTTTTTCTCCCTCTATTCTCCCACCCTCACATCCCCAACATATGTGAAACCAAGTACTTTGCATGAATTAGGATTATGAGGACTGGGACATCTGAATAGTATATTACAGTTGTGTTGTATGTTATTGTTTGTTTGTTTTTTTGTTGTCCCTTCTTTCTTTTTTTCCCACCAATTTCTACTATTTTAGACTTTTTTATTTTTCTTAATACATATGTGTGTTTGTTTTCAGTACTCTACTGTCTTCCCACTTACTTATCCACCCCAAATTACTTCCTCTCTCTTCTCCTGCTACTAATCTTCCTCTTTAGATTTCTCTTCCACACTTCCTAACATATAATAATTCTATATTATCACCTCCTCTTTGCTCAGCACATCTTCCTACTCCTCACCCCCTGGTTCTTTGTCCACCATCAGAAACTGTAAACACTTTTACAAGCCTACTGAGTATATTGTAGATAATAATTGATTCACCATTTCTGTAGGTTGTGACCAAATTGTAAAAGTCTTAATAGCAAACATTTGTTTTTAGGGTGTGTATTGTTTATACTGTGATCTGTTAACATTGTCCTTCACCTCAAAGGAGAGGTATTGAAACCCTACAGGGGAATTGGAGGAGGGGCAGAGCAGAGCCGCTGCCCCGCTGCCCGCGCCTACAAGGTAGGCAGACCTGCGACTGACCGGCAGAACAGGCCAAGCGGCCTGCCTGCGTGGTAGACACGTCACCCCAATTGGAGGAGGGGCAGAGCAGAGCCGCCGCCCGCCGCCCGTGCCTGCAAGGTAGGCAGACCTGCAACCTGGAGAACAGGCCCAGAAGCCTGCCAGCGTGGTAGACAGGTCACCGCTATTGGAGGAGGGGCCCAGCCATTGCCCGCAAGGTAGGCAGACCACGTGACCTGGAGAAGGGGCCCAGCAGCCTGCCGGCATGATAGACAGATCACCCCAATTGGAGGAGGAGCACAGCCACCGCCTGCCCGTGCAAGGGAGACTTTGCAACTATACAAGAGCAATATAAATATATAGGGGGAAAATTCAATAACACAACAGTTTCACCAAGCAGAAAGAAACGCAAGCAGTATGAAAACACAAGGAAAGAAAGGACCACAAGCAATGCAGGTCAACTCAACTTTAGAAGAGGTAATAGCTGCAGCAGATGGAATGTCAGATAAAGAATTTAGGATTTACATGCTTCAGATGATCTGGAGTCTCAAGGAAGACATTAGACAGCAAAATCAGACAATGAAAGATCACTTCAACAATGAATTACATAAACAAATACAAGAAGCAAAGGATCAACTATACAGGGAGATAGAGGTTATAAAAAACAAACAAACAGAAATCCTAGAAATGCAGGAAGCAATAAACCAACTTAAAAACTCAATTGAGAATACAACCAGCAGAGTAGAACACTTAGAAGATAGAACATCAGACAATGAACACAAAGTATTTCTACTTGAAAAAAACATAGACAGCTCCGCGAGACTCTTAACAAATGATGAGCAGAACATCAAAGAAATATGGGATAACATAAAGAGACCAAACTTAAGAGACATTGGGATACAGGAAGGTATAGAGGTCCAAACCAACGGAATGAGCAATCTGTTCAATGAAATAATACGAGAAAACTTCCCAGACTTGAAGAATGAGACAGAATCCCAAATCCTAGAAGCCTACAGGATGCCGAACGTGCAAAATCATAAGAGATCCACACCTAGACACATTATAATGAAGATGCCCAATATACAGAATAAGGAGAGNAGACACTAGTATGGCAATATGTAAATCAATGGATATGTAACTGATGTGATGCTGCAATCTGTATACGGGGTAAAAATGGGAGCTCATAACCCACTTGAATCAAAGTGTGAAATATGATATATCAAGAACTATGTAATGTTTTGAACAACCAACAATAAAAAATTTAAAAAAAACAGATGAGATCTAGATGGTCTCTTTCTGAAACAAGGAAAAAAAAAGAGTCAAATAGATGACCACACAATAATTCTGGGTGACTTTAACACACTTCTTTCACCACTGGATAGGTCTTCCAAACAAAATCTAAAAAAAGAAACTATAGAGCTCAATAGTTCAATCAATAACTTAGACTTAACTGACATATATAAAAATATTTCTTTCTTCAATGAGCAAATACAATTTCTTCTCAGCACCACATGAATCCTTCTCTAAAATATATCATATAATATGCCACAAAGCAACTCTTAGCAAATATAAAAGAGTACAGATACTACCCTGCATTCTATTAGATGATATGGAATGAAGTTAGAAATCAGTGATAAAATTAAAATAAAACCTATTCCAACACCTGGAGACTAAATAATATGCTATTTAATGAACAATGGGTTGCAAAAGACATCAAGAAGGTGATCAAAAAATTATTAGAGATGAATGAGAACACAGATTCAACGTGTTGAAGTCTTTGGGACACTATGAAGGCAGTGGAAAAAGTAAATAAAATTGACAAACCTTTAGCCACGCTAATGAAGAAAAGGAGAGAGAAAACTCAAATTACTAACATACGTGATGAAAAAGGAAATATCACAATGGACACTACAAAAATACAGGAGATAATTAGCAATTAATTTGAAAACTTGTACTCCAATAAAATAGAAAATATCAAAGGCATTGACAAATTTCTAGAGTTATATGATTTGCCCAAATTGAAACATCATGATATACACAATTTAAACAAATCTATTTCAAGAAATGAAATAGGAGACGCCATCTGATCCTACCAAGAAAAGCCCAGGATGGGATGGATACACAGCTGAGTTCTCCAAGACCTTTAAAGAAGAACTAATACCAGTACTCTTCAATTTATTTCAGGAAATAGAAAAAGAGGGAGCACTTTCAAATTCATTCTCTGAGGCCAATATCAGCCTGATTCCAAAACCAGGCAAAGATACATCAAAGAGAGAAAATTTCAGATGAACATAGGTGCAAAAGTTCTCAATAAAATTCTGGCAAATCGAATACAAAAATGTATCAAAAAGATAATGCACCACAATCGAAGTGGGGTTCATCCCAGGGATGCAAGGTTGGTTCCACATACGGAAGTCAATAGATGTAATTCATCACATCAATAGACTTAAAGATAAGAACCATATGATCATCTCAATAGATGCAGAAAAAGCATTTGACAAAATACAGCAGCCCTTCATGTTCAAAACACTAGAAAAACTAGAGATAACAGGAAAATATCTCAACATTGTAAAAGCTATCTATCCTAAGCCCCAGGCCAACATCATTCTAAAGGGAGAATGATTGAAAGCATTCCCTCTAAAAACTGGAACAAGTCAAAGATGCCAGAACTGCCATCTTGCAATAATATGCCAAAATGACAAATGCAAAGAGGAAGAGGAGAGGCACCTAAGGGATGGTGTTCTCTAGACCTTTTAGAAAATGCAGACTTGCCAGGTGCAGTGGCACATGCCTGTAATGCCAGCTGCTCAGGAGGCTGAGGCAGGAGGATCCTGAGTTCAAAGCCAGCCTCAGCAACAGCCAGGCCCTAAGCAACTCAGTGAGACCATGTCTCTAAATAAAATACAAAATAGGGCTGGCGATGTGGCTCAGTGGTCGAGTGCCCCTGAGTTCAATCCCTGGTACCAACCCCCAACCAATACAGTCTTGTTCCTTTAGACACACACTTTATGTGACTTTAAAATAAAGGTGATACGGAAACATCAATAGATTTGGTGCTATTTGAAAAGGGATGCCCCACAAATGTTACCAAGGCAGAACTGGAAGTCTATAATGTTACCCAGAATGCTGTTAGCATTGTTACAAACAAACAAGGGCAAGATTTTTGCCAGAGAATTAATGTGTGTATTGAGCACGCCTAAAAGCCGAGATACCTTCCTGAAAGGCATCAAAGAAAATGAGGAGGAAAAGAAGGAAGCCAAAGAGTACCCGAGTTTAACTGAAATGCCAGCATGCTCCACCCACAGTAGCACACTTTGGGAGAAATAATGGGAAGAGGCTGAACTTCTGGAACCTATTCCCTATGAAGCATGGCATAATAGGTTTTAAAAAAATAAGACCTCTGGTCTTTAAAAAGAAAACAAAACCTCCATGCCTGGTGGCACATGCCTGTAATTCCAGTGGCTCAGTAGGCTGAGGCAGGAGGATCTCAAGTTTAGATCCAGCCTCAGTAACTAGTGAGGCCCTGTCTCAAAATAAAATGTCAAAAAGGACTGGGGATGTGGCTCAGTGGTTAAGCGGCCCAGGTTCATCCCCAGTATCAAAACAACAACAACAACAAATGACCACCCAGCCTCCACCATCAAAAAATATTTTAAAATCTCCAAACCAAAGTCTATGCTGTTCCATAATCATGTTGCCTGTCCATAGATATTCTTGTTTGGAGGTAAAGGCCTCCCAAAATCCAGGCCAGACTGATCAACTCTTAATGCCCAGTCTTGACCTCCCATTCTACCATTTCTCCAGAGCACCAACAAACTTGGGCAATGTCAAGTCTACTCCTACCATCTATCTGCAGAATCTTGGCCTGGGGCAGCCTTAACCACAGTCCCAGCCCTGGAGGATCCTATTAAATTGGTTAGAGTAGAAGAACTCCCACAGATTCATCATCCACTCCCTCAGGTTTCTCTGATGAAGTCCATTCAACACTTCTCATGGTAACCAGAAAATTCAAAGTTGGAGTTCTCAAATCACCTGCAAATTTAGAAAACAATCCAAAATCACTGGTAACACCTTGGACCCATTATGTCAGGATGGCTGGGGATGATACCAAACACCCAGAATAGTTAAAGCTCCCCTGGTGATTCCATTTTACAGTCAGGATTGAGAAACCCTGGGAAATCATCTTCTTTAAGCTCCAGCAGCCATGCTCACAGTGATTTGCACATTTGAGTAGCCATAGAAAATCCTCAGAAAAACTCACTCAACCTACTACCCCTAGAGAGTCCATATTTGAGTCTGGACCTGGGAGTCTGCATTCTTAACAGTCATCTCAGATATTTTCACTTTGAGTCAGCAGTAGGCCACATTTGGGAAATGCTGCCTTTAGAGGCATGGGAGTGAGATGGAAGCAGGAGGACTCTGGCCCTTTAAGGTCTGATTGAGGGATGGCATTTACAACAGCTGTGAGGCAGAGCAGGTCCCTACTCTTTTCTTTCTCCTTCTGGATGAGGTGAGAGAGGCGGTCCTGCTCGTTGACTTCAGCCTCTTAAAAAGAGAGTGAGAAGGGCATTCTGCCTTACCCACCTCCTCTTTCTGATCCTTTGATGCTGAGAGCTCAAGTTATAGGAGACCTACTTTGGCCTAGGAGGTCGTCTTGGGAAGCAATATAGGGCCTGCCTTTCTTTCATTCCTTGTCCCATCCTTGGTCCTAGAGACTGGATGTGGTTACTTGAGTGAAACAAAGGGATAAGAGTGACACTTTTGGGGCTTGGTCTGGAACTCTTGGTCTGAACACTAAGCCTGTCAAGATGGTCTTTCCCAACACTCTTAGAATACTTCTTTGGGGACTGGTGCTCTCCCTGAAACATGGGGTCCAAATGGAAAAGCTAGACCATCCCTCTATCATCCCCCTGCCCATGGAATTCCCTACCTTGCCACAGTATCACGAGCTGGTAGAAGAAGAACCACAAAATCAGCAGAGGGAGCCACAGCTTGGAGTATATCCTCTACAGTACATGCTGGAGTTGTACCAGCGTTCAGTTGATCCCGACGGACGTCCTAGGAAGAATCGCACCATCAGAGCCACCATGGTGAGACTGGTGAGGCCTTTGGCCCATGTAGCAAGGCCTAAAAGAGGTGAGTTCTGGTGTCCCCATTCTACCCTAGAGTTGGGAGAAGGGCAGAAGAGTGTAAAGAACAAGGAATCTGTGGGTTTACTGTCAGGCCTCACTGCCTGGTGCATGTAGGCATGGCTTCATTTCTTTTTCTTTTTGGTGCTAGAGATTGAACCCAGGGTGCTCTACAACCAAATCAGTCTCCAGCCATTTGGGGGGGGGGGTGGTACTAGGAAATGAACTCGGGGGCACTCAACCACTGAGCCACATCCCCAGCCCTATTTTGTATTTTATTCAGAGACAAGGTCTCACAGTTTCTCAGCACCTTGCCATTGCTGGCATTGAACTTGCAATCCTCCTGCCTCAGCTTCCCTAACTGCTGGGTTTACAAGTGTGCACCACCATGCCCGGCCCCAGTCCTTTTCAATTAATTAATTTGTTTATTTATTAGTACTGAGGATTGAACCCAGGGGTGCTTAACCACTGAGCCACATCCCCAGCCCTTTTTCATGCTTTATTTAGAGACAGGGTCTTGCTGAGTTGCTTAGGGCCTTGCTAAGTTGCTGAAGCTGGCTTTGAACTTGCAGTCCTCCAGCACCAGGCTGTGGAGCTGTACAATGACAGACATGCACTACCACACCTGGCTGATTTTTAAATTTTGAGAAAGGGTTTTACTAATTTGCTGAGGGTCTTGCTAAATGGCTGGGGCTGGCCTCAAACTTGTGATTCTCCTGCCTGTGCCTCTTGAGTCACTGGGATTACAGATATGTACCACCATGCCCTGGTTTTGAAAGGACAGCAAGCTCAGGAAACTTGGCTCCAAGCCTATTTTCCTTTAGGGACCCAGCTTAAGAACAGATTAGCTCGGGGCCTGCTGAAAAATCTTTTCCATTCCCCACAACGACTGAGTAATGTGTTAGCCACTTTCTTTCATAAAAATCTTATACCTTGTTATCTGTGAAAACTGTAATTGAGCTGCATTTTTGGAGGGCTGTTTATGTGGTGGTTTGCTCTTAGAAGGCAAGTAGTACAGGATGCTGTGTTGGGGAGACTTATAAGCCCTCAGAAAGGATGAGAAAAGCTAACACCTGAGGATATGCGAGCATCTGTGACAGTATTTAATTAATAAAAGCCAGTACCACTTGTAGTTGTGGGGCAATTGACAACTTTAGAGACAAGAAAACTATGGCATGGAGAGAGAAAGCAACTGGCAAATGTCAAACAATGGGTGGCAGAGATGGAGTTTGAGCTCAAGTCTGATTCTAAAATCTGTCTATAACTTTTTAAACCTTTAAGGGCAGTATCCCAACAGGCCAAGAAGTTCTCCTATTTGGGCCATGCTGCGACCTTGAGATTTTGGAAACAAATATGCTTTCAGATTTTCTTTGTCCCCATCTTGCTCAATTCTGCTTCGAACATCTGCATTAGACACTCTTCCAGGACAGCAGCAGGTGTGCAGGGTTCTCCAGGGAATGTAGGCAGCCATCAACTTCAAGGAACTCCTGAGAACCTGATGAGATTAATCTGGGTTTTTTTTTTCACTAGTCTCCAATGACAACGGACAGAATTCACACTCATCTTCCAAGTAAAACAACCAATACTCTCCTAGCTATCTCTTACCATGGGCTTTTTGTGTGTCGGGCATTGCAGAAGATACTGTACAAAACTACCACCCTTAATCCTTGCCATTACCAGATGAGGTTGGTTAATAAACATAATATTTTATAGATGAAAAAACTGAGGCTCAGTAACTTCACCAATGTCACGCAGCTAGTAATTGTTAGTCAGGAGTCAAATCTAGGCTCTCAGGTCCCAGAGCCTGTGCTTTTAATCAACATGATATGCTGAATTCCCAAGAGATTTTAATTGAGCACTAGGCACTATATCTGGGTTGAGTATATGCAGGCAAATAACTACTTTCTTGATTTCTAGGAGGTTCTGGAATAATAGAATGGGTAGATAAATAATCACATAATGTTATAAGTGCTTAGAAGAGGATGAGCAATTGGGATCCCAGGACTCCAGAGAAGAAATGCTTCAGGCCTGGGGATATAGCACAGTTGGTAGAGTGCTTGCCTCACATGCACAAGGCTCTGGATTCAATCCCTAACACCACACACACACACACACACACACAAAAAAATGGCTCACTATTTGGAGCAGAGAAATGGAAGCAGAGAGAATGTTGGAAGGCCTCATTGAGAAGGTAATATTTAAGCTGGAACTTAGGAAAGGAGGAGTAAGGAGAAGATTACATTTTCAGAGAAGTTCATCCTGATTTAGGAAAGAGAAAATAACTTGGTGTGGGTGGATATTCATTCAACAAATATTGTATTCAGCACCTACTGAGGGCTAAGCATGCAAATGTGATTAAGACAGGCAAAGCTACTGGCTTGGAGCATGTGTTCTGGTGGGGAGATAAACATGCAAACAGTTAAGTTGCAATTTGTGGCAAATGCTGGCAAATGCTATCAAATGATGAAGTAAGTTATGATTGAGAAAAGCAATGAAGTCATCTCTTTCCGTGGGGTTATGTGAAGGTATCTTTGAAGAGGTAACGTTTGAGCTGAGGTCTGTTAAGAAGAGAGACATGAGAAGAGTGGAGAGACACCTGACTTAGGTTTAAGGAACAACATGTGCAAAGGCCTAGAGGGAAGAATTCCCAAAAGAATTTAATTGAGCACTAGGCACTATATCTGGGTTGAGTATATGTGGGCAAATAACTACTTCCCTGATTTCTAGGAGGTTCTGGCTAGAGTCTAGAGAGCACTGCAGAGAATGGCAGGATATGAGGCTGGTGAGAGGTGGGGTCTCAGTGGCCCTGAGGAGGGCCCCAGATTCCTTTCCTAACTGCAGCACAAAGCAGATCAAGTCAAGTTTGTACTAATGCTGTGAGGCTGAAAAGGAGGATGCCTACAATTAGGCATATATCCCAGCCGACTATGAAGCATACTGGTATCTTAGAGACTCTGGAAAGGATCCAGAAGCAGATGACAGATTCAGTCACACGGGATGTATGAGTCCTTCCTTTCCCTGAAAAGTTCTGAGCAGACCCTTCCTGGCTCTGATCCTCAGCAACCCCACCCTGCTTCAGGAAACGGGTGAGGTCAAGGTCTGAAAGGAAAGGGCAGTTCCTCACTAGACAGCCTGCTAGAGGTTTGGGTTGAGTTCCTTTTCAGGCAGGGTGGGCCTCTAGGAAAGATTATTGTAAGATGGGAGTGTGGAATAACATAAGAAAGCAAACACAGGCCTGGCTTGGGCCTGTGTGCATGATGGCTAGTGAGTGCCCCAATCCTGAGGGTGTGTTAAGCATGAGTTAGAATACAAACTTTTAGAAGTATTCTGGAACATCAAAATATTAAAGAGTTCTCTTTAATCCCCAGCACTGTTACAATCCCAGGCTTGTGGATTCAGTGGAGGAGCAAGGTTAGATGAATAATATATAAATTAATGTGGAAATACTAAGATGTTTGTAAGGAGAGAGAAGACCTTTTCCTGAGATGACTGGTTTTGTAGTCTTTGCTCTTGACCTTTACCAGGAGGGGGAGGAGCACAAGTTGGGAACTCTGCAGGCCCAGCCTTCCTACCCTTTGGCCACTGGGTGTCAGCACAACAGTTTGGATTAAATCTCTCAATTGCTAAGGGGCATGTAGTTTTTAATAGATTTGCCAGCAAACAAAATATTGGTGATCAAGGCCTTGTTGAGATGGTATTTAGAGAAGTGAGGGTAAAAAGAATGGGGAAAATGGAGAGCCATTTCTATAAAGGAATGGGAAAGGGAGAGATGGGGCGTTAAAGGAGAAATGGCCAAAAGATACTTAAGCAATTTTTAAAAAACTACTTGTCGTTGTAAATGGACAGAATGCCTTTATCTTATTTATTTTTATGTGGTGCTGAGGTTCAAACCCAGTGCCTCTCACGTGCTAGGCAAACACTCTGCCACTGAGCTACAGCCCCAGCCCAAGAAACAATTCTTGAAGTTGTTGAAAGACAGAAACAGCAACAATACCTGTCCCCACTAGTGATATAATTATTCTATGGTGCCTTGGTCCTGGATTTAAAACAATGACAGAATAGCACCCAATATTGAATTGTTGCCCCAAACCTGCATCTGTATAGTGATGTGAAATAAGGACTCCTTTTAAAATATTTTAAACTTTTTTATTATCTTTAGTTACACATGACAGTAGACTATGTTTTGGCAGAATATACATACATGAAGTATAACTTATTCTATTTAGGATCCCACTCTTGTGTGGAGTTTCCTGGTCATGTGTACAAATACAAGGCTAGGAAAGTTAGGGCCAAGTTTCTACTGTCTTTCCTATCCCGCCCTCCCTTCCTTCCCCTTTGTTGAATCCAATGGATTTCTATTGTTCCCCTCCCCAACCTCCCCGTGGGTTAGCAATCAGAGCCAATCCCAAGAAACGAAAGACCACATGTTCTCTCTGAAATAAGGACCCTTAATCCACGTATGTTTCAACATGTCTTTTAGTCACCTTTAGTAGTCAATAATATAATTGACTCTTCTATGCTTGAGTTTTTCCCCTGAGTCTAGAACTGTAAAGTGATCTAAAAGTGAGACAAAATTACTTTCTTTAGTGTTTTAATTTGTATTGGTGCACTATAGTTATACATAATAGATTCATCATGACACATTTTACATGGACATGACATAATTTGATCAATTTCATTCACAGTACTTCCTTTTCCCTTACCTCCTCCCTCCCCTGACCAACTTCTTGGCCACTGGTACAGTTTCTTTTCTTAATGGCAACCAGCTTGAGTTCACATTTTAACTTTACCATATACTGGCTATGTGTCCTTCATGGTTTTGGTTTCTGTGGTGCTGGGATTGAACCCAGGGCCTTACATATGCTAAGCAAAAGTGCTCTCACCACCTAGATACATCCAGCACTTGGGTGTGTGTCCTTTGACATAGCTTCTGTGAGCCTCAATTTCCTTGTCTGCAAAATGGGAATAATAAGTATCTCATAAGACCATTGAGGATTCAAGAGTTTGATAAATATAAAGCATCTTATACATTCATAAGTGTTCAACAAATGATAGATATTATTACCTTGAGTTAATTTCAGGGCTGATTACAGCTGTGTTTCTCTTGAACAGTTTTGTAAAGGATTTTCAGGCTCAATATCCAGGCAAGACACTAATCCCCTGACCCTGTTCTGTCTTATGTGTTCAGGTTCCTGGCATATGCAAACCCTGGACTTTCCTCTCGGACCAAAGCAGGAAGTATACCAACTAGTCAGAGCCACTGTGGTTTATCATCAACAACTCCACCTAGCTCACTTTAATTTATCCTGCCATTTGGAGCCCTGGGCCCCACAAAGCCCAACCAACCACTTTCCTTCAGGAAGAAATTCCTCAAAGCCTTCTCTGATGTCTAAAGCCTGGACAGAGATGGACATCACACAACACATTCTGCAGACACTCTGGAATCACAAGCGTCACAGGGTCCTAAGACTTCACTTTATGTGTCGGCAGCAAAAAGGTAGCATGGTTCCTGGGATCCAATGGAATGGCACTTCACCTTTGGACACTGCCTTTGTGCTACTCTATTTTAATGATACTCATAAAAGTGGCCAGAAGCCTAAACTTCCCAGTGGACTAGAGGAAATATTAGAAGGGGGATCTTCTCTTTTAAGGAGGGTCCGGCAAGCAGGCAGCATCCTGCCTAGGGTTTCTGACTCTTCCCAGAAAAAATATGGGTCTGCAAATAATCAGTCAGCAAATAATCAATGTTCCCTTCATTCTTTTAAAGTCACCTTCCAGCAGCTGGGCTGGGATCATTGGATCATTGCTCCTCATCACTATACCCCAAACTACTGTAAGGGATCCTGTCCTCGGGTACTACACCATGGTCTCAATTCCCCCAATCATGCCATCATTCAAAACCTTGTCAATGAGCTGGTGGACAAGAATGTCCCCCAACCCTCCTGTGTCCCTTATCAGTATGCTCCCATGAGCATCCTTCTGATTGAGGAAACTGGGAATATTCAGTATAAGGAGTTTGAGGGTATGATTGCTCAGTCTTGTACATGTAGATAATGACACAGGAACAGCTAGCTCAGGTTGCCCATGTAATTGGAGAATGTGAAAGATGTACGTGATCTTAAATCTATAGGTCCTATCCCTTGCCCTAAGTATTGTTTCTTTAGTCTCTTCCCCCATTTATAATCTACTCAGTTGATGAGAACTGTGCTGATACCCATTTGACCTAGTCAAATTTAGTCACTAGAACAAATCTGACCACTACTATTGGTCAGCACAATTTGATCACCAGTTAGAGCCCTTACTGCTTGGGTAAGATGGTCCTTTGGAGATGTTCTATTTTGATATTTTTATTGTGACTTTTTCAAGTCACTGGAAGCTGATAGAAGTTTATAAAGTATCCCACCAAAGCCTGGGAAAGGTGGATTTTTGCTAGTGTTCAGCTTCTAAGGCTCTGGAAGATTTGGAGTGGTATTAGTAGCTTAAGATTTTTGTATCCTCTTCCTCCCCTCCTGTCTCTTGTAAATTAATGTCTCCTATCCAGACTGCCTGCTTCTATGCTCCTTCCACCTTCTAATTCTTGGACTGGAGAACTTTGTAGGTAACCATCTTTATAAAAATCTTCATGTAAACGTGTAGGGCTTTTCCTCTCAGCCTCTGCTTCTGGGAAAAGGCCCACAGGGAAGCATCACCATGGAGTTGTCTGAGATGGCAGTTTGCTTCAACACCACCAGCATTTGTGGTAAAGAGGGGAAGAGCTGCCATTGCTGATTATGATGAGGGAGATATTTCAAACTTTCACAGGATGTTTCATTATGCTACATAACATTTAAAGTCCTGTAATCACACCCAAAGAAAGTTCCTTGGTGGCTCAGAGATCAGGAGGCCTGTTTGGGGGAGGAGAAGACTGTTTTGGTGGAGAGGAGAGTGAGCCATACAGAGGCCTGGAACTGCCTTCATTCTGGGCTTGCCTGTTTCATGTATCCATTTGGGCTCTGGACATTAGACTTAGGGAGATGGGGAGAAATGGAACTCAGTTGTGGGCTAACTGATGCTTGTGTTGTGACTCTGTTCTATATTCCTATGTTGTATTTAAGTGATGGGATGGGGATGTGTTACAAATACCTTGAAGGAAAAGTAAAATATGAGAAGATGAAATTGTTAAAATATATTGTGCATGTGTAGAAATATAACAGTGTAGAATTATAACACATTAATAATAATTAAAAAATCTTTTTTGTTCAAGAAGATCATGAATATTTGGGGAATTGGGAGAACAGGTAGAAGGAATTTGTTTCCTTTGTTGGCTTTTAGCTATGATTAGGATCTCATCTCTAGTCCCTATGGGGCAGGTCTGCAGGCTCTTCGGAATTCTGCTTTCTTAAAGGCATACTGCTGGTGAACAGGACTCACCAACATACCCTATTGAGGAAGCCTGGTAAGTCTTTCCCTCTGCCCAACTCTTCCTCCATAAGTTAGTGGGATGGGATTGATTAAGGGTGGGTACATGTGTTTGCAAATGTTAATCCCTATCTTTCTTATCCATCATAAATTAACTCATTTTTACCACTCCCTTCTCAACAGTTAATTCTAACTAGACTAAATATGCTGCAAGTGAATATCTCACAAGTCTATGCATACATAAATGCTATTCTTCCCTTTAAGGAATTGTTCCTTAATATTGCTTTGTCCATCTACCTACTGCAGCTTTAGGAATCGGCTAAGGTGTTTTGTTTTTGTTTTTTTTTTTTTTAAATCTCGGTAGCTCCCATGCCCCTCCAGACTCAGGTAGGTGTCCACTTTGTGTTCACATAGCATTACATGCTCTCCCTCAGTATACACTAGTGTAACTGTTTATTGCAAAAAGGGTGGAGCTCATTTTGAGGGGTTTCACCGTGTCATACCCCTGTTCTCTATTGCTAAACCCCAGTACCTAGTAAGTCATTAACACAAACACAGAACACTAACAATACTTGTTACAGAGTGGAAAATTCAACCCAGGGCCTCATACCTGCTAGACAAGTAGCCTACCCCTGAGCTTTATACCCCACCCAACAGTGATGTTTTTGTGGGGGATGCGTTCTTCCTAATACAATAATTCAATATTTGCATAGTTCAGTAAATTTTTTCAGTGGAATAAGTGTAACTTATGCACATACTTTGTACATAAATTAAGATGATTAATATTTGTGCCTCATTTCAAAAGCATGCTACAAATGTCAATAGAATGTGACAGTTTTGTTACTGAACAAGGCAGTTTGTGAAATCATATGTACCTCATTTTGAACTGAGAGGAGATATGGGCTTTTAGTCCAGTCATTTTCCCAGTCTGCCTGGATTATGCACAAATACATAACAGGCCTGAAGACAAACCTTGGTTATAGGACCAGATCCCGAGTTCAGTCTCTTGGTTCTTTGGGATTTGCAGAAAGTCCTGAACTCCTAGCCTTGAGTCCTGAATACCTGTGAAACAATCTGTTTAGGGAATACTCAGTTAATTGGCCCTATTATCCATTAAGCCCAGACTCATCAAAACCCCCAAAGAAATCACTGGCTGTTAGTTTAATTGAAGTGTCCCGCAAAATCTCATGTGTAAGATGAGATGTAGAAGAGAAATGTTTGGGTTTAGAGGAGAAATGATTGAGTTAGAAGAGCCTTAGGGATTAATGGAATGACAACCATAGGCTGGTAGGCTGGTGGTTAGAGGAGGTGGGTCCCTGGGGCATGCCTTTGGGATATCTATTTTGTCCTTGTTGAGCAGAACTCACTCTCTTCTGCTTTCTGGAGGGATGGCTTGAGCCACTTCCTTCTGCCACACTTTCACGGTGATGTTCAGTTGTCCTTGAGCTCTGAGGAACATAGGTGGCTCTCTGTAGACCGAGGCCTCTGAAACCATGAGCCCCCAAATAAACTTTTCCTCCTCTAAAATTGTTCTTGCCTGTTCTTTCAGCGAGAGTGGCAAAAAAGCTCTCACTAAGATACTGGCAGAATGGGGTAAGTTGTGATTGATGTGATGGATTCTTTTTTTTTTTTTTTTTGAAATATGGCTTTAGCTCAGCATTGTTTCTCAAATCTGAAGAGATCTCTACTTTAAACCTTCCTCTGAGAGGAAGGAGACATACATGTAGTAGTGGAGTGTGTGTATGTGTGCGTGCATACTGTGGGGGATCTGTCTGTCTACAGAGACTTAGTCCAGAGAAGGAAAGTAGGAAGCAAAATCCAACAAACTCAGTGAATAGGACTGAATACCATTCGATATATGGAAGCAAAAGGAGCAAGCATTTAAACTTGCTTCTTGCCCTGGAATCTTGAGGCAAAATTGAGGAATCAGGCAAAAACTTATCTTCCATTCCACCAAGTAGTTGGGCACTTAATCTTATTAAACAAGATTTCATATGTCTTCAGTTAATTCTCCCAATAGTACTATGGAACAAGAGATACTAGCCCCATTTAAAAAGTTTCACTGAGCTAAATTTCATATAGCATAAAAGTGGCCACATTAGGTATACAGTTGAGTTTTTAGAATATTCAGAGTCATGCAAATATAATCATAGCTGGAATTACAGGCATGTACCATCACACCTGGCACCCCATAGGAGCTTAATTCTGTTGATATCTTTGCTGCACAGAAGCTTTTTTAATATACTTTTTAGTTTAGGTGGACACAATACCTTTATTTTTATGTGGTGCTGAAGATCAAACCCAGTGTCTCATGTGTGCCAGGTGAGTTCTCTACCATTGAGCCACAACCCCAGCCCCTGAACAGGAACTTTTTAATGTAAACTCATTTATCAATTTTTGTTTTTGTAGACTGTGCTTTGGGGATCATATCCAAGAATTCATTATCCAGATGAATATCATGGAGCTTTACCCAGAGTTTCTCATGGTAATTTTAGTTTCAGGTCTTAGCACTTTAGTATGGTGTGAGATAAGGGTCTAGTCTTATTCAAGTGTGTGATTATTCACTTATCCTGACACCACTTCTTGAGGAGACTATCCTTTTATCTTTGGGTGTTTGGGGCACCTTTGTCAAAAAGCGGTTGTCTCCAAACATGTGGATTTATTTAGAAGTTCTCTATTCTGTTGTATTGATCTGTGTGTCTGTTTTTATACCAGTGCCATACTGTTTTGCTTCCTATAGCTTTGTTGTATATTTCAAAGACAGAAATCTGATGTCCTTAGCTTTGTTCTTTTGGTGTAATGACAATCTATTTATTTAGGGCCTTTTGTTCCATAAAAAAATTATGACTATTTTTTATATTTTTGTGAAATAATGCCATTAGAATTTTGACAGATATTGCATTGAATCTATATGTTTTGGGTAGTATGGATGTTCCTGAAAGATCAGTCCTTGTCTGTGATGCCAATCCAATAATGAAGACATGGTTTTGAGAAAAAGGAGAAAGAAGATTACTAGCTTTGCTAGCAAAGGAAAAACACAGGGGACTCCTGTCCCAAAGGCTATGATTCTGCCCATCAGCAGGAATAGGAGGGAGATTTTAAAGAGGTGATTCAAAGGCTGCATTCCACCTGTTCTCCATTGGAGGTGTAATTCACTTGTTAATTTGCGAGATAGTCATTTTTGAGACCTTCGGGTACCATCCCCAAAGTCTGGAATACTTCATTCCTATAGTGGGTGGGTGCTGAGGGACACACAATTCTGCCAAAAATGGGGAAGAAAAGTAATCCTGTTTCCCCTGAGATTAGAGAGGGGAAGAGATTAGGGAGGAACAGGGAGAGAGGAAGAGAGAGAAACAGGTCCATTTTAAAAATCATTTGCAGTGGCAGAGCAGCAAGGGCTACATTCAAAGCATAAAGTGGGCAACTGCTACATTTCCTCACAGTCAACTTCTACATTCCATTTCTATGGAAAAATGGGTGACAACACCTCCAAACTGATTCTGGCTAAAAGGGGGCAAAGTTGAGGGAATAAACCAAAGCCCTTGTTCTCTACCAGGTGGGGTGTGGAAACTTAAAGGTATTCAGCATCAGAGCAGTCCAGAGGTCCATGGTGGCAGATGGCAGTTGACTGGACAAGGCATACATAGGGCAGGGATCATGCTAAGACAACAATAATGAGACAGCAAAGCATTACTTTTTTATAAACAATTAGCACAAATGCAATTAGTATTTCAGCCAATCTCTGAAAACCATGAAGACAGTAATTCATATCAGCAGGAAACAGATCAAGTTTGTCAATGTAGGAGGTTAGGAAGGTTTGTAGGTCTATGAGATCAGGCTCAAATTAACTCAGGACAAAATTGCAACTCTAGAGTCCTTTATGATCAGTATTAGGCACTCTCACACAAGGACCTTCCTTTAGAGCCTCCAGCTTTACTTTTGGTAGAGGTGACACACATGTACATCTTAAGTTACATTAAAAAATATTTAGTAAATGTAAGACTATGCTTAAGCTATACTTTCGCATCAGGTGTTTAGATCTAAGTTGGTCAAAACTGACCTTTTTCCTGTCTATTAAGAGTCAGATGAGATTCCTCAGATCACTCTTGGGGACATGTGTGAAGCCTCCTGGCTCCTTCAGCTTTCCTTTACCAGTGGTGCCACCTGCCAGGATGGGTTGGGGTCTGGCTGACCATATATGGCTTCTCTTGGAAGCATCAGGGACATTTTGGTCTCCAATGCTTCTCCTCTTGGCAGAATTTGCACTGGTTGGCTTCCTGTTCTTAGGGTCCCCTGGATCTCATTGATCAGCAGCTTTGGTGACTTATCAGAGTTGCAGGGCCCAGAGAAGGGTCCCATCATTCTCTGGGTCTTGGCTGACCTTAGAGGACAAGGACCAAAATGTTGGCTGCTTTTTCCTTGGCACTTTTATTCCTGACATTGGTCTCCAAGTTTTTGGTTTAAAACACCCAGCAAGCCAGTTTCACCAATCTTAAAGAGGGAGCTACAGGTTATAACTTCAATATCTATAATTTTACAGTTACACCTTTTATTTAATTGGGGTTAGTATTTAGTACCAGAAGTCAGCATTTTATACTTTCTGTCTTGTACTGGATGGCTTATATCTCAAATTGTTGTTGTTGTTGTTGTTTTAAGAAGTGCCCCTGCAAAACACTAATGGGCAACATTTATAAATTTTACAAGGAAAATACAAAATTAAATTAAAAGCAAAAACACATTCAGTTTGTATAATAGCTATGAACCAAGAAAAATTACTGTTTTATAATCTTGAACCTTGACTTAGTTATATATTATATCCCCTATTTGAGATCACAGTAATCTTTACAACAAAAAATCAATATTTTGGGCACAACTTTAAATGGGCTGAAGTCTAGCCTAGTTTGAAGCCATTCTAACATGTAATAAGGTCAAAGGCAGAGTTTTGCTCAGATTAAGGCACGGCTCTTCGCACATAACAATACAATATTACATCTGACACATGAATCAAGGATAGGCTAAGAGCTTTTCACTTTCTTTTTGTGGAAAAAGTACAGAATGCTTCCATGTTTACAGTGTCACCTTTAAACAGATCAGACTCTCATTATCTTCAAAAAATGGATTTTAATTCCAATTCCAGTATGAAGAGTAACACAAAATTTTATATATAATTATTGACAACAAGTAACTTCATCCAGCTATAAAACATCAAACGACATGAATAGATACCAATCAAATTTGTTATTTCTATACAAATCCAAGATTTTTCTATAAATTTTAGTTTAGATAACATCATCTTTGCAAAGGGCTGCCCTAAGCTTTACTTTACCTAAGTTTAACTTTTTTTAAGAACAATTTAGAGTTCAAAGTGTATGGTAACAAGAATCACAGGTCTGCATGGGTTAACAAAAATCAAAGGATAGCCTGAAATCTTATACACTTAGGAAACACTGTTAATGATCAGAAATTAACTTAGTTACAGCAAACGGATGTAAGACAGGTCTTCAAATGACAGTGTGGCCCTTCTATGTAAGATACAATGCATAAAAGAGCACTTATTGGTTATCTTGCTGGTAAACTTGCAAAAACTTTCATTTTGTAAACTTTTACATAACACGTAGACAAGGCTTAGACAGATATACTTCTCAGATGCATACATACACCTAGTCACACATATTTAGAGTGTCAACTATATTGTTATAACTGAAGAGTTATAATCATTTATGACTTTAAAAACAAGTACAATCTTTTCTTTGATATGCCCATGCTAATTCACAATGTGGGGAGCTACAGAAGAATAGTTACTGTTACTTTAGATTTGGTAGAGGGGAGAAAAGGGAGGGAAGGGGCAATGGGGTAGGAGGGATAGTAGAATGAATCAGACATTACTACCCCTATGAAACTATATAACAACAAAACAGGTGAGATTCTACATCATGTAAAACCAGAAAAATGAGAAATGGTATACAGAGCTCCCCCCACCCCACCCCCGCGACAACCAGGTTTGAGGGGTCTCCCTCTGGAGATGGGAGTCCCCTCTACCCTAGGGGCGATGATATTCAGAGCTCCACCTGACAACCAGGTTCAAGGGGTCTGCCCCCAGGAGGGGGGAGTCCCCTCTACCCTAGGGGCGATAGTATACAGAGCTCCACCTGACACCCACATCGGAGAGGTCTATCCCTGGAGAGGGGAGTCCCCTCTTCCCTGGGTGCTGTGGAGAGCTCCCCCCAAAACCCAGGTTCAAGGGGTCTCCCCTCTGGATGCAATGGTACACAAGGCTCCCCCAGACACCTAGGTTAGAAGGGTCTCCCCACTGGAGGGGGATCCCCTCTACCTTGGGTGTGGTGGGGAGCTCACCCCGACACTAGTGTTGAGGGGTCTCTCCCCCAAAGGGGGAGAGTTCCCTCTACCTTGGATACGGTAGTATGGGGAGCTCCGCCTGACACCAAGGTTAGAGGGATCTTTCCCCCAGAGAGGGGGAGTCTCCTCTACCCTGGGTGTGGTGATACGGGGAGCTCCCCCAGACACCCAGGATCGAGGGGTCTCCCCCCTGGAGGTGGGAGTCTCCTCTAGACTGGGTGCGGTGGTATGGGGAGCTCCCCCGAGACCCAGGTCCGAGGGGTCTCAGCCAGAGGGAGGGCTGTCTTCTCGACCCTGGGTGCAGGGATATGGGGGGCTCTCCTGACACCCAGGTCCGAGGGGTCTCTGTCGGGGGGGGGGTCTCCTCCACCCTGGGTGCGGGGTATGGGGAGCTCCTCCTGACACCCAGATCCAAGGGGTCTCCCCCCCCAGAGGGTGCAGTCCCTTCTATCCTGGATGCAGTGGTATTCAGAGGTCTCCCTGACACCCAGTATCATGGGGTCTCTTCTTCGAAGGGGGCAGTCCCCTCTACCTTGGGTGCGGTGGTATACGGAGCTCCCCCTGACACCCAGGTTCGAGGGGTTCCCCCCCAGAGGGGGGAGTCTCTTCTACCCTGGGTGCAGTGATATACAGAACTCCCCCGACTCCGATGTTCGTTGGCTCTCCTCCCCCCCAGGAGGGAGTCCCCTCTACCCTGCTTGTGATGGTATGCAGAGCTCCTCCCCCACCCCCGAAACCCAGGTTCGAGGGCTCTTTTCCGTGGAGGGGGCAGTGCCCTCTGCCAGGGGTGCGAAGGTGCAGAGCTCTGCTCCCAGACACCCAGGTTCAAGGGCTTTCTCCCCGGGAGGGGGGAGTCCCCTCTGCCATTGGTGGGATGGTATGCAGAGCTCCTCCCCGACACCCAGGTTCTAGGGGTCTCGGCTCTGGAGTGGGGAGTCCACACTGCCCTGGGTGCAACGGTATGCAGAGCTCCCACACACACACACCCAAGTTTCAGGGGTCTCCCCCCCCCAGAGGAGAGAGTCCCCTCTGCCTTTGGGTGCTAAGGTATGTAGAGCCCCTCCAACACGCAGGTTCTAGGGCTCTCCTCCCATGAGAGGCGAGTCACTTCTGCCCTGGGTGCAATGGTATGCAGAGCTCCAACCAGACCCCCAGGTTCCAGGGCACTCCCTCCTGGAGGGAGAAGTCCCAACTGCCCTGGATACAACTGTATGCAGAGCCCCCCCACCCACATCCAGGTTAAAGGGCTCTCCCACCCAAAAGGAGGAGTCCCCTGTGGCCTGGATGCCATGGTGTGCAGAGCTCCCACACCCAGGCTCCAGGGCTCTTCTCCCCCAGAGCGGGGAGTCCCCTCTACCCTGGTTGCAGAGGTATGAGGAGCTCTCCCTGACACCCCTGTTCTCAAGGTCTCCCCCACGGAGCGGGCAGTCCTCTCTACACTGAGTGTGGTGATATGCCGAGCTCCCCTGACACCCAGGCTTGAGGGGTGCCCCCTGGAAAGTGAGTCCCCCTCTATCCTGGGTGCAGTGGTATGTACAGCACCCCCTGACACCTAGGTTCAAGGGGAGGCCCCCCAAATGAGGAGTCCCCCTCTAACCTGGGTGCGGTGGTAGGCGGAGCTTCCCCCCGACACCCAGGTTCAAGGGGTGCCCCCCAAAGGGGGGAGTCCACATTAAGCCTGGGTGTAGTGATATGGGGAGCTCCCCCCCAACACCCAGGTTCGAGGCGTAGCCCCCCTCCCGGAAGGGGGAGTCCCCTCTGCCCTGGGTGCAATGGTATGCAGAGATCCTACCTCAACACCCAGGTTCTAGGTTTCTCCTTCCAGAATGGAGAAGTCCCCTCTGCTCTGGGTGTGGTGGTATGCAGAGCTCCCCTTGACACCCAGGTTCGAGGCCTCGCCCCCCCCCCTTGGTAGGGGGAATCCCCTATGCCCTGAATGTGGTAGTATGTGGAGCTCCCCTGAAACCTAGGTTGAAGGCATTGCCCCCCATAGGGGGGATTCCTCTCTGCCCTGGGTGCGGTGGTATGCGGGACACCCCTGAATACCCAGGTTCAAGGGGTCTCCACCTGGAGGCTGGAGTCCCCCTCTGCCCTGGTGCGGTGGTATGCGGAACTCCCCCTGAAACCCAGGTTCGAGGTGTCTCCTCCCCAGAAGAGGGAGTCCCCCTCTACCCTGGGTCCCGTGGTATGTGGAGCTCCCCCTGACACCCAGGTTTGAGGGGTGGCCCACCTTGGAGAGGGGAGTCCCCCTCCAGCCTGGGTGCGGTGCTATGTGGAGCTCCCCCAAACACCCAGGTTCTATGGGAAAGCCCCACCAAAGGGAGGTGTCCCCCTCTAGCCTGGGTGAGGTAGTATGCGGTGCTCCCCTGGACTCCCAGGTTAGAGGGGTCTACCCCCCTAGGGCGGAGTTCCCCTCTACCCTGGTGCGGTGGTATGCGGAGCTCCACACACACACACACACACCAAGGTTTGAGGGGTGGCTTCCCCTGGAGGTGGGAGTCCCCCTCTACCCTGGGTGCGGTGGTAAGCGGAGCTCCCCCCGACACCCAGGTTCAAGGCATGCCCCCCCCAGAATGGGGAATCCCCTTCTGTCCTGTGTGCAGAATTATGCGGAGCTCCCCCTGATACCTAGGTTCTAGGGCTCTCCCCCCGCCCCCCGTAGGGTGCACAGGTCTGCAGAGCTCCTACCTTAACACCTAGGTTCCAGGGTTTCCCCCCGCCAATGGAGGAGGCCCCACTGTCCTGGGTGTGATGGTATGCAGAGCTACCCCCTGACACCCAAGTTCCAGGGGTCTAACCCCTAAGGGGGGAGTCCCCTGTGCCCTGGGTGCAGTGGTATGTGTAGCTCCCCCCTACACCCAGGTTCAAGGCGTCGCCCACCCTCTGGTGGAGGGAGTCCCCTCTACCCTGGGTGCGATGGTGTACAGAGATCCACACACACACCCCCGTCGACACCCAGGCTTAAGGCTTCAAGTCCCTGGAGTGGGGAGTCCCCTCGACCCTGGGTGAGATGGTGTAAATAGCTCCACCCAGACACCCCCGGGCTCCAGGCTTCTCGCCCCTGGAGGTGGGAGTCCCCTCTACTTGGGTGCAATGGTGTACAGAGATCCCACACACACACCCGGGATCGAAGTGTTTCCCCCAAGAGGAGGTAGTCACTTCTACCCTAGGTGCATTGTGTACAGTGCTCCCCCCCACCGACACCCAGGCTCCAGGTGTCTCGCCCCTAGAGGGGGGATCCCCTCTACCTTGGGTGCTATGATGTACAGAGCTCCACCACCACCACTACCCCGACACCCAGGCTCAACGCATCTCGCCCCTGGAGGGGGGAGTCCCCTCTACCCTGGGTGTGATGTTGTACAGAGCTCTCAACCAACACCTGGGCTAGAGGTGTCTCGCCCATGGAGGGGGAAGTCCCCTCTACCCTGGGTGCCATGATGTTCATAGCTCCCCCCAATACCCGGGCTCTAGGTGTCTCGCCCCCGGAGAAGGGAGTCCCATCTACCTTGGGTAAAATGGTGTACAGAGCTCCCACGCTGACACCGGGGTTTGAGGCATCTTGCCCCTCGAAGGGGGAGTCCCCTCTACCCTAGGTGCTATGGTATACAGAGCTCCCCCGCCCCCGACAACCAGGCTGGAGGCTTCTCGCCCCCCGGAGGGAAGATTCCCCACTACCCTGGGTGCGATGGTGTACAGAGCTACACACACACACACACACACACACACGCACGCACGCTTGAGGCATCTTGCCCCTAGAGGGGGCAGTCTTCTCTACTCTGGGTGCGATGGTGTACAGAGCTCCTCCCCGACATCAGGGCTCCAGGCATCTTGCCCCTGGAGGTGGGAGTCCCTTCTACCTTGGGTGCGATGGTGTACAGAGCTCACACACACACACCGGGCTGGAGGCATCTCACCCCTGGAGCGGGGAATCCCTTCTACCCTGAGTGGGATGGTGTACAGAGCCCCCCCACCCCGAAATCCGAGCTTGAGGCATCTAGCCCCAGGAGGGGGGAGTCCCCTATACCCTGGGTGCAATGCTGTACAGAGCTCCCACACACACACCTGGCCTCTAGGCTTCTAGCCCGCACAGTGGGGAGTCCCCTCTACCTTGGTGTACAGAGCTCCCACCCAACACCCAATTCCATACATCTCCCCACTGTAAGGGGTAGTCCCCTGTATCCTGGGTGAGATGGTGTACAGAGCTCCCCCACCCAGACATCTGGGCTCCAGGCGTCCTGCTCCTGGAGGGGGGGAGTCCCCTCTACCCTGGGTGCGATGGTGTACAGAGCTACCCCCCCCACACACACACCCTGGCTCAAGGCATCTCGCCCCTGGAGGTGGGAGTAAACTCTACCTTGGGAGCTATGGTGTACAGAGACACCCCCCACACACCCGGGCTTGAGGCGTCACCCCCCCCATTGGGGGAGTCCCCCCTACCCTGGGTGTGATGGTGTACAGAGCTTTCTCCAGACACTGGGCTCCAGGCATCTCGCCCCCAGAGGGGGGAGTCCCCTCTACCCTGGGTGCCATGGTGTACAGAGCTCCCCACTGACACCTGGGCTCCAGACGTCTAGCCCCTGGAGGTAGGAGTCCCCACTACCTTGAGTGCAATGGTGTACAATGCTCCCCCCCACACCCGGCTCGAGGTGTCTCGCCCCTGGAGGGGGGAGTCCCCTCTACCC
>NW_026000338.1:213878-219352 GCF_001458135.2 Marmota marmota marmota
GGGGCCCCCCCCCCCCGGGCACCCAGGTTAGAGGGGTCTCCACCCTGGAGTGGGGAGTCCCTTCTACCCTGAGTGCGGTGGTGTACGGGGCTCCCCTGGACACCCAGTTTAGAGAGGACTCCCCCCAGGAGGGGAAAGTCCCTCCTATGCCGGGTGTGGTTCTAGGGATCGCCCCTCCCCCGTAGGGGGAAGTTCCCTCTGCCCTGGTTGCTGTGTTATGCGGTGCTCCCCCTGACATCCAGGTTCGTGGGTTCGCCCCCTCTCAGAGAGGAGTTCCCTCTGCCCTTGGTGCGGTGGTATGTTGAGCTCCCCCCAACACCCATGTTCGAGTGGTCGCCACCCCCCCAGGAGGTAGTCCTCTCTGCCCTGGGTGCAGTGGTATCTGGAGCTCTCCTGGACACCCAGGTTCGAGGGTTCCCCCCCCCGAGGAGGGGGTGTCCCCTCTACCCTGGGTATGGTTGTATGAGGAGCTCCCCCTGTCACCCAGGTTCAAGGGGTCGCCCCCCCGGAGGGGGGAGTCCCCTCTGCCCTGGGTGCAGTGGTATGCAGAGCTCCCTTCAAAACCCAGGTTAGAGTCATCACCCCCATCCCCAGAGTGGGGAGTCCCCTCTACCCTGGGTACTGTGCTATAAGAAGCTCTCCCGACACCCAGGTTCGAGGGTTAGAGTCATCGCCGCCCCCCCACCCCCCAGGGGAGAGTCCATTCTGCCCTGGGTGCTGTGGTATTGGGAGCTTCCCCGACATGAGTTTCCATGGCTCGCCCCCGCCCCCCCAAGCGGGGAGTCAATCTGCCCTGGGTGCGGTAGTATACAAAGCTCCCCTTGAAACCCAGGTTAGAGGCGTTGCCCCCACTCCCAGAGCGGGGAGTCCCCTCTGCCCTGGGTGCGGTGTTATGTGGAGCTCCCCCGACACCCAGGTTCCAGGCGTCGCCCCCCCCCAAGGGGGAGTCCACTCTGCCCTGGGTGCGGTGGTATGGGGAGCTCCCCGACACTCATGTTTGAGGGGTGGCCCCCCCCCCGGGTAGATTGTAGTCCCCTCTGTCCTGGGTGCGGTGGTATCTGGAGCTCCCCCTGACACCCAGGTTCAAGGGGTTGCCTGCCCCCTGTGAGGGGTGAGTACCCTCTGCCCTGGGAGCGGTGGTATCTGGAGCTCCCCCCAGCACCCAGGTTTGAGGGGCCTCCCCCCTGGAGGGTGGAGTCCCCTGGAACCTAGCTGTGGTGGTATGTGGATCTTCCCCCCTGACACCCACGTTGGAGGGGTTTCCTCCCTAGAAGGGGGAGTGCCCTCTACCCTGGGTGTGGTGGTATGGGGAGCTCCTCCCCTGACACCCAGGTTGGAGGGGTCTCCCTTCTGGTAGTTCCTCTGGCGTCTGATTTGCTTTGTGCTGAAATTATAGTTTTATCTTGATTTGCCTTGCCATTTTCTCATTCTTTTGTTTCTTTTAAGATTTTTATATATTATCTTCATAAGGCACTTCTTCACTGCAAACATCTTGCTTATTAGATTACTTGATTATTGTCATCCTTTCCCTTAGAGAATGCAAGCTCCAGAATTGCTGTTTTATTCCTGTCTATATCCTCAATTTCCAGGACAGGGACTCTGTAAATGGTTGTTAAATGAATGCATCACATTTAATTTCTTCAATTGCCTCATTAGTAACACAGGGATGGCAATATTTATGTCATTTGGGGGAGAGCAGTAGAGATATATCATGGTGTGAATGCTAGAGGGCAAATGAGATATCTGACTAGCTATGAATCTGGGGACAGCACAACAGCTTCCACAGTGATGCTAATTCAAATCTGTGTTCGAGCAAAATTGCAAAATATCACCTGAAGTAGAACATCGGCATTGTACTTATACAGTTAAAATTGCAAATGTTGAATCCAAAAGTGTTAAGTTTCAACTCCATAGAAAGATAATGAATCCCCTAAAGAGACTTTTTTCAGATAGGAAACATGACTGGAAAAGATCATGAAACATCTCATTACCAAAGTTGAGGAATTGTAGAACTTAGATGTGAGTTAGCCGGCAAAGGGAGCCATTTTAAGTTTATGAGCAGGAAGAGAGTATAAAAAAATGATGTTTGCACACGCATATATTTTTCACTGCAAAGGGAAACACCCACCTGTTCAATGCTGTCATTTTGGGTGGTGCTTTTGTTCTGATAAGTGGGAAAAATAATGTTATGAAGTGAATATTTTGTTGTTCCCAAATTCATATGTTGAAGACCTAAACCCCAATTTGACGGTATTTGGAGACGGGGCCTTTGAGAAGTTAGAATAGGTCATGGGGGGTAGAGAAGTCATGGTGGGATTAGTGATTTTATGAGAAGAGGGGACAGAGGAACAAAAAAAGACAGACAGAAAAAAAACACAGAAGACAGGCCACCTGCAAGCCAGAAAGAGAGTCCTCACCACGAATTCAACCATCTAGAAATTCTGTTCTCAGATTTCCAGCTTCCACAACTGTAAGAAAATGGACGTCTGATGTGTTAGCCTCTAGTCTATGTTATTTTTTTATGGCAGTCAGAGGTGACTAAGACAAGTAGGTAGGTTCTTTGTGGAACCCTCAATATCTTCAAAGGCTCCCCAAGAAGCTGCGTTTGAGGAAGGCAATGAAGGGTAGTTTTGAGACACTTTTTAATAGTTGTATTTACAGTCATTAAATTAGAATTTATTGCAACCTTTCTTGATCTGTAAAATGACCACAAATTGAAAGTAGTATGTATCCTAAAACTCCCCCCTTTTGGACACATTCCTTGAGGCTACCTCTGCTTGGGTGGCTCTTGATTTTCACTCAATAATTTCCTTTTTCAGCATGCTACACAGCTTGGAAAGGACTGATGTCTCATTCAGTGGTTCATCCTATTTATTGCCTAATTTAGAAGGACAGTGAAAGCAATTGTAATCAATTTGTGTTTTTCCATATTGACAGCTTAGCTGAGATATGACAAGCCCCAAAGTAATCCAAGTGCTCTCAAGTTCTTTGCAGGCTGGCAGAGGGCACGCCTGAAGATAAGAGAACATAACAGAACCAAACTTGACACTAGGCTTTCCAGCAGTCTTTGCTACCACTTCCCTCATGTTCTGCTTCCATCCGAGTTGGCTTGTCATTAAGATGACCACCTTAAATTGAAGGCCTAGACTTTATACAATGGTATCCTCCTAGGGTGTCCTGAGAGACCTCCCGCTTCCAAAGCTCTTCTCCACTGCCTTGCCACATGGCCTAAACATTCCACCTTTATGAATCAATTTCTGTATAATGTTACCCAAGAACATATGCTAAAATTGTTAATGATAAAGACAAGGACAAATGTCAAATTCTTCAAGGCATCCTTTTTTTTCAGTTTCTTAAATCTATCTTCATCATGCTTCTTTCCATATCCTCGTCAAGTCACCATTTAAGGAAAAGGAATTCCTTTCTTTAGAGTCATGCTTTTTGCATCCACATGATTCCCCTTTTGAAATGCAAATTCTTTATGAAAGAAAAGTTAAAACATTCGAAACTATGAGCACCTTAGGATGAGTTCACATTGTATACTGGATGGAATATGAGCTCAGAATCCTGTATATCTGGGTTCAAGTCCCTGTTCTTCTTTATTAGTTATGTGCCTTTGGGCAAATCTCTAACTCTCTGGGCCTCCATTTTCTGAGGATAGTGTTAATCACAGGGCTTTCATGAGGAGAGGTCCTGTTTATGCAAGTAATGTACAGACATTGGGAGGCCAGCTTTAGAGACTCCAGACTTTATAAGAGGCTGGTAATGTGGTAGAAGGAGCACAAGGAGATAGGAAGAAGCTAGGGAAAATTCTTGTACTGTTTTAATGTGGCCACCACCCTGATCTCATTATGCTGATGTTGATATGACACAGTGGAGCTAAGGCCCTCCAAGCTGCCTGTAGGACCACTGGAGCTCACAAAAAAGGCCAATATCAAAAACGTCCTTGAATACAAACTTGCTGAGTTCAGACTTTGCAGAGGGCTCAGCCTAGGATGCTGCTATAGAAAACAATAACAATAATAAAAGCCAGCCTATACTTTCATAGTGTTTGCTATGATTTGGATATGAGGCATTCCCCAAAACCTCCTGTTAATGCAGGAATATTGAGAGGTAAAATGAGTAGACTGTGAGTAATGTAAACAAATCAGTCCACCTTAGTTTGAATGGACTGCCTGGGTTTCATTAAACTATTAAATGACAGATATGATGAAGGTAATAAATCTCATATTTGCTGCAGTCATTTAGAAAGAGGACTCTAATATTTCTTTGCCTCAACCTCAGCAGTTACCCTTCTAATTGGACCCTAACAAATCATTCACAAACAGAAAAAAAGAAAGAAAATAAATAAATGATTAAAAATAGTAAATTTTGCATTATGTATATTTCCACAATAAAATTTAAAAATTTCGTTGGGTGAGGTGGCACATGCCTATGATCCCAGTGGCTTGTGAAGCTGAGGCAGGAGGATCATGAGTTCAAAGCCAGCCTTAGCAACTTAGCAAGCTCCTAAGCAACTCAGTGAGACCCTGTCTCAAAGTAAAAAATAAAAAAAAAATCAAAGTACTGGGGGTGTGGCTCAGTGGTTAAGCACCCTTGGGATCAATCTCTGCTACCCAAAAAATTATATCTCATTTTTATTTTTTTTTTTATTTTTTTTTAAACTTTTTTATTTTTATTTTTTAGAGAGAGAGAGAGGGAGAGAGAGAGAGAGAGAGAGAATTTCAATATTTATTTTTCAGTTTTTGGCGTACACAACATCTTTGTTTGTATGTGGTGCTGAGGATCGAACCCGGGTCACACGCATGCCAGGCGAGCGCGCTACCGCTTGAGCCACATCCCCAGCCCCTCATTTTTATTTTTATTTACAAGAGTATTTGAGTAAAATATCTTTTCATGTGCAATTATTGAGCCTTTGTATTTGTGGTTTTGTCACCAGCCTTTTCACACCTTCTGCTAATTTTTCTGCTCTTACTAGTTGTATTTTTCTTACCAACTAAAAATATTTATTTATACTCTGTTCCATTTTTGAGACAGCAGAGCCATGTCTTTTAGGAAATACCTGTGTCGAACCAGGCACAGTGGCACATGCCTATAATCCCAGAGACTTAGGAAGCTGAGGCAGGAGGATGGCAAGTTTGAGGGCAGCCTCAGCAACTTAGCAAGGTCCTAAGCAACTTAGTGAGACCCTGTCTCGAAATAAAACGTAAATAGGCTGGGGATGTAGTGTTACAATGCTCCTGGGTTCAATCCTCAGTGCTAAGGAGAAGGAGAAGGAGAAGAAAGACTTGTGTTGGAGCGATAGAGAACATTTGGTAAATGGTTCCCTAACAACAGAGGAATAGATATGATCTTTCGCCCTTCCCCCTCATGTCCTTTTTTCAATGCCCACAACTTGATCTTTCCAGAAGAGATAGGAGGGCAGTTTGCTTTCCCTATTAAATTTTCACAACATCCCATTTTCCTCCTTAGCA
>NW_026000338.1:223552-256531 GCF_001458135.2 Marmota marmota marmota
TTTTGTTGTTGTTGTTTTGTTTTGTTTTGTTTTTTGGTACCAGGGATTGCACTCGGGGCACTTGACCTCACTGGCCACATCCCCAGTCCCATTTTGTATTTTTTAGAGACAGGGTCTCATTGAGTTGCTTAGTGCCTTGATTTTGCTGAGGCTGGCTTTGAACTCATGGTCCTCCTGCCTCAGCCTCCCAAGCCACTGGGATTACAAGCACGCACCACCATGCCCGAATACCCCTCCTGAGATTCTGTGGCTATTGTATATTGTTTTAGAAATATATCCTCACTATATTTTATATTGTAACTATTACATCTTATGTCTATTTTGTATTCATAATTTATTCAGATTTCTACCTATTTCTTGGCTTTTAAAATGACATTTAGGGATAAAGCAATACATTATTGACCTAACTTCATACTTATTGGTAGGATGATTAGAGTACATTGGATTAGTGGTTTACCCATGATAAAGGAATCAAGTGAGATCATAGGTATAAAAATGCTTTGAGGGCTGAGGATGTGGCTCAGTGGTAGAGTGCTTGCCTAGCACATGTGAGGCACTGGGTTTGATCCTCAGCACCACATAAAAATGAATAAACAAAATAAAGATTTTAAAAAATGCTTTGAAAACAGCAAAAAAGACTACACATCCTTAAAATTATATTATAATTACTGTTATTCTTTGTTGTTACTTTGTCTTTTTTATTGGAACTGGGGATAGAACACAGGGCTTCGTGTATGCAAGGCAATTGCTTTACCACTGAGGCACATCCCAATCCATTACTGCTATTCCTTTTTGTTGTTTTTGAAAGGCATAAGCAGAAGTTTATATAGGAATGTAGATATGTATTCAAGAGAGAATGGAGGTAATCTCAAGAGGGAGAGACAGCCTCATAACTCTTTAAAGAGATAGTGTAAGAGTAATCCAAAGGACAGTTAATGATTACATTTTGATCACTGTGTCACATAAGAGGAGTAGAATTTGGAGAATAGGAGAATCTTTCCAGAGTTTCCTTGATGTATGTAATTGCTTAACTCAGTGTTTCTCAAATTTTAATGTGCATAGGAATCAACTGGGGTACTTGTTATCAACTTGTTAACAGGCTGGTTCAGTAGGCCTGAGGTAGGCCCAGGGTTTTGCATTTCTGACAAACACCCAGATAATACTGATGCTGTGGGTGTGTGGATCACACTGTAAGTGGAAGAAGTCATTTTGACTCTGCCTTTTCAACCCAATCACTAATCCTATTATTAAGAGGAAATGCATGGTTTCAAGGAAACTTATTCAATACGTATATTCATTACCCCAATTCCACAAATACAGAACTGGCAGTGAAATTCTGGTTTGGAAGATGAACTTGAAAATCATCTAGGTGGGCCACATATAAATGGTTCCTCTGACTGGGGTTCTGGCTCAGTGGTAGAGCACTTGCCTCATACCTGTAAGGCACTGGGTTTGATCCTCAGCACCACATAAAAATAAATAACAAAATAAATGGCTCCTAACAAAGAAGTTCCTTTTTTTGCAGTATTCATAGGGTAGAAAATTTTGGTTCCTTTTAATAAAATTAGATGTAACATATTTCCACATTTACTAGCAGGAAATTTTCCTTTACTAATCTAATTTTTTTCTGTTATAATTAACCTCTTGTTATTTCAGGTTGTTTGATAGAGCAATTAACAATATAATAATTTCCAGATATTGTTAGAGCCCCAGTGACTTCATCTAAAAAGTTCTTAGAATTCTAGTAATTTGATCTATAAAGTGAATTTCCCTATATCCTGGCTAAGTAGTTTTTTTTTTTTTTTAATTTTTGTGGTACTGGAGTTTGAACCCAGGGGCGCTTAACCATTGAGCCACATCCCCAGCCTTTTTATTCTTTTGTTTTGAGACAGGATCTCACTAAGTTGCTTAGCACCTTGTTAAATTGCTAAGCCTGGCCTCAAACTTGTGATTCTCCTGTCTTAGCCTCCCCAGTCAATGAGATTACAGGTATGTGCCACTGCACCCAGCAGTAAATATTTGATACATATAATAGACATAATTCAAACCCTTCTATAATTTATATACTTTGAATTTCAGCCCCATCCCTTCCATGAATAAAACAAGAATGACAATGTCATCATTTTGTCTTGATGGCAATGGTATTATTGTTTTTCCCCCTAAGTTTTAATTTTTTTCCATAGTTTTATTGATGCACTATTACATAATAGTGGGATTCATTTGTACATATATATATAGCAATATAATTTAGTCAATATCATTCCCCCATATTTCCCCCTTTCTTCTCTCCTCCCTCAGTATTTGTTTTTAATATCAACCACAATCCCAATTCTTAGATCAGTTCAGGCTGGAGACATCATTTTGTTCAAGAAAGCAATCATAACTGTTTTATTTTTATTTTTTGTACTGGCGATGGAAGTCAGGGGCACTTTACCACTGAGCTACATCCCCAACCCTTTTTATTTTTATTGTGAGACAATGTCTCACTAAGTTACTGATGTTGCCCTTGAACTTGCAATCCTCCTGCCTTGGCTTCCCAAGTCTCTGGAATTACAGGTGTGCACCACCACACCTGGCTGCAATCATAGTTTTACTATATTAATAGATATGTCCTTTGGAATTCCCCACTAGTTCCCTATCTGCAGATTTAAGTTATGAAAGGCAAAGCTGATATTCCTGCATCTTATAGTCACAAGTAAGGGCAACTTCATGGGCAAGTAACCAGTGTCCTCACACAGGGCCTCAGATTCAGAAGTTCTCTGTGCTTGGTCAAATGCTCTTCCATCTCTATCTTGAAAATCTGAATGGTTTTGAAACAAGTGTCACCATATTTACATCTTACACTGGGTCCTGCAATCTATATTCAGCCTATCCTGAATGCACAGAAGATCCAGTTCATCCAGTTTCCTAAAACATGCATATAAAATTTAGTTTCTGTTCCAGCATGATTGCTCATCCTTGCAAAAAACAAACCAGTTCAAGTAATTATTTACCTTTACTGACACCCTCTTCATGGCATTGTGCCCCTCATGTCACACTCTGTAGTTTCAAGGAATCCTAGACTTCCATCAATCAGCATGCTGCTCAGTGATCTTAGTTTTTGTATGCTAATTATATTAGATATGTTGTGTTGTGCTATGTTAGATATTAGTTTATGCTTTGTTTTCCCTGCCATGGAAAAATCAGTAATAATGGGAAATGAATTATACTTCCACCCAGTCAAAGGGAATGTGTCCCTGTGCCTGCTGAGATTATTTGAATACAACCTCTCTTCTCTCTGATGTGCAGGGTGGAGAGAGAAGAGGGCAACTGTGAGGTTAAAAGGGAAGTGGAGAGGTGGCTGAAACAACCAGAGAAGTGAAGATTACCCAAGACTAGGAAAAGAAATAGAAGTCTGCAGTTTCCTTTAGTGGTTGGCACCCATGACCCACACCGTGCCCAGGAACGTGACAGAATTAAGGGAAAAAAAAAAGATTGTGCCCAATTTCAGTGCCAAGCATTACCCAGAAGTAAGAAGGCCCTTAGACGTCAGGGATCCAGTTTGGACACACAAGTGGCAATCATTTGGAACAAAGATCGGAGAAATTTTTTCTTTATGTAAGAATATTAGAGGCTAGTAGGAAAGGGGAGAGAAACTGATAATGATAGATATTAAAAATTTCCCCCAGTCTAACCAAACAGGGACTTAAAATCAGACTATTGGATTTAAATAAAATTCAGAAATGGGATAGTTCTTACATGTCCCATGGCAATTTTTTTTCCTGCTGCAATGTAGTATTTAACCCAAAAGCCCCCAGCTAATGGCACACAATTTCAAAAACAAATGCCTTTGGATTTTGTCCAAAACATGCCCACCTCTCTTTATACAGAAGAGTCATTTATGTTACTGAGAGGGCAGGTGAGGACCCATTGAGGTAGACATCTGGCTATCCCAGTCAATAAAAATTCTGCCCTTCAGGACCTTTTCCTCAGCAACCCCCCTCACTGCCCCAGGAATTTAAGGATAAGGAGAAAACTTGAGAAGGAAGACAAAGCCTTCCTGGAGAAAAAAAAATCAGAAAAAGGCAACCTCAAGGGCATGTGATTATTAACTATAATTTGTAAATTATAAACTGTTCTTCTATGGTCTCTCTTGTTGTAGGAGTTTGGAGCATTTTTCTGTTAAAAATTTTGTGTCTACAAGACTATCTAATTCCAGAGACATCCTATGCTGAATGTTGTTTTCAATAGACATTGCCTGAAACACACAGCCATTGGAATCTACACACCTGTCTTAAGATAGCTGACAAAAGCTGCTCTATGAAGCTGCTTTGCTCCACCTGGGGAATAATTTCCACAAGCATCATTGCTCTGCTACCTCATCAAGCCTCCTTTCCACTAAGTAAATACACAGATCCAAATTGGGATTCTCCTAGCTCTTACAATCTGACTTAGAGGAAAAGCTGGCATTTGGAGTCTTACGCCCTAAAGGGGAATATGACACAAACTTGACTTTCCTGCTGTTGTTGTTTTTACATTTTTGTTGTTTTTAATGTTTTGCTTTTTGTTTTATTAGTTTTTTTTTCTTTTACTAAACCCTGTTGATGGTGTTTCTGTTGTTAGAGGTTCTTAAAAGGAGTACCATTCAATCTAAACAGAAACTGGTTTGGAGAAACTAACTGAGCAACGATCAAGCATATATCAGAGCCTTCCTGGTTCCCAGAATTTCAGGTGACTGGTGTTTCAAGCCTTCCCCTTGATAATACAGGTGTTCCTTCCAGATATCTAATCCCCTAATGGTGGGACCTGGTTCCTGAAGCTTCTTCAGGCAGTCCCCTTCACTCTTCCAGTTGCCTGAAGAACATTATTCAAATGGTCCTGGTCTTATGGTCATGACCAATCCATGCATGTCCTTATGCCTGGAGAATAGTCAGACTCTTACCCTACACATATCTTGGGCAACATTATACAGTTGGATTTGAAGTTATAAGACTTTCAGTCACTCAGCCACTATTAGCTGTGCATTGTCTTTCTCCACAGTTCTGTTGCCCAAGGCATTTCTAATACGAGCCCAGAAGAGTGGCCTCTCATGAACATTGTCTGGCCAAGTAATAAACGTCTGCCTGTTCACAAGTTTCCTGAGTCGGTGGTAGCTGGATAACTTATAGTTTGGGATCTCTTCCAAGAAGATCAAGATAATAACATCCTCATGCTCATAGAACATCTTGATACTGGCCAGTTGTACTTCAAGCCGACACCATTCACTGTGGAGGTAGTGGTTACTGACCACACACAAAGTCTTCCGGCTGGTATCAATGGCATTCTGGATGTTTTCAAAGATGTCCATACCTGGTTCAAAGTCCCGGTGGTGAAGACAGAGCTTAAATTTGGGCTGGCCACCATCTTCTAGGGCTGGAACAAGCTCTTCATATACCCACTGCTCATCAGTGGCAGTGAAAGAGACAAAGGCATCATAGATGAATTCCTTCTCTGTCCTGTGCCATTTAGCTAGGTACCAGGCTCGAAATATGTAGAGCCCATACCATAGAGATGAAATAATCTTGGCACTGAACCAAGAGAAGACCATGGTTGTGAGGACCAGGCTGAAGGAAGAGAAGAAGTAGATCTTTCCAAGGTCAAAATTACACATGGCATCATCAAAATCTATCAACAAACTCTGGGTATCTGGCTGATGACAGGGGTAGCTCCGGAGATAGGGGATATGGACAACTGCTGTGTTTATTGACCAGTTTTTGAACCACATATTGTCACAGTTGCACTGAAGTTTGTTCCCATAGAGATCAAAGTACATCAAAGACTTCAGATTCTCCAAATGACTTTGATTAATGACTTTCAGATTGTTGAATCTTAAAGAGAAGACCTGAAGGCTTTCTAAGCCAGAGAACATGCCAGGAGTCAGTGACTCCATGTTGTTGTTTTCAAGGCGCAACATCTTTAGTCTTTTGAGTTTTTGGAATAAGGAAGTATTTAAATAGAGACTTCGGTCCCCAGCTTTTGTTCCGGAGATATCCAATTTTGTGAGATTAACCAGGGGGTCAAATTGGAAGTGATCCAGGAATATCATGGAATTTTTTCCTAGGAATAGTTCCTGCAAGCAATTCAGCCCTTGGAAGAAGTTGGTTGGAACAACCTGAATCCCATGATTTTGTCCTTCAAGGTTGAGTTGTTTCAAAGACTTGAGGTTCTTGAATGGAGGAAATTGCAAGGTCCTAGTGGTTTCATATGTAATCCTATTATAACTGAGATTCAACACTTCTAAATTTTCAAGGCCCAAGAAAAGTTTTAAATGAAAACCTGACAAGCTATTGTATGCCAGATCAAGATAATATAAGTGAGTGAGACCAAAAAATGCATTCTCCTCTATAACTTCTAGGCGGTTCCTGGAGAGAATCAGAACTTTGAGCTTTTTCAGAAATTGAAAGGTTCTCTGCTTCAGAGTATGAATATTGTTAAGTCTAAGATCTAAGCTCTCTAAATTTGTAAAGTGAACAAAGGATGAACTGTCAATCATTACTATCCAGCACTCAGCTAAGTTGAGCTCCTTCAACAAATCTAGCCCATGGAAGGCCATATGATTGAGTTCTGTGATGGGGTTTTTAGAGAGAAACAGAGATTGTAGGCCTTTCAGGGGTGAAAATGCAAAATCCGGAAAGCTTTTAAACTTGTTATGGCTCAGGTATAGGGCTGTCAAATTCTGGAGGG
This sequence comes from Marmota marmota marmota, assembly GCF_001458135.2. Classification (NCBI taxonomy): domain Eukaryota; kingdom Metazoa; phylum Chordata; class Mammalia; order Rodentia; family Sciuridae; genus Marmota; species Marmota marmota. The sequence goes on from NW_026000338.1 coordinate 230,255, forward strand.
AACTCCAAGTCTTGTTGCTGACGAAGGAAAGCTGGCACTTGTTAAGATGCAGACTTTGGAGGCTGGGCATAGCAACAAATTCATTGTCATTGAGATGAACCAGATCACTGTTTTGGCTCAGGTCAAGGGACAAAAGCCTGGTGCAATTGGCAAGATGCTTTATGTCCCCTGCATCCATGGCATTTTTCTGAAAAACTAATGCTTCTAGTGTGGGTAAGTTTTTCAGGAGGCAACATACTGTATTCAAGTTTAAGTGACCACCTCTAAGGTCCAGCTTAGTGATGTCCATTTCTCTTAGATTCTTCAGGTACTTGGCTAGAAGCATCTCCAGTTTCACCAGTGTTCCACTCAGATTCAAGCTCCTCAGTTGGGGTAGAGTTTCCAGATCCACATTCTGGATGACTTGGTGTCTATTCTGAGAGACATCCAGAGTGGTCAGATTAGGCAGTGACAAAGCAGAGAAATTTAATTCCTTTAGTTTGTTTCCCTGAAGGCTGAGATGGGTCAGGGAGACCAATGACCTTGGGTTATGGTCCAAGGATATGATACTGTTATTAGTAAGGTCAAGGTATTCCAGGCATGGAAGATGCTGGACTGCTTCAAGAACATTGGAAAAATTGGTGATACGGTTTCGAGACAGGCTTAAATGTTTCAATTTGACAAGAGGTACAAAGGCAGTTTTGTGAATATAAGTAATAAAATTATGGCTCAGGAGCAAAGTCTCCAAGTTGGACAGGCCCTCAAAGGAGTTGTTCACACTTTCAATCTTATTTTCTACTAAATTCAGAAAGGTCAGGTTTCCAAGTTCCTTAAAGGCACCCTTATCAATCTTCCAAATTAAATTCCATTCCAGGCGCAAGTCCACCAGGGCAGACAAATTAGCAAAGCTATGGGGAGGAAGGACCTGAATTTGGTTTTGTGTCAGATTGAGGTGAGTAGTGTATCTAGGGATATCACCAATGGCATCTGTCAAGTTGGTGATCTCCTTCCGAATGCAGAACACGTGGCGAATGTTTAATTCATACTGTGTGCATTTGCGGAACCCATATGTCTCTACCAAAGACAGTAGACAAAGTCCAATGAAAATGAGCCTAAGCTGTTGAGAAGGGAGGAGGCTCTCTGAGCTCATTCTGTTGGCCCCAGGCCTCAGAGTTACATATAGGAAAAAATAATCCCTTTACATTTGTGCTGCTGGTTTTTGAAGGAATGGTCTTTCCATTTTGACTTTACTACAAAAAAAAGGGGAAAAAAAGGGAGAGAAAGATATTTTAGTTTAAATTTCTATCTCCTAATAAATATTTCATAGTTGCTTCAAGGAATCTAAAAAGCTCTGTCCCAAAATGAACTTCAAAAACCATTTCCCAAGCATTCTTTGTGTATCAGTAAAGACTACTGTTCTCCTACAGTCAAAATTGTCAGCACGTGGAGGCAAAGAAGCAATTGCATATTTAATTTAATTTAGGCAATTTAAGAATTTCCATGGGGCCTGGGTTGTGGCTCAGTGGTAGAATGCTTGCCTAGCATTCGCGAGGCACTGGGTTCGATCCCCAGCACCGCATAAAAATAAAAATAAATAAAATAAAGGTATTGTATCCATCTACAACTAAAAAAATTTTTTTAAAAGAATTTCCTGAACCCTCCTTGCATCCCTGCACAATAAAATATTTCTATTGCTGTTTGGGTTGATACCTGAAATTGTACCACTGGAGATGTATTGGAGATGGAGTAGGGTCTGTGGATCTCAGTCAAGTTAGAAAATAAACATCCATGATAGGGACAAAAAAATGATGTATAGGTCACTTCTTACCTTAACATGAACAAATATAGGAGTCCTTGATTTAAAGGACTGATTTATTACAATTTGCATTTACAGTTCTCAGGCAATTATACCTGCTATTGGTACAGTATGTGACATTGATAGTAAACAAAAAAATATTACAATACTTAGTTTGGTCACTCTACATTCTGATGTGTGCTGCCCAAGGTTTCTCCAGCCTTGCCTCCAATTTCAACCTGTTCCCAGTCACTTGTGATGTAGTGAAAATAGCATCAGCTCATACAGACCTAGGCTCCAATCCTATGTCCTTTCACAAATTATTGAACCTCTCCACCCATGTTTCCTTATCCATACAATGAGATGATAACACCTACTCCCTCATAATGTTGTGATGATTTAACAAGTCAAAATATGTAGTTTGTGTCTAGTACACTCCAAAGCTCACTAAAAGGTTATTCTTGCTGGTCATGATGGCTCACACCTTAATCCCAGCAACTCAGGAGGCTGAGGCAGGAGGATTCCGAGTTCAAAGCCAACCTCAGCAACTCAGCAAAGCCCTGTCTCAAAATAAAACAAAAACAGGGCTGGGAATGTAGCTCAAAGATAGAGCTCCTCTGGGTTTAATCCTTAGTCCCACAAAAAAAGGTATTCTTTTCTCATTAACTCAAGACAGACACCAGCACACCATCTTTTGTGGATTCTAGCCCTTGCCTCAAGAGCACCAGCAACTCCAGAAAAAGGAGAGGAATTGTTTTCCATTCACATGTAATTTTATATGCACACAAAAATATGTAATATATTTTCTAACATTGATTGTAATTCTAGGAATCACAAAAAATATCATATATATATATATATATATATATATATATATATGAAATCATTTATGAACCCCTTTGTTGACCATATATAGAACAGTATATACATATGTCTGTGTGTGCATATATATATATATATACACATATACATTTACACACACACACACACATATATATACACACACACACACACACACACACACACATATATATATATATATAGAGAGAGAGAGAGAGTCTAATAGAGAGACAGACAACTTTGTGTATAATAGAGTTAGAAAGAGAGAGTTGTAATCTGGTTTCCCCACAAAAAAAATGGGAATTTCTTGGATTGGTTCATTTATGATCACAGCAGTGTTTCTTTGAATGGAATGACAAAAAGTGACTTTTAAAAGTTTTTAAAAGTAAACTACTTCCTGAAGTCTGTAATATTAAAACTCACAAGAGTAGTCCACGAGAGAAGCAACATCAACAACTTGGTATTATACACTTTTATAATATTGGCAATTCTAATAGTATTAAAATGATAAAATTGTCTTTTTTGTCTTTTTTTAATTCATTTTTTAGCCAACACATAAAACATAAAAGTATACACATCCATGTATACATATATCAAACATTATAGTATCATGTTATAGGCACTCAGATTCCTGCAAATAAACATTACAGTGCCATGAGGATTTGACATATGCATATTGTGTAATATTTAGTTGTAGTTGGATACAATATGTTTATTTATGTATTTTTATGTGGTGCTCAGGATCGAACTCAGGGCCTCGCACCTGCTAGGCGAGCGCTCTACTGCTGAGCCACAACCACAGCCCTCCCCTCACATTTTATCAGTTCCTATGGTAAAAGCTTTCAAGCTCCTTTTTTTCTAGCCTTTTAAAATGTATGGTACATTATTATTATCTATGGTTTCCTAGTATGCAATGGCACACCTCAACACCTTACTCCTGACTGTAACTAAGTACCCATTAATGAACCTTCCCTATCCCTCCCCTCTCCTGATTTCCTCAGCTTCCAGTAACCACTGTTCTACTTTCAACTTCTATGAGATCAACTTTTTTCCATTCCTCATGTGAGTGAGATCATGTAGTATATACCTGTGCTTGACTTATTTCACTTAACAATGATAACTGTTTCTATCCATGTTGCTGCTAATAACAGGATTTCATTCTTTTTTATGATTAAATATTATTCCATTGTATATATGCACCACATATTTTTTATCCATTTGATGGCTGATGAACAGTTAGCCGGTCTCCTTTTCTTGGCATTGTGAATAATATTGCAGTGAGCATAGGGCTACAGAGATTTTATTGACATACTGGTTTCCTTTCCTTTGGACATATTCACAGTAGTGGAAATGCTGGATCCAGAACAGTGGTAGTTCATTTTTTTAATATTTTATATTGTAAGTTGTGGTTGGGCACAGTACCTTCATTTATTAATTTATTAATTTATATGGTGCTGAGATCGAACCCAGGGCCTTGCACATTCTAGACAAGCGGTCTACTGCTGAACCACAATCCCAGCCCTCAATTTTTAATTTTTATTTTTAGGAACTTCCATATTGTTTTCCAGAATAGCTGCATCTTTGTCAGTGCTTATTACATTAGCCCTTTTGATAGTAGCCAAACTACTCTGATTTCATCTCACTCTAGTTAGAATGGAAATAGTAGTAACAATAAATGTTGACAAGGATGTTGGGAAAAAGGTACACTAATACACTGATGGTGGGACTGCAAATTGGTGCAACCACTATGGAAGGCAGTATGGAGATTCCTCAGAAAACTTAAAACGGAATCTCAATTTGACCCAGCTATCCCACTCCTCGGTTAATACTCAAAGGACTTAAAATCAGCATACTACAGTGACTCAGCCACATCAATGTTTATAGAAGCTCAATTCACAATAGCCAAACTATGGAACCAACCTAGATACCCTTCCACAGATGAACAGATAAAGAAAATGTGGTATATATACACAATGGAATATTACTCGGCCTTAAAGAAGAATGAAATTATGCCTTTTGCCAGTAAATGGATGGAGCTAGAGAATATCATGCTAAGTGAAATAAGCCAATCCCCCAAAACCAAAGGCCAAATGTTTTCTCTGATGTGTGGATGCTAATTCCCAATAAGAAGGAGGGGCTAGGGAAGAATAGAGATATTTTGGACTAGGCAGAGGGGAGTAAAGGGAGAAAAGGGGTATGGGGATAAGAATGATAGTAGAATGAATTGAACATTGTCTTTTTTAGAGAGAGAGAGAGAGAGAGAGAGAATGAATCTTTTTTTGTAGATGGACACAACACAATGCCTTTATTTTTATGTGGTGCCGAAAATTGAACCCAGATCCCGCCCATGCTAGGCGAGCGCTCTACCGCTGAGCCACAATTCCAGCCCCTCGAACATTGTCTTTTATTGATATTACTTAAATATATCATTTCCCCCTTCTTCTTCTCCCTTTTCTTTTCAGTTCTCCCTCCCTCTTCTACAATGTAACTGGAAAACATGAGTTTTCCAAAATTTGGCCTATCAAACTTTTTTCCAGATGTTTTTCTTCTGCCTTTCCTTCCCCTCCTTTCCTTTCCATTTTCTTTCCTTGAAGAACTAAGCACTATTTTGAACTTTGAGAGAAAATAAAATGGGGAAGGGGGACTGGGACTGTGGCTCAGTGGTAGAGCGCTTCTCTAGCACATGTGAGGCACTGGTTTCCATCCTCAGCACTACATGTAAATAAATAAACAATAAAGGTATTGTGTCCATCTACAACTAGAAAAATACATTAAAGTAAATAAATAAATGGACTATGTTTATTTCAAAAATGGGGAAGGGGATAAAATAACAATACAAAAAGAAAGGAGAAGGAAACATGATTGTGATCTGGTGATCCATGAAGACAAGTTTACCTATGCTGAACCAATGAAGGAATGGGGAAACAGGAAGAGAAAGGAGAAAATATAAGAAATATTGGGAGCAGAGGGAAAGGGGGAAACAGGGAGATAATATAATTAGAGATAAGACAGTCTACCCAGTAAGGTTCTGTGATATGATATCTGAATATTTGTGATTTTCAGAATCTTTCCATTTATTTGATGGCCTTTTGGATTTTTCTTTCAGTAACCTGCTTACATATATCCATTCTCAATTTTTCTATTGAGTTTCTTTTCCTGATGACTTGTGGGCATTCTTGTATATTCTAGATATTAATCCTTTATTGGTTTTACTGATTTAAATATCTTCTGTCTCCTATCACTTAAAATTGTTTATCAACCCCTTCATTAACCACAACATTTTAATTATAATATGGCAAAGCCATGTCTTTTTGGTCTTGATTATTCGGCTTTTCAATTCCTATTTAAAACATTTTGCTGACCAGGTGTAATTACTTTTGTAATCCCAGCTACTCAAGAGGCTAAAGCAGGAGAATTGTGAGTTCAAGGCCAGCCTCAGCAAGTTAGAGATCCTGTCTCAAAATAACAAAATCCTGTTAGGTTTTATCTGATAAAATAATTACATTATCTGTAAATATGTGGTTATTTTTCAAATTCTTATATTTTCTTTTTGTTTCTTTTATATTATAATATAATATAATATAAATATATAGTCTTACAATACTGTCCACAACCTCTAATGCTATCAGTTATGATTTGGATGCGAGGTGTCCCCTGAAAGCTCCACAGGAGATGTAGTTCAGTGATATAGTGCCCCTGGATTCAATCCCTAGTACCACCAAAAGAAAAAAAAATCGGGGGGAGGGGTGTTAAGCCTGTTAAGAGTACATTAGAGACAGTACATTTAGCTTTGCCTCCTCATGTCTAAACTGTCTAAATTTCATTTATTATATTATGTAATAACATAATTATTATAATCCAGCTGTGTTTTAGAATTATTATAATATAATACAGCTATATTTTCCAGTTGGTGAACTAGCTCATTACAAACTAGAAAAACAATGTGATGCCTTTCCAAAGCTTTGAGGACATCTTTAGTATGTATCCAATTACCATAAGCTAGAATGTATTTCCGAGCTTTGTTTTTAGTTCCTTTGTTTGCTAATCATTTCCTACAAGAGTACCAGGCCATATTATTACTGTGGTTTTAAAGTATGCCTTAATATCTAATAGGGTAAATTATTCCCTTTGCTCTTCTTTCTGTTACCTTTGGCCTAGCCCAGCCACCATGCCTGGATCTTCACTTGCTGGATTCAGCTGCTCACCTGCATAAGAAATAGGCAAAAAATGGAAAAAGGAATATGTTGCAGGTTGATCAAATCAGAGAGAAGCAGCTGGATTGCATCTCCCGCTGGTCCCACAGAAGCAGTTACAATTCATAGAAACAAAAGTCCTGTGTAGATTTGGTCAAGCCTGGGCTGGACAGGCCTGGGCAGGGACCAATCTCCACTCTGTTTCTTTGCTGTCAGGTCAGGGGAAGGTCAGTCCTTCTGTCTCCACGCAGCATGAGGAAGCTGCTCTCAATTGCAGAGGGCCTCCAATATCATAGGGAGTCTGCTTGATTTCTCAAGTTAATTTTCAAAATGATTACTTATTCACGAAAAAAATCCAATTATAAATGTTAGTCTATCAACCCTTCTCCAAAGTCCTGCTGGAATTTGGTTTGAGATTGTCCTGAATTTGCAAATCAATGTGGGGTGTATTGGCAAATCACCCCAAACATGGACACAGTATATTTCCACTTAGTCAAAATCCCCTTTAAGCTTTTAAAGAAAGTTAAAATAAACTCTGTAAAATTTTGTGCTTTAGGTTCTTTCCTGCAAACAAAATTTAATCTTGTTATTTTGAAGGTTATCTTATTCCCTATCCTATTTTCTAATTTGGTATAGTAAGGATACTAGAATTTTTGGTGATGGTAAGTGTAGCAAGATTTCTACAGTCTTATTAGTTTTCAAAATAGGGCTATTCTTTCTGTTAGTTTTTTTTAACCTTTATTTAATTTATTTATTTTTATGTGGTGCTGAGGATTGAACCCAGGGCCTTGTGCATGCTAGGCAAGCACTCTACAACTGAGCCACAACCCCAGCCTTTTCTGTTAGATTTTATCTGATAAAATAATTATATTATCTGTAAATATGTGGTTATTTTTCAAATTCTTATATTTTCTTTTTGTTTCTTTTATATTACAATATAATATAAATATATAGTTTTACAATACTGTCTACAACCTCTAATGCTATCAGTTATGATTTGGATGTGAGGTGTCCCCTGAAAGCTCCACAGAAGAAATGATTGGGTTATAAGAGTCTTAACCCAATCAATAAATTAATCCCCTGATAGAGATTAATTGAGTGGTAATTGAAGTGGTAGGGTGTTGGCTGGAAGAGGTGGGACTTGAGGACATAGCTTCAGAGTATATAATTTGTGTCATGAAAGTAGAAACTCTCTTTTTGCTTTGTGATCATGACATGAGCTGCTTTCCTCCACCGTGATGTTCTGCCTTACTTTGAGCTCAAGGAATGGAGACTGCTGTCTGTGGATTGAGACCTCTGAAACCATGAGCCCTCAAATAAACTTTTCCTCCTGTATAATTGTGCTCATGAGATCCTTTTAATCACAGCAGCAAAAAAGTTGACTAAAACACTATCTTAAATCATGGTGGTGATAGAGGATATCTTTCTGTTAATGAGATGTCATCTATAGGTTTTACATTAGTTGTTGTTGGCTATAGATTTTGATATATGTCAAGTTAGGAAAATTACTTCCCACTCTTACTTTTTTAGGGGGAAGGGGTTCTGGGTGTTGAACCCAGGGATTTTACCATGGAGTTGCATCCCCAATCCTTTTTATTTTTATTTTGAGATAGATAGGATCTTGACAAATTGCTGAGGCTGGACTTGAACTTGAGATCCTGCTGCCTCAGCCACCCAAAACAATGGGATTATAAGCATGCACCACCACACCTGACCCTACTCCTAATGTTTAAGGGAAGAATGTAGTTGACTTTTGCTAGAACAAAAATAAAGGCATGGAAATACAGCCATCAACCAAGAGAGTGTGTATGGAGGCAATAAACTTCAGAGATTAAATTTTGCACAAATGATAGACTGGCTATAAGTATGGAAAGAACAATAACAATATCAAGCACTTAATATGCACATTCAAAGACATGAATTGGGTGTCAACCAATATGAAAAATTGTGGTATATATGTGTAATAAGAATTGTAATGCAAAAAAAAGTTCATGTATAAAGACATGAATTGGCGTGAACATACTTTATATACAAAGATATGAAAAATTGTGCTCTATATGTGTAATAAGAATTGCAATGCATTCCACTGTTGTGTATTTAAAAAATAAAATCAATTAAAAAATAATATGCACATTCATGAAAATTAATTTATTAATTCATTGCAAAACTCTTCGAGGGAAATAGACTTAACCCCACTTTACATATGAAGAACTAGAAACTCCGAGGACAGGGCTTGCAATGCTAATATGTGGCAGATAAGTGACCCAAGGAAAGGTTTACATCATTTGAGAATCACATGCTCTTTGAGGAGACACCAAAATAAGTGTAGTATTATGTACTCTATCTCAATTACTGCTCTGAATAATGTTCATTTCATTTTATAAATTCTTGAGTATTTCAGAAAATGTGGTGTCTTAAGGTTATAGCCACACTTTATACTCATGTCTATAACACATTAAATGAAAAAGCAATGATCTGATGATAATTTCAATTTCAATTTCAAGGCAGCCCACTGGTAATATGACTGAGATGAATACATTGATTCAGTGCTAGGTATGCAATGCTTTAAGGCATTTTGACCTATGAGGTCAAAAAGGCAAGGAGAAGTAAGTGGAAAAAAGGAGAAGAGAGCTATTACACAAGTGAATACCAAAAAGAGAGAGAGAAAAAAAAGGAAAAAGGAGAGGAGGAGGAGAGAAAGAGGTAGTAGTAGAAATAAATATGTCTCCATAAGTGTGGAGTGGCTGGAGAAAACAGGGTGGAACAAGACGACATAGCCAAATTAGTGTATTCTCTGTTGTCAAAGATGGAAGAAGACAAAGAATATGAGCCCTAAAATATATGCCTGTTTCCAATGGGAAATTTCAAATAAAACAATAATCATCAAGTTGTCCTAAGTGTGTACATCCAAAGTCATCTATACATCCAAATGTCCTACCCCAACAAGGGCCAGAAAGGGGCAAGACTTGTTAGTAATGTTTCCACAGTGGCAGGGCTGGTGGAGGAGGTTTCTTTTACCTGAAGCTGCTGGTGATACTGTAGTCAAAGGAGCAACATCAGAGCCAACATTGGAGCAGGAAGCTGAAATCTGCAAGCCAGAGAAGGAGAGTTCTTAAAGGTAGCCAAAATGAAGGGCTTCTAAAATCAGATGTCAAACTGGCTTCAACATGCTAAGGGGATGAGATAAGAGAACAGTCAAGAGTAAACATGGAGCAATCTGTGGTTTTTGCAGCTTAATTTTAAAGACCCGTCACAGTTGCTTGATGCAAGGAATCTTTGAAAGGACCAGGACAGGGCAGAAAGCCAACTCCTTCCTGTTATGGTGTTAAAAATAAAGCAAGGATTGTGAAGTGGTGAAGGCGATCCCCCACTCACTGTCTTGACAGGGTCACAGTGAGAAAAAGTGTTGGCAAAGCCGCTCTCCCACTGTCTTGACAGGGTCACAGTGAGGATGAATGCTGGCAAAGCCACGCTGGTTCATGAGAAACCGAAACCATGAGACCCTTTTTTATGTAATTGGGACTTTTCATTTTCATGCTTATGTTTCTGACAGGAGGCATGAGTATGTTAAATGCCAAACAAATTAAATTTCAGATGGCTAGAACATAACAGGTAGTTCATGCCTTGGAGGCTGTTCTACTACCCCTCAGCATATCAAGGACAAAGTAGAAGGCTGTTCTTCTATCTCAGTACATTGTGGATAAACCTGATAATGGACAACAATCATCCTTTGAAAGGTCATGAGAATTTTAGGCACCACATTGATTATATCAACTAGAACCCAAGCCCATATTTCCGGCCTCTTAGAAAACCTAATCAGTATGCTTATTTCACAAAGTTCACCACATGCAGTTTCATTTTTGATTAAGGAAAGTTATATTATACACTTAGGAAAGTTAAAACATATAAAGATATATTTTTCTCTTTTTATAAACCCTTTCTTACTTTACATAGGGATATATGATGAGCATAGTTAATATTGGTGGAAAGTGGATTGATTTTTAGAACTTACTTTCTATTGAGAAAAATTATAAAGATATGAGAACTAGTGCACCTTGACTGAGAAACAAATAAACTCTTTGAGAAAGTAGCTCAACCAGTTTTATGAGAATAAATTTAGGAATTAATTAAAACAGCTTTATAAGACACAGTTTTAGAATAATGTTAGAAATATTATTTTATTTAGATTCTTAAGTTTAGAAATTCTTAAGTTTTTAGTTGTATAGGTTTCTGATATGTTTTAAGAATGATTCATAAACTTTAGGATATTTTAAATATAAGATTTAAAGGGACTTTTTTAGATGGGAATTTTAGATTAGAAATAAAGTACAAGTGTACTTTAGGTTAATGATTGGTTAGGAGACTTAGAGTCTGGTTACGTAGTTTGGCATTAGTTAATAAGAAAATAACATATCTTGGGAAAAATAGTAAATCTTGGGAAAATCTGAAAAATGTAAATTAGTGACGTATTTTATTAATGATTCTGTACTTTTAATAATTACATAACTGAAGGTCATATCCTGGAAAAATGTAAATTAATGTTACATTTTTTGTACCCCCAATCATGGTTAAGGAAATGTCATGTCTTGGCAAAGTTTTAAATTATATAATCAATGACGTATTCTGAATCTATAATGATGAGAAAAATTGTAATAAAAGATGACCCAGAGAAAGCTGCATTAGCTCTCTCTCTGGAGATTGCTCGAACGGAGCGACTCCTGTCTCATCTTTTCGCCGACGCCACTCATCCTTCAGGACTCCCTGGACACCGCTAGGGCAGGACCCTGGCAGTGAAGAAATAAGAACTTTCTAAAGCAGAATTGGAGCCTGTATTCTTCTGGATACATTTTTATACTGTTAACTGTTTTGGTCTACCTACTTAATTTATATACCTTTCAGAGAAATTTTACTTACAGTGACCGTATTTTCTGAGGGAAAAATCAAGACACCTTAGTACATATTTGTCTTACATAGGGTTAAAATATTTTTAAGTGGAACTAACTTTAAATATTTAGAATGTACTTTTTACAGTATGTATAAAATTTAGTCTAAAAGCATGGCATTTAACATGTGATTAAATATGATATTTGTGGATATTTTAATTAAAATGCTGGCATCAGACTTTCAGTTTAAAATGTAATCCTTAAATTTTTAAAACATTTTATAAGAAAATAAGATTCAGGCTGAATGCAGTGGCGCATGCCTATAATCCCAGCAGCTAGGGAGGCTGAGGCAGGAGGATCACGAGTTCAAAACCAGCCTCAGCAACAGCAAGGCACTAAGCAACTCAGTGAGACCCTGTCTCTAAATCAAATACAAAATAGGGCTGGGGATGTGGCTCAGTGGCTGAGTTCTCCTGAGTTCAATCCCTTGTACAACCCCCACAAAGAAAAAGAAAAGAAAATTCAGTCTATATTGCTTCAATCTCTAACACTCTCCCCTGCATTATATACCATGAATGGCCTGAATAGCAGATTCTTTACTGGGAAAAAAAGGATTTTCAAAAACATTTTGCATCTTAAATGTCCCTCAAAGGCTCATGTGTTAAAGGCTTACTCTCATAGGCCATGGTAGCACACACCAGTAACTTGAGAGGTTAAAAAAGGAAGATCACAAGTTTGAGGCCAGCTTTGGTAACTTAGCAAGATTTTATCTCAAAATAAAAAATAAAAAGGACTGGGGATGTCGCTTACTGGTGAAGTGCACCTGGATACAATCCCCAATTTTAAAAAAAAGGCTTTGTTCCCAGCTTGGAGCTACTGGAAGGCAGTACAAACTTTAAGAGATGGAGCCTAGTTTGAAGTCTTTGAGCCACTGGGGATGTGCCCCTGAAGGAAATAATGGGAACCCACCTCCTTCCTCTATATTTTTGCTCCTAGACATGTGGTGAGCAGCTTTGTTCCATGATACTTTCTGTGCCATGATATGCTGCCTACCACAGCACAAAAGCAATGGGACCAACTGACCATGGACTGAAAGCTCCAATACTGTGAGCCAAAATAAACCTTTCCTCTTTATAAGTTGATTATCTCAGGTATTTGTTACAGTAATGGACTGCTGACTTACACAGATGCCTTGATGCCTTGCCTGTTTTCCCTCAATGGTGACATGTTACAAAACTGTAATATAATATCACAAGCAGAAAATTTGTACTGATACAATCCACCAGTCCTTAGAAAAATTAGGGATAACAGGAACATATCTCAACAACATAAAGGCTATCTATGCTAAGCCACAGGCCAATATCATTCTAAATAGAGAAAAATTGAAGGCATTCCCTCTAAGAACTGGAAAAAGACAGGGATGCCCTCTTTCCCCACTTCTATTTAACATAGTTCTTGAAACACTGGCCAGAGAAATTGGACAGATAAAAGAAATTAAAGGGATACACATAAGAAAAGAAGAACTCAAATTAGCACTATTTGCTGATGATATGATTCTATACCTAGAAGACCCAAAAAACTCCACCAGAAAACTTCTAGAACTAGTAAATGAATTCAACAAAGTAGCAGAATATAAAATCAACACCCATAACTCAAGGCATTTATGTATATCAGTGGCAAATCCTCTGAAAGAGAAATGAGGAAAACTACCCCATTTACAATAGCCTCAAAAAAAATTGGGGAATCAACAAAAGAGGTGAAAGACCTCTACAATGAAAACTACAGAACCCTAAAGAAAGAAATCAAAGAAGACCTTAGAAGATGGAAAGATCTACTTTGCTCTTGGATAGGCAGAATTAATATTATCAAAATGACCATACTACCAAAAGCACTATACAGATTTAATGCAAATCTGATCAAAACCCCAGTGACATTCCTCATAGAAATAGAAAAAGTAATCATGAAATTCATCTGGAAAAATAACAGACCAAGAATAGTTAACGCAATCCTTAGCAGGAAGAGTGAAGCAGGTGGCATCACTATACCAGACCTTAAACTATACTGCAGAGCAATAGTAACAAAAACAGCATGGTATTGGCACCAAAACAGACTGGTACACCAATGGTACAGAATAGAAGACACAGACACTAACTCACAAAATTACAATTATCTTATATTAAAAATTACAATTATCTTATATTAGACAAAGGTACCAAGAACATACATTGGAGAAAAGATAGCCTCTTTAACAAATGGTGCTGGGAAAACTGGAAATCCATATGCAACAAAATGAAATTAAACCCCTATCTCTCATCAAGCACAAAACTCAACCCAAAGTGGATCAAGGACCTAGGAATTAAACCAGAGACCCCATATCTAATAGAAGAAAAAGTAGGCCCTAATCTTCATCATATCAAATTTGGCCCCAACTTCCTTAATAAGACTCCTGTAGTGCAAGAATTAAAATCAAGAATCAATAAATAGGATGGCTTCAAACTAAAAAGTTTCTTCTCAGCAAAAGAAACAATCTGTGAGGTGAATAGAGAGCCTACAGAAGGAGAGAAAATCTTTACCCCTCACACATCAGATAGAGCACTAATCTCTAGGGTATATAAAGAACTCAAAAAGCTAAACACCAAAAAAAAAAAAAACTCAATCAATAAATGGGCCAAGGACCTGAACAGACACTTCTCAGAGGATGATATACAATCAGTCAACAAATATATGAAAAAAAAATGTTAATCATCTCTAGCAATTAGAGAAATGCAAATCAAAACTACTCTAAGATTTCATCTCACTCCTGTCAGAATGGCAACTATTATGAAGACAAACAACAATAAGTGTTGGCGAGAATGTGGGGGTAAAGGCACGCTCATACACTGCTGGTGGGACTGCAAGTCGGTGCAGCCAATATGGAAAGCAGTATGGACATTTCTTGGAAAACTGGGAATGGATCCACTATTTGACCCAGCTATTCCTCTCCTCCATCTATACCCAAAAGACTTAAAAACAGCATACTACAGGGACCCAGCTACACCAATGTTTATAGCAGCACAATTCACAATAGCTAAACTGTGGAACCAACCTAGATGCCCTTCAGTAGATGAGTGGATAAAAAATGTGGCATACACATGGAATATTACTCAGCAATAAAAGAGAATAAAATCATGGCATTTGCAGGTAAATGGATGGCGTTGGAGAAGATAATGCTAAGTGAACTTAGCCAAACCCCAAAAAACAAATGCTGAATGTTTTCTCTGACATAAGGAGGCTGATTCAAAGTGGGGTATGGAGGGGGAACATGGGAGGATTAGATGCATTCTAGATAGGGAAGAGGGGTGGGAGGAAAAGGGAGGGGGCAAAGGATTATCAAGGGCAGTGGAATGTGATGGACATCATTATCCAAAGTACATGTATGAAGACTTGAATTGGGTGTCAACATACTTTATATACAACCAGAGATATGAAAAATTGTGATTTATATGTGTAATAGGAATTGTAATGCATTCTGCTGTCATTTATTTTTAAAAAATCAATAAAATAAAATAAAGAAAATGAAGGAATAATTCTATTCTTTTTTTATTATTAGTTGTTCAAAACATTACAAAGCTCTTGACATATCATATTTCATACATTTGATTCAAGCAGATTATGAACTCCCATTTAGCACTGGGGTTATAACTCAGCAATAGTGCACTTACCTAACATGCACAAAGTCCTAGATTTAATCCTCAGTACTGCCAAAAAATTATAGTTCATTATAGTTCACAAACATTTATAATAAAACCTATTGCTGGGGCTGGGGTTGTGGCTTAGTGGTAGAACACTTGCTTTGCAACATGTGAGGCACTGGGTTCATTCCTCAGCACCACATATAAATAAATAAACAAAATAAAGGCATTGTGTCCATCTACAACTAAAAATATTTTTTTAAAAAATATTGCTAGTTTTTTACTCTATTACTGATACAAATAACAAAACTTAGCTACCATTAAATTGTGTTTTTAATTCAGTGCTTCTATGTTTTGGATATGGTTTGTACATAAGAGGTTCATGTGCTAAGAGCTTGGTCCCCATTGTAACCACCAGAATTATAAAAGCCAAATAAACCTCTTTTTTTGTCTCTTACCCAGCCTCAAATATTTTGTTGTAGCAACAAAAAATGGAGGCAGACAAGTTGCAAAAGTAATGTTTAATAATTACAAAAAGAATTAGGAAGGAGCCTCAGATAGTTTTATACAGAAAGTAATGTATTATTATTAATAATTATACCTTTCCACCCTTACAAGTAATTGACTGAGTGGGAAAAAAAAATATGGGCTTTTGAATCAGATTTGAACCCTTGCTCTTTGTAATTTGCATGAGTCACTTAACCCTTCACAACCTTGCTTTTGGAAAATTTACAATTTTGTTGATGAGAGTTAATAATCCACACTTTACAAGATTATTTAAAGTATTAAATGGGATAACATTGCTGAAATTGTCTAGCACAGAACTTGGCATATAGTAGGTTCTCAATAAATGTCAATTATTGTTAAACAGAAATCAAGGCTTTTATAATTTCCCATATACAAGAAGACCATAGAAGACAAGGCTAAGTTTTAAGTTTGCTTTGAAATGACAAAACATTGTGTTCATTGACAATATTGTCAGTTTTTCATGATCTGTGTAACCTAATGATAATTTCTAAGCCACATAAATGTAACAAGAAGAATATTATTTATCAGAGTTCAGGGAGAGTGTTCTCCCTACAGGAGAAATATAGCCAGAATGAGAGATCAGATTCAGGAGGGGTTACATGTATCCCCAAAACCTGAAGGCAAAGGACAAAGGTTTTTAGGTTTGTCGAGAAAGAAGCAGAGATAACAGCCTGGATTGAGGAGTAAAGCATGCAAGAATGGGATAGGAAGAAACAAGATTGGAATCTGGTTGTGGAGACTTTAAGGAGATGAATAAGAGAAGAGGGATTTTATCAAGCTTTACTGTTTTTTTGGAGGGGGGGTGTTATTTTATTTGTTCTTTTTTTTAGTTGCAGTGCTGAGAAACAAACCCAGGACTTCACATAAGCTAGACAGGCACTCAACCGCTAAGCTACATTCTCAGCCCAATTTTACTATTTGACATGCTGTGTAGATGCCTGTACTGCACCTTTAGGAAAATCTACAGGTGGGGAATGTAATTCAGTGGGAGAGCACATGCCTAGCATGCACAAGGCTCTGCATCACACAAAGCAAGCAAGCAAGAAAGAAAGAAAGAAGGGGAAAGAAATCTACAGAAAAAATGATCTCTTTTATGAAAGGCTGTCAATGTGGAATTTGTTCTTTGACTCTGCCAACATAGCCCACAAGTGGACCTAACTTTTAACAGTGATAGGGCAGGTCCAAAATGACTATAGTTAAGACTCCCTTGCTGAGGTTTCCAGAGGACTGTTTTCATTGTGTAGTCAAGGTCATAAACACTCTGATTCAGTGTATGAACTCAAGGTTATAAACATTTGCTTGTGAGCATGGCTCCACTGATGCAACCTGTTGGCAGTGGACCTTCTTTGTGTGGCCTGGATATAAAAAAGGCCCAGGGAAAAGACTCAGAGGAGTGAAATGAAACTGGCTAGGGGCTGAAGCCGGAGCTGGGGGCTAGCTAAGGGCAATTGCTGCCTCTGAATAAAGCATATCTACTATCTCAACTGCATCTCGCATCTTCTTCCACCTGCCAGGATCCTGAGTTTGTTTCTTGGGTCTGAGTCTCTCCCCAACAACATTCTACATAGCCTAATACAAGTTGTTTCCCACTGCAACTCTCAACAGATGGTATTTGCTCATTTCCTGGAATCTAAGAAACTTAGAGCCTATGCATTCTCTAAACCCATCTAAAAAATCTCAGGGGAGTACCTGATCTTTTCAAACCACCCCTTTCCTGGAGTAAGAAAAAAAGGATGGGAAATTCTTGGGCAGATCTAACCTGAAGTAGGCTCATCTTATTTTTAAATGTTTTTAGTTGTAGATGGACACAACACCTTTATTTTATTTGTTTTTTATGTGGTGCTGAGGATCAAACCCAGTCCCTCAAATGTGTTAGGCAAGCACTCTACCCCTGAGCTACAATCCCAGTCCAGTAGGCTCATCTTTGTTGTCAGCAAAACCTGGCTTCAAATTTCAGTTCTGCCATTTGCCAGATAAGGTCAATTTTCCTCATCTGAAACCTGGAATTCAATTAATGGCCCAATTGTCAACAGAGTTACTCAGGTCAAAACCTTGTTACTGAGCATTGAACCACCAGCCTCTGGGTATGTTACCCACAACAGGACTTCCCTGGACTCCTGGAAAACTGAACTGAGGGAACATGGAACCAAGTGAAGTATGGCAGAGGAAGAGCTATTCTGTGTTGCTGAGAGAGCTGAAGAGATCCTCTTGACTATATTGGTAGGCTAGAGACATATCCAAATTCCTAGGTCTTTTTCAGCAAAACCAAGAGGCAAGCTGAAAGATATTGTAGTTCACTGAAGCAGAGTTTTACTTGTGCAATAGGATCTGATACTGACGGAAATTGGAAGAGATAAGGTGTGGTAAGGGTTGGGGAGCAGAAGTGCAAGTCATCAAAACCAGAAAGGCTTGACTTTCAATAAATGGCCACGCAACACAGTGGTTTACTTAGTTCAGAGTAGATGGGGCTTTTATCATCCTGGTGTTTCGAATCCTAGAAGCTACATTAGCTGTTTTATAAGTAGAAGAGTGAAGAGTGAAAGTAGAACTCAGGCAGAACATGGCATAGACTGCTACTATCCTTAACTTTTGCAAATGAGGTTAGAAAAGGCAGCTTGAGAAAAATGGACCCTGCAATTTCACTAAGAGTGCCTAGATTGATTGCTACCCATTTGCTCCTTTCCTAATTGATACCAAGATTTCTGGACCTGCAGATTAATCCATTCTAGGATCATTCATTGATCCTTGCCCTCAGTATCACCCCACAGGCCTTTACTACTAGTCTAAACTTAAAATTATTTAGAGAGCCAAGTACAGTGGCACATGCCTGTCATCCCAGAAACTCAGGAGGAGGATAGGGCAGTAGGATAACATGTTCAAGGACAGCTTGGCAATTTAGCAAGGCTTTAAGGGGCTGGGGATGTAGTTCAGTGGTAAAATAACCATTGGGTCAATCCCTAATACCAAAAATTTTTTTTCAAGAATCTCAGACCAGGGAGCAACTTCCAAAGGCCATCAGGATCTTGAAGTAGGTCTATGTCTAATACAAGGCAGAGGATTTCTAAGCCTATGTCTCAAGATCTCCAGGGAAGGAGAGTCCAGGACACTCCTGGTAGTTTATAGAAGTAATGTTTTGGTAGTGCCACCTGATTCTGATCTTCCTGCCTTTAGTAAATCATTTGAACATACCACCTTTTATTTGGCTTTTCTAGATGTAGAGAGAAACTGTAGCACACATTATCTAGGATAAACATTAAAAGGACACGTGCCTATAAAAATAGTGCCATTGATGCAACTGAGGTTCATAAAACATACTGGTAACAACAGGAAGAACATCTTAGGTTTGTTCTGAACAAAAAGAAGGAAGGTAGAAATACACTGTCAGAAATTATTTTAAAAAATACAAAGTTTGTAAGCTTATAATAGATTAATTCAAAATCAAATATAGATTATTTTGTTAATAAATTATTAATAAAGACTGTATGAAAGATAAGAAAAAAAGAAGGAAGGTGACATAAGAAAGATACCATACATAATTTATCAACCAAATCAGGACACTTTTGAGAGTGAAAGGGGCACCAAAATAACAAGCACTAACAGAGCTGTACCAGGCTGCAAAATCTTGGACAACCTGGCAATAAGGCTAAATATAGCTTCTGAATTAAAACAACAAGAACAATGTTTTTAAATTTAAGAGGATAGAACAATGGGGAAGAAGGAACTAAATGCCAAGATAGTTGAGGTATTAGTAAGTGAATTTATAGCTGTTTGAAATCCATGCATTAATTTGTTAATTAATTCCATACAAATTTGTTGAGTACCTACTTTGTTTCAGCTTTTGTTCTAAGTGATGTTCACATCAACAAGTTGTATAAGGATAGTCCTTGCCCTTGATCAATAATTTGCAGAGAGACAGATTTATATCCATAGGTGAGTGTATGTTACATAGAAATAAATATCGAATATATAACTAAACAAAATGCTGTAGGAGTTGAAGTCTGCAAGTCCAAATCAATAACATTCTAAGATAGTAAAAAAAAGGCTTCTTAGATATAATTTTGAAAAAACTTTCTTAACCTTGAAGAAATTATAAAGAACTAAAGTTTTTAAAACATTTACTTATTTCACTTTTACAATTTTCTTTTTGTGTATTATTATTATTATTATTATCAGCACTGGGAATGGAACTCAGAGCCTTGCGCAAGCTAGGCAAGGATTCTACCACTAAGCTCCACCCCAGCCCCAGCCCCAAGGAATCCTGTGTCCACCCCAGAATCTGCATTTTAAATAAATATCTGAGTGTACAAATAGGATAGTAAAGTATGGCTCTAACCCAGTAGTTCTTGTTGCAGAGGAGATACATCTATGGAGCCAAAGTGGCAGAGGGGGTCCATAGGCACCAGTTCTTGCGATCCTGCAGGAAATATTGCAAAGGAGTTGCACTGAGTGTAACAAGAGCTTATTAGCAAAGTGAGAAATGAGGGGGACATACAGTATAGGCACTGCATGGACTACCTCCAAAGGGAATGGAGGTTCTCACAGAGTCTACTTTTTGTTTGTTTGTTTGTTTGTTTTGCAGTTCTGGGGGGTTGATCCCAGGGGCATTCTATCACTGACCTGCATCCCAGCCCCTTTTTATATTTTTTATTTTGACACCTGGTCTCACTACGTTGCTGAGGCTGGCCTCAAACTTGTAATCTTCTGCCTCGGCCTCCCAAGTTGCTGGGATTACAGGTGCCTTTCAAAGTGCCCACCAGAGTCTGGGGTTTTTAAGGGTTTGAGTTTCCTTTGTTCTTGCTTAAGTTTCACATTCCCTCCTTAAGTGTTTTTTCATTTGGGTTTTTTGTTTGTTTGTTTGTTTGTTTTAACCTTTATATAACCCTCAGCAAATTTCTTGTGTGAGAGTCAGTGATGACCTAGTCACAAGGGGAGGGTCTTGATGACATGGTCAACAAGGTGTGGGTGTGTCATGATTTTGAAATAAGGATTTTTAATTAACTGTGGGTGGGGAAGATTTGGCACACCAGTTACCACTTTCCAGATTTTTGTCTGTTTTGATAAGGTTCTCTGTGGTCCCCTATATTGTGAGGTCCTCTCTCTAAGTCACCAACCTTCATTTTCCTTCTCCCATCTACTTGCTCATGGCAGACCAGCTACCTAAAAGTTCTCAAATATTAGCATGACTCAAGATCACCTGGAAGGCTTGTTACACCATGAATTGCTGGGTTCCACCACGAGAGTTTTAGATTCACTTGGTCTGGAGAGGGGCCCAAGAATTCATCAAGTTCCAAGGTGATGTTGATGCTACTGGTCCCAAGGACCATACTCTGAAGAGTTAGCATGACCTATCTGAGTTCAGCCTTAATTTCTAATGATTTGGTCACCTCCTCCTCTTTGTCTTTGCACCAAAGCACTACTGAGGAAATTGGAATTAGCCCCAACCCTCAGTTATCAAATCAATCTCTACTCTTGTGTCAATACAGAAAACAATGAGCTCACAAACCTGTCAAGGTTGGGGCTGGGGATGTGGCTCAAGCGGTAGCGCGCTCGCCTGGCATGCGTGCAGCTCGGGTTCGATCCTCAGCACCACATACAAACAAAGATGTTGTCCGCCGAAAACAAAAAAAATAAATAAATATTTAAAAAAAAAAAAAAAAAAAACCTGTCAAGGTCACCACAGCTAAGCAGACACTCCCCGCACAGACATACCCTTTGCCCCTGTTCTCTGAGGGGCAGGATTGGACCAGCAGTGAACAGCAATGTTTGACCTCAGGGTTTCACTAGGGCCTAATACAGAGTGCAGCAGCCAAATCAAAATAAGTTTCCCCACAGGTGGTAAGCTTAACTCTGAGAACAGAAGTCTACTCTGGTCACTTTTACAAGGGGTATCAGACCTGAGGGGAACTCCTGAATTTCTTCTCCAAGTTCTATGATCCCTGGGGTTTTACCAGCATCCTTCAAAGGCATTCCTGAAAAGGGCAGGGACTAAGGAACTATGGGAAGCCTAAAATGTGGGAAGAAATCCTGGGGAGGGTTTTTAAAAACAAAGCTTGTAATTCTTACCAAACTTCTGACTCACACTTCCAAGGAGTATAATACCCTTTCAAATAACGATCCCCTCACCATCTGTGAAAAAGTACTCTGTCTCAGTTGGAAGCTCGCTAGGACTTCAACCATGAATAGCTTATTTTTTTTATAAATTATTCTAGGCTTTGTCTGTGGAACTGATAGGACTGGATGCTTCCATTTCTACCCTTGGAAGTTTTTTTTATTTTGTTCTGCTTTGAGAGAAAGTCTCACTGTATTGTCCAGGATAGGGTCAGAACTCCTGGACTCAGATGATCCTCCTGCTTCAGCCTTCCAAGTAGCTGGGAGATCAGGAAGTGCCATAGCACTCAACTGGAAGTTTCATGACAGTGCTATCATATGAATATTAGGGTGGGGATGGGGAAGATGAGAAAAGGAAATAAGCCAGAGTCTGTGCTCTAGTTAATCTAAGGGGCCTACAGGACTTGCTGCCCAGAAAAGTGCTTCAGAATTGCTTAGAACTTCACAACTTATAGTCCTGCCACATAACTCTCCACAGAGATTTACATAAGAGAACAGGAGACCAGAGAATTATCATGACTTTGCGCTCAGCTAGTAATTGGTATGTATGATTGAGATTTAAATTCAGGCCTTATGCCAGCCATGGTGGTGCATGCCTATAATCCCAGAAACTTGGAAGGCTGAGGCAGGAGGATTGCAAATTTGAGGCCAACCTCAGCAATTTAGCAAGATCCTGTCTCAAAATTAAAAAAAAAATAATTAAAAAGGGCTGGGGATATGGCTCAGTGGTAAAGCACCCTGGTACCAAAAAATAAAAAATAAAAAAATAAAAATCCAGGCAGTATGACAGTATGATCTCAAATCTAGTGCTCTAAGCACCTCAGCAGAGCTGGTGCAAACACAGTTGTAGATGCCTGCACCCCAAAGGCACCCCATGGACCCTGTAATGTAGTCCAGAGTTCTGTCTGGAATTCTACCCCTTCTTTCTAACTGCTTGTTCCCAGAACATCAGAGACGTGGTGAAATCCTATCAAGAACCACTGCAGTGGTCAACATGAAAATTAACTCTAAACTTGGATATACTATTTTAGAGACTTTATTAGACTGAACATAGAGGTACATTTTTTTGTTTTGTTTTTAGTACCAGGCATTAACCTCAGGGTCACTTAACCACTGAGCCACATCCCAGGCCATTTTTTTAATTAGTTACACATGACAATACAATGATCTTGACATATCATACATTTGAATCAGATGGGATATAATTTCTAATTTTTCTGCGTGTACAGGTTGCAGAATTACATTGGTCATGCAGTCACGTAGTGACAAAAATCTAAAGGCATTTCCTTCCTCTTCAGACCCTATGGGTTTTTCACAGTTTAGTTTTAGTTTTTATTTTGAGACAGGGTCTTGCTAAGTTGTTTAGGGCCTCATTAAGTTGCTGAGGCCAGCCTCAGATTTACAACCCTCCTGCCTAGGCCCTCCAAGTTGTTGGGATTACTGTCATGTACCACCATGCCTGACTGTGGAGGTGCATTTTAAGCACTATAATAATTTGCATAGCAAATTCTGCTCAGTAGTTACTGAAGCACCTATCTGAGGATACATGTGGGGATTCCAAATTCTTAAGTGCTGCTTAAGCTATTAGGTTTAGGTGAAAAGATAAAAGCAACAGGGGGCAGGAGCTTGTTGGGTAATATAAAAACAAATGCTAGTTCACCACCATGTAAGGCCACTGTCTATGGTTGAAGTTCTAAAATGAGTTACTTTGAGGAAATAAGTTTTTTTCATAATCCCTCAGTTTTTAGCAATGCTATCTACCTCTTGATACTTTTCTGGAAAAACAAGGATGTCTTCCCAATCCCCCTTTTGTTGCTGGCATGCAATCAAAAGTCAAGGAAAACCACATACCTGTGAGAAGCTCTTTGTACATATCCCCGTTGTTCGTCATCCTGTAGTCAGATTGTCTCTAAAATAAATGCTTACTCTCTTGGGAATCTTCAAGACCTCAAGATGATTGCTCTAAGCTCTTTGGACATGTGACCAAAATCCAAAGGCATTTCCTTCCTCTTCAGACCCCATGGGTTTTTCACAGGCACTGGGGGAAGTTGCTCAGAAATGCCAAAATCTTTCTTAGCATTGGTTACAAAAGCAAACCGGAATTTCTGCTTATCACAAATTCCTCCAGGAGCTCTTGAGTTTGCTTCGTTGGCTCAAGCCTTGTGTCTGGAACAATTCCACCCAGAAGACCTGGAATTGCATATGTGGATTGGTAGAGAGAAGTATTTCTCCTCTTTCTTTCTTGGAACTTGTGTGCTTTCTTTCATCAAGATAGAAGAAATAAGGCTAGAGATGTGGCTGAAGCAGTAACGCGCTCGCCTGGCATGCGCGGGGTGCTGGGTTCGATTCTCAGCACCACGTAAAAATAAAATAAAGATGTTGTGTCCACCGAAAACTTAAAAATAAATATTAAAAAATTCTCTCTCTCTCTTCTCTCTCTCTCTCTTTAAAAAAAAGATAGAAGAAATAAAAGAAAGAACAACAACAAAAAAAGGAGACATAAAGGAAGGACAAGGAAATGTGATTTTAATTTAAAGTTCCACATGATTTTCCAGTCCTTGTTACTCTCAAATTTCTGGGAAATCTGTAAATCTTAAAGTTACCATAATTTCTCCCACTTATGAAAATTACCTTGTACACTGTTCATTAGCTTAAGCAATAAATAATTGAACAAAAAATATCTTAAGAAGCCATAATTTAGGGGATTTTCCAACATTATCTACTGATCAAATAATGAAGACCACATGAGCCAAAGAATCATCTTGTGATCACCAGACTGATGTCATTCCCACATACTTTCTCATGCCTACACCTCACCAAGTTCCTGTAAAAGAAGAACTTGAGAATCCCCAAAGTGCCTCTCACTCTTGAGATGGCCTCATTCTCTCTTCAGTGTGTACTCCTTTTTTTTTTTTTTTACTCTAAAAGGTGTCTTTCCTTGAGATAGGCCTCATTCTCTCTAGAATATGTCTACTTTCTTAAAACAAAACAACAGCAAAAAACAACTCTCTGTGTCTCTGACTGGCATGGGATGAAATTCTTTTCCATCATATATGCCAAGGACCCCACTTGCCCTGAGTCAAGTTCCCTCATCTTCAAGAACTTCTCTGGACTCTTCCAGTAACAGCCCCAAATGTGGTGAAACCTTGTGACCAGATGGCATGACTCTGCTTCCTTCCCTTTTGACTTCTTTATTCTACCACAAACTTGGCTTCCTGATTGAAGGGATTTCCCATATTGTCCTGTAATTACTTTGGTATGGGGTATAGAATAGATTTTTTACTCCTAAAATTGTGGCCAAGAGAAGCTTACAAAGAGACTGAATCCTGAAGTCACCACACTATCAAGAACTGATTTGAAGCAATAACTAGAAGGTGGGAAGAAGAAACACCATGAAAGTTGACTTACATGACCAGCCTTTGGCAGAACTGAGAAATTCCTAGGCAGGTCTTGATGATTAAACCTTAGTATTCTAATCTTTTATTATTATTATTATTATTATTAGTTGTTCAAAACATTACAAATCTCTTGACATATCATATTTCATACATTTGATTCAAGTGGATTATGAACTCCCATTTTTACCCCGTATACAGATTGCAGAATCACATCGGTTCCACATCCACTGTTTTACATATTGCCATACTAGTGTCTGTTGTATTCTGTTGCCTTTCATATCCTCTACTATCCCCCTCCCCTCCCATCTTCTCTTTCTACCCCATTTACTGTAATTCATTTCTCTCTCTCTCATTTTTTTCCCTTTCCCCTCACCTCCTCTTATATGTAATTTTGTATAACAATGAGTGTCTCCTTCCATTTCCATGCAATTTCCCTTCTCTCTCCCTTTCCCTCCCCCCTCTCATCCCTATTTAATGGTGATCTTCTTCTCATGCTCTTCCTCCCTGCTCTGTTCTTAGTTGCCCTCCTTATATCAAAGAAGACATTTGGCATTTGTTTTTTAGGGATTGGCTAGCTTCACTTAGCATAATCTGCTCTAATGCAATCCATTTCCCTGCAAATTCCATGATTTTGTCATTTTTTAGTGCAGAGTAATACTCCATTGTGTATAAATGCCACATTTTTTTTTATCCATTCATCTATTGAAGGGCATCTAGGTTGGTTCCACAGTCTAGCTATTGTGAATTGTGCTGCTATGAACATCGATGTAGCAGTATCCCTATAGTACACTCTTTTAAGGTCTTTGGGGAATAGACCGAGAAGGGGAATAGCTGGGTCAAATGGTGGTTCTATTCCCAGCTTTCCCAGGAATCTCCATACTG
>NW_026000338.1:257718-272534 GCF_001458135.2 Marmota marmota marmota
TTTTTCTTTTTTTTTTCGTTTTTTTTTTTTTTTTTGGTGTGTGTGTGGTACTGGGGATTGAACCAAGGGCCTTGTGCATGTGAGGCAAGCACTCTACCAACTGAGCTATATCCCCAGCCTTATTTTTGTTTTGAGACTGGATCTTGCTAAGTTGTTTAGGGCCTTCCTAAATTGCAGAGACCTGTAATTCCAGTGGCTCAGGAGACTAAGGCAAGAGGATAACAAGTTTAAAGCCAGCCTCAGCAACTTAGCAAGGTCCTGAGCAATTTAGCAAGACCCTGTCTCCAAATAAAAAGTAGAAAGGACTGGGGATGTAGCTCAGTTGTAAAGTGCTCCTGGGTTCAATCTCCAGTACCAAATAAAAAAAAGAAGAAAGGGGAAAGGGAGGAGAGGGGGAGATAAGGAAGAGGAGGAAGAGAAAAAAATAATATTGTTTATTAATATTAATATGTTTGCACAGATAACTCTCTGAACTCAACATGGGAAAAACTGAGAAAAGAAAATCAAGAAACCAGTGATGAATAGAAAAGAATGGCTCAAAGACAGAAAATTCATCAGAAAAACTGAAGCTTTGTTGAGACTTATAAAAACTAGTTAACGGAAACAAAAGAAAATAAAAGCCATTTTACTCTACAATCTGAGCTACCAGAGAAAGAGAGGGTACAGACAGTGTAATATTACTAATGACAGCAAAGAGAAGACTTGCTCAATTTCTATTCTGTTTCTACATTGTTATTTTCTTTTCAGTGCTGGGATTGAACCCAGGGCCTCACAGAGGCTAGGCAAGTGCTTTACCAAGCCACAGCCCTCTACTTGTTCTACCAAAAGGAATATAGTTTTCTTAGAAATAAGGAAATGGAAATGCAATAATTTTGGGGAGAAGAAACAGTTGATCAAAGACAGGAGATGTCCTAATACTTAAATGTGTTAAGTGGCTAATTTGGCAACTGAAGTGTAGAAAGTGGGTAAAATTGAGGGGCTGGGGTTGTGGCTCAGTGGAAGAGCACTTGCCTGGGATATGTGAAACACTGGGTTTGATCCTCAGTACCATATAAAAATAAATAAATAAAAGGTAGGTATTGTGTCTATTCCACAACCCCCCAAAAAAGATGGCTTATAATGAAGTTAAGCTCATGAACAGCTTGTTAAGCTGTCAATGTAGTGATTTTAGTCTGGGAAAGTTTTTCCCCAAATAAGCTTTTTTTTGGTACTGGGACTTCAACCCAGGCATGCTCTACCGCTGAATACACTTTCAACCCTTTTTATTTATTTATTTATTTATTTTTTGACAAAGGGTCTTGCTAAGTTGCTTAGGACCTAAGTTGCTGAGGCTGCTCTCAAACTTGCAATCCTCCTGCTTCAGCCTCCTGAGTTGCTGGGGTTACAAGCATGTGCCACCATGTCCAGCCTAAATCAACATTTTTATCAGTGATGGAAGATTCTAAAAGCTTATTTATCAAATTTACTGACACGAAGCTGAAAAACATGGCAAATATATTATGCAATTTAATTTAGATAAATTTAAAAGTCTGAATTTTGTTATTCCACAATTTTGTTTAATTTTTTTTAAATTGTTCTAATTAGTTATACATGACAGTAGAATGCATTTATGTGCTTTGACATATCATACACAAATGAGGTATAATTTCTCATTTTTCTGATTGAACATGTTGTAGAATCACATTGGTCATGTGGTCATATATGTACATAGAGTAATAATGTTTCATTCTACAATCCTTCTTATCCCCATATCTCCTCCACTTCCTTCATTCCCCTCGACCTAATCTAAAGTAACTCTAATAACAATATATTAGTGAAAATGTGAAATCCAGTGCGACTAATCTTGCTTTTAAATGATTTCTTTGGAATATTAGAAGTTAAAATGGGTTTAAGTGTAAATAAGTTGTGGACTTAACAGTTGGATATCAGAATCTCTGAGTAAATTAACAAAATGGGAAATGATGAAAACAGATAATCTCTTGTTCTTGTTAATAATGTAGTCACAGATAAAATCACCATACAAAACTCTACATCTTTTACATGAAATGATTGGAAAATACAATGTAAAATAACTAATAATTATTAAATACATAGATATAAATCCAACAAGAAATATGCAGTACCTATGCAAAAAGATATCCAAACCTTAACTGAAGAAAATTAAAGAAAGTTAAAAATAAGTGGGTCAAAATACTATATTCTTGGACAGGAAAGCATAGTGATATAAAGTTCTCAAATTCCCTTAAATTCATTTATTCATTCAAAAAAAAACATTCAATTTCATCTCCTAACAATTTTTTTATAACAAAGTGATTCTGAAGTTCAGTGGAAATGTAAACTATGAAAAATAGCAATAACATCTTTGAAAGAATATAATTATGAGGGATGTTCTGCTACCAAATATCAACTTATACTTCAAAACTACTGTAATACAAACTGGATTTATTGGCATGGAAATAAAAAAAAAATCAATCAGTGGAACATAATAAAGGCTTTGGAAAGAGACTTAGTATATATATATGGAAATTTACTGTTTGGTTAAGTGAGTACATTAAATTGGTGGTGAAGGAAGTAAGTTGTGTCTAACTTGTGCCATTCTCTGATCCAGTCCCACCTTAATACACAGTTCAACAAAGGTTTTGACTGCCTTGTTCAGAGCTCCTCATCCCAAGTGTGTGCTGAGTATCTCTTGCTTTGCCCTGAAGCCTTTCTGACTAACCCACAGAAGTCCACCTGACCCTGATACATGTCCATGAAGGGAAACAGGAGCTAATGGATGAATGCTTCACTCTTTTGAGACTTGCACGAATGGTTCTGAGCCAGATGTTGTAAGAAACTGCCACATTGGGTCACTATAGTGGTCACACATTAGATAATGCTTGTCATTCCACAATCTTGCCACTGCAAATAGGTTCACTTTGCTTGATGTTGATAAGCATGTCATAATGTCACCACATGAATACAAAGATGTTCTTGGAAGGGAAAAGGGGATCTCAACTCTGTACTGGCAGGGTTTTGATGTATCCCGCAGAAAGTAATTTCAGAATGTGTTAAAAAAGGCACAAGCAAAAATTTAATCAGAAAAGCAATAGAATATATACTCAAAGGGAGAGGGAGCATGGGCACTGGAAAATGAGATGCATTTTTAGGGTCTCAGGCTTCTTTTTTTTTTAGAGAGAGAGAATTTTTTTAATATTTATTTTTCAGTTTTTGGTGGACACAACATCTTTATTTTATTTTTATGTGGTGCTGAGGATCAAACCCAGCACCCCACACATGCCAGGCGAGTGCGCTACTGCTGGAGCCACATCCCCAACCCAAAGGCTTCTTCTTTTAAAGTAAATTTTGTAAATGGCAAGCATGAGATGTATGTGAGGTGGTGTCAGTCTAATGAGCTTAATACTTTTGATCACGAAGCACATAGCAGGTCACAGTGTTCTGGTTCCTAGAATCTTCAAGTTGATGTTATCTAGTTAATAGTGTTTAGACTGTGCCCATATTATAAGTTTTTAACATTACTTCTCTCTCTAGGTTTTGTTTAATCAATCTAAAAAAAAAACATTTTGTAAACTCACAAGGTATAAAGGCACTAGTTATCTGGACTTACAGTACTCTTTTGTGCCCCCAGTACTGTGATTGAATCTGGGGGCACTCTACCAGTGAACTATAACCCCAACCAGTTTCATTCTATTTGAGACAAGTTCTCACTAAGTTGCCCAGGGCGGCCTTGAACTTGCAGTTCTCCTGCCTCAGACTCTCAAGTTGCTGGGAGGATTTACACTACTCTTCAGATTTATTAGATCTTCAGTGGATTCAGGCCTGGAGGAAAACAGGCCTGGAGGTTGAAAGTGAATTCATGGGATTTTTAGATTTAAAGTTACAGTCCCTTTTTCCTTCCCTGCCTCCTTTATATCAATCCTTATCCTACCTCAATAATTTTGAGGGCCACATTTTAAGACAGACTTTACCAACATGGGCTTTTCAGGAAATCAGGCAAGATGTTAAAGAGTACGGCAGTCATATCACATGATAAACACTTGGGAGAATAGGACAAGTTCTGCATAAAAATGACCTGGCATCACACCAGACATCTATTTGCTCTCTCAAAGCCATTTCTGCACCAACCGTGGCCACCTTTGTGGAGCTCGGCACCAAAGCCAAGATGCCCATGTTGGGTCTGGGCACCTGGAAGTCTCCCCCAAACAAAGTCAAAGAAGCTGTGAAGGTGGCCATTGATGCAGGATAGCGCCACATAGACTGTGCCTACGTCTATCTGAATGAGAATGAGGTGGGAGAAGCCATCCAAGAGAAGATCCAAGAGAAGGTGGTAAAGCGGGAGGACTTCTTTATTGTGAGCAAGTTGTGGTACACCTCCTTTGAGAGGAAGCTTGTGAAGGAAGCCTGTTGGAAGACCCTCAAGGATCTGAAACTGGACTATCTGGATGTCTGTCTTATTCATTGGCCCCAGGAATTTCAGGCTGGGAAGGACTTATTCCCCAAAGATGATAAAGGCAACAACCTCATCAGTAAAGTAACATTCTTGGATGCCTGGGAGGTCATGGAGGAGCTGGTGGATGAGGGGTTGGTGAAAGCTCTTGGCATCCTCAACTTCAACCACTTCCAGATTGAAAAGCTCTTGAATAACCCTGGACTCAAATATAAACCAGTGACTAATCAGGTTGAGTGTCACCCATACCTCAACCAAGAGAAACTGATCCAATACTGTCACTCTAAGGGCATCACTGTCACAGCTTACAGCCCCCTAGGTTCTCCAGATAGACCTTGGACCAAACCAGAAGACCCTTCACTACTGGAGGACCCTAAGATCAAGGAGATTGCTGCAAGGCACAAAAAATCCCCGGCCCAGGTTCTGATTCAGTTCCATATCTCGTGTCTGTGACACGAGAACATATTGTCGAGAACTTTCAGATTTGACTTCAAATTGAGTAATGAGGAGATGGCGACCTTACTCAGCTTCAACAGCAACTGGAGGATCTGTGTCCTGGCCGACCAGGCTCATTTGCCGGAATACTCCTACAATGCTGATTACTGAAGCTGAATCTCCTGATGAGACACCTGGTGGATTCTTTCTCTTCACTGAAGTGGAATTTTCTCTCCCTGAGGCCCATTTTAGCCAAATTTATATGAAATCATATTGTACCTGATCTTGTCAGAATCTAGGCAAAATTTTTTTAAAAAAATTATTAGTGCATTATAATTGTACAAAATGGGATTTTTAATGTTCTGATCGTCCATGCATGCAACATTAGTTGCTCAATCTCCTTCTCAGAACCTTCTTTCCTTCTCCTCCTCCCTCCCCTTAAGCAAGATTTTATTTAGATCCATATGTTGAACCAGGAAAAGACTTGTCACAGGGAAGTATGACTCAGATGAGCAAATGACTATTTCTTCCACTTATTTGATCTGAACAAATGTTTGTTAAACAACAGGGTCTCTGCTACCATTGAGGATGCAAAAATAAAAAGAATAAAAAAAATAATGAAAGTTAAAAAAAAAGACCTGGCATGTGGGGAGAATTAAAAAAAAAAAAAACAGTTTTCAGCTAGATATAGTAGTGCACAACTATAATCCCAGTGACTTGGGAGGCTGAGGCAGGAAGATTGCAAGTTCAAGACCAGCTTCAGCAATGTAGTGAAGCCCTAAGTAATTGAGACTTTGTCTCTAATTTTAAAAAAATCAAAAAGGGCTGGAAATGTAACTCAGTAGTAGAACATTCCTGGGTTCAATCCCCAGTAACATACACAGAAAAAGCAGTTTTCAAATACTCTCTTGGTTAAGAGATCAAATTCTACTTAACAAAGTCAAGACTCACAAAAGAGCCAGGTATAATGATGCACAATTGTAATCCCAGTGAACCAGGAAGCTGAAGTAGGAGGACTGCAAGTTTGAGGCCACCTTCAGCAATTTAGTGACACCATCTCAAAATAAAAAGAGCTGGGAACATAGGCCAGTGGTAAAGCACCTCTGGGTTAAATTCCCAATACAAGAAAGAAAGAAAGAAAGGCAGGAAGAAGGGAGGGAGGAAACCATCTACTCATTACATTTATTTTTTTTTAAAGAGAGAGAGAGAATTTTTTAATATTTATTTATTTTTTTAGTTTTTGGCGGACACAACATCTTTGTTTGTATGTGGGGCTGAGGATCGAATCCGGGCCGCACACATGCCAGGCGAGCGCGCTACCGCTTGAGCCACATCCCCAGCCCCCTCATTACAGTTATTAACCAAATATTGTGCAGATGAAAGGTACAAGCCTATGAATGGAGCAAAGATCCCTTTCTTTCCAAAAAGAGGTCAATGGAAGGTTCTATGATGTCTCAACACTCATCTCAACCACTAGGCACAGAAGAAGAACACTGAATTTTAATCTGCTTCTACATAGCTTGTTGGATGCTAGCCAATTTGTTTCCTTACAGGAGTTCTTTGGCTTTGTCTCTAAAAGTTGAATTCCTTTTAAAATGATTTTGTGCCCAGAGGTTTGGTTTTGCAATGTTGAGGATGGAATCCAAGGCCTTACCATGCTAAGTGCCTGCTCTACCTCTGAGCTACACTCCCAGCCCCGAGAATTATTTTTTCATGTAAAGAGCTACAGCTAAGGGCTGGGGATGTGGCTCAAGCGGTAGCGCGCTCGCCTGGCATGCGTGCGGCCCGGGTTCGATCCTCAGCACCACATACAAACAAAGATGTTGTGTCCGCCGAAAACTGAAAAATAAATATTAAAAAAAAAGTTTAAAAAAAAAAAGAGCTACAGCTAAGCCAATGAATTTCAGAGGGTAAAGTTCTCTTCGTAGGTTACTGTTTTCAGAGTTAAAAATTAGTCACTGCTCATTTTCATGTTCCTAAACAGTCACAGATTAAAAACCTCTTCTGTTGAGCACAAATAAATATATGCAAAGGAAAAAAAACTGAAAGGAAACATGCCACAATGTTACCCAGTAAGTGGGGAATTACACAGGTGGCTTAATTTTGAAAAAAGAAAAACAATAAAAATTGGGCTGGGATTGTAGCTCAATGGTAGAGCACTTGCCTAGCATATGTAAGGCTCTGGGTTAGATTCTCAGCACCACATATAAATGAATAAATAAAAAATAAAGGACCATCTACAACCAAAAAACTTTTTAAAAATCATTGAACACTTATTTAAATGTCATATCCAAATATGAAATTCTTCCAACAGCAGCTTAAATAGAATGACCCCTGGATTCTGTGTTTCCCAGAAATTACCTTCTTCTCCCATACTATCTTTCACAAACTTTGACGACAGCCAAAAAACTACAGTCCTCAAGCCCAGGGTGTTAAAGAGAGATATGACTACTCACAGGGTCTCTAGAGCTGCTTGAGAATGCAATGGGCCTTTGGCCGTTTGTAATCGGGGTGACCAGCGGCCTCCTCTAGCATTTATTGTTATTTCTTTTGTTATTTTTTGTACTGGAGATTGAACTCAGTGGCACTTAAGCACTGAACCACATCTCTATCTCTATCCCTTTTTATTTTTTGAGAAAAGATCTCATTAAGTTGCTCAGGGCCTCACTAAATTGCTGAGGCTGGCTTTGGACTCATGATCCTCCTGTCTCAGCTTCCCTAGCCACTGGAATTACAGGCATGTGCCACCATGCCCAGCCCATTATTGTTATTTCTAGTCACCAGATCGCAGTATTTTACCTAGTCCAGTAGAAACACTCTGGACAGGGCCAACCTGTTATGGGTTTTACTCAATGAGTCACGTTACATCACTTGTCTTCCTACTACCTTGATTTCTCCATCTATGTCCATTAAAGTTCAATCAGAGAATCAAAACTGCTTTGAGCAATAAGGAATAAAGGATATAAGGGACTCATTATAGGGGTCAGACATTACCCAACTGTGGAAGTTGGTGAGGCACGTGGTGCAGGTTGTCATCTCTGAATCTAGTGTTCAATCTGCAGTGGCTGTAAGTTGGCCAGAATGGCAGTCAAGGAGAAAAGCTGGTTGTTAATGAGAGCAAGGACAAGCTCGAATCTATGAGGATGAATTGAAATCTATGAGGACAACTAGAACACAGGAGAAAAAACAGAACTCTTATCTCTCACATCTCCAGCCTCAATGCTGTGTATGACCACTGGGAAAATTGCACTTGTTCCTTGTCCTGGCCTTAGAGAAGCTGAAAGCAGAGGTGCAGTGGTAGCTAGGGAGTTGCAGGTGTAGGTGTTGTTCCACACCCACAAAGTGAGCCAGGAGATCAACAACAATATGAACAAGCCACCACAGTGCCCAGAGCGCTGCACTGGCTATTCAAGAGTTAAATCAAATGTGACTGGTGCTTCACTTATGCTTTCCAAATTTCATGAGAAATGAATTTTTAGCTAATAATAAAGCAACCCATACAGGGAAGCAAATTCTGTGAACTATTGTTTCAGTTTACCAAAGTTGGCACAATATCAAGCCATTGGGTCCTTTATGAACCAGGAAATTTGGTTTCCTTTAGCTATAAACTGCAGATTACATGCATTGTTGTGAGAACAAGAGATGTCAGAAAGTGTTGCAGATATGGGAAATAAAACCTTGCCCATTTAAACTGAAAAAATGCATTTTTGAAACACTAAATTTATAATTTCAGCCTATTTTCCATGAATTTGAATTTCATATATCCATCTGCCAATTTGGTATCTCCTCTAGGATACTTAATAGATATATCAGAATTGTGTCTGAGAGTGAACATTTGACCTTTCTCCCTTTTCTGCCTCCAAACCAAAGCATTCCTATAGTTTTCTCCATTTTAGTAAATGGCAACCCCAGACTTATTATTTGGGGTGGGGGCAGTACTGGGGATTGAGTCCAGGGATACCATACCACTGAGCTACATCCCAAGCCCTTTTTATTTTTGACAGAGTCTCACTAAATTGGCCTGGAACTTGTGATCCTCTTGCTTGGGCCTCCCGAGTAGCTGGGACAGCAAGTCCTAGTTTTCTCAATGTTCTACCAAAAAATTTGGACTTATTCTTGACTCCTCTCTTTCTGTCTTACCTTATAATCAAACCATCAAAGACCAGGAGCTCCAGTTGCCTCTACATTCAAAATATAACCACCCCCACTGCTACCATCCTAATTTGGGGGCACTCACCTGGATTACTGCTGTAGCATTCTAACTAGAGCTGCCAGATAAAATACAGGGAACCCAGTTAAATTTGAATTTCTGAGAAACAAGAGATAATTTGTTAGTGTAAGTATGTTTCATACTGTATACTCTGCCTATACTGCTCTTCTCTCATGCTTCTCTATGGCAAGCTCTCCCAGTTCCTTCAAGTGTACTCTGAAATCTCTGCTTTAAAGTAAAACTTTCTCTGAGCCCTTTATTTTAAACTGCAGCCTCCTCCCCAGTATTCCCTACATTCTTCTCTCTGCTCATCCCCCACCCCCGCCATTAGTTGCTATAGTTAGCATCTGAAATGTTCCTCAGAGGTTCATGTGTTAAAGTCTTGATTGTTTATTTGGTCTGGGGTATAGCCTGAGAATTTACACTTCTCATAAGCTCCCAGGTGATACCAATGCTTGGTGGCCTGGAGACCACCCTGGGAGTAGCAAACATGCCAAGGCATTACCCAGCATGATCTCATACAATAAAACCAAAATGTGATCTGCTGGGAAAATAGTTACTGCCAGTGGTTCCACTTAATAAAGAAAAGAATAATTTATTTTGCTTGGTACAGTGGTGCATACCTATAATCTCATTCCAGAGGATAAGACAGAAGGATAACAAGTTCAAGGCCAGCCTGGGCAACTTAGTGAGACCCTGTCTCAAAAAAAAGAGAAACCTAAACAAACCAAAACAAAAACAGAAAGCTGCTGGGGATGTTGCATAACGGTAGAGTGCCTGTGGGTTCAATCACTGGTATCACTAAATAATAATAAAATAATAATAATAATAATAATTTGAGTAGAGGGAGAAGGTTCATTGTGACTATTTAAAGCAAGCCCTTTGCCCTAAGATCTTAAATATAAGAACAGACTCTTGGCTTGACTTGTTCTTGGCTATGCCTCAAAACAGGAGTATATTAGTTGAACTGGTGCAAACATGAACAGCAACAATTACAGAGGAAAAGGAAAGGCTATCAGTGCCAAATTTAAGGACCCAAAGAGATATTCTTAATGTTGGGAGCATTTGAGACCAGTAGGCTGCTGTTTTGGTGCTCCTCAAATCATGCCACTTGGGGACCTCATAAAGGCAAAAACAGCTCTCTTCAAAATATGAAATTGGCAATTAAGGCAGCTGCAGACTAATAACACAACCAAGTGACCATGGATAGTTTGTCTTTCCCTATGCCCAGGCCAAAAAAACAACAACCATTTACCACTGTGTCTTTGGTATTTTGGGAACATCTCCCTCATTATTGTTAAGCCTCACAATTCAGTAAGGTAGGTATTATTGTCTTCATTTTGCCCTTGAAGAAATTGAATTTCAGTCAGGTCAAGTTAACTTGTCCATGTTCACTACTGTAGGCAGAATAATGCCCATGACTTAATCCCTAGAAGCTGTGACTATGTTACCTTTCATGCAAAAAAGACTTTGCAACTATGATTGAGTATGAACATGGGGAAATTAGCCTGGATTATCTTAACAGACCTGATATAATCAATCATTATAAGAAGGAGGCAGGCAGCCAAAGGTAAGAGAGTGTGACAATGGAAATGAGAGGCTAGAGTAACATGATGAAGGGGCCAAGAGTCAAAGAATGCAGACAGCCTTTGGAAGTAGAGAAAGACAAGGACTAAAATCTCCCCTACAGCCTCTCAAAGGAATGCAGCCCTGGTGACATCTTGATTTTTGCCCTGTGATCCATCACAGATTCTGACTTCCAAATTGTAAGATAACTTTGTTTTAATAACCTAAGTTTGTTTTCACTTTACATGCAATAATAGTCACCCACCCAGTTGGTAAGTAGCAGAATTTTTATTTTGCAACTAGGTCTAACAGTCTCCAAAATCAGTGATCTTTCCATCATTATGGGGATGTAGGAGTTTAAAAGAAATCTTAGACGAAAGAGTGTAAAGTTAAAAGCTACCAAAACCAAGAACAGCCTAGGAGAGCTGATCCTAGGTCTACTTACCCCAAAATGACCTCTTTTACATGGCCTGATATTTTTCATTTTAGTAGTTATAGTCATTTGGATTGAAAATCACTCTTTTCAGATTATTGAAAATAACTCTGGCAAGCACTAAAGGTCTTTGGCACCTTAGGGTGGATTGCATTAATCTGTTTTTCTATACTTGGTGATAATAACTGCAATAAAGAAATGGAATTTTGACTAGGTGAGGAGAAGCAAGGAATTCTGAAATCTCAGTAGCATTCCAGTTTACAGACATCTTGTGGGGCAGACAGGGTGCTGACTGTGAAAAGCTTAGGGTCACTTGAGGGCAATAGGTACACTATGCCAAAGACTACTCAGCATAATTCAAACTTTTCCAGGTTTTCAGGATTGGGGGCAAGTACTGGGAATTGAAACCAGTGCTCTACCACTGAGACTTCACCCCCAGCTCATTTTATTTTTTTAAAAAAATTTGATACAGGGTGTCCCTAAATTGCTGAGGCTGGCCTTGAAATTGGGATCATCCTGCCTCAGCCTCCCAAGTTGCTGGGATAGTTTTCAGATTTCTTAAACTGTGTGGCATTATATACAAGCAAGTTTATTCAAACCTTGTCTTAAAGAGCTTTGCCTTTGAGTTGTATGCAGTGGAGCATGCCTGTAATCCCAGACTCTCAGGAGGCTGAGGCAGAAGAATGAAAAGTTCAAGGTCAGCCTCAGCAACTTAGAAAGACCCTGTGTCTAAATAAGAAATTTTAAAAGAATTTGTGGATATAGCTCAGTGGTAGAGCAGCTCTGGATTCAATCTCCAGTACTAAATAAATAAATAAATAAATAGGCTTTCATATCTCGATTGCAATTTATTCCCACGAATAGTTGGACACACCTGTGAAGATAGAGCCATTTAGCAAGTAGGGCTGTTAGGCCCTGGCAAATTTGTGAAAGAGACAGCTCCATTTCTTTCATCTCTATTTGAATTCTAGCAGGGTCTTCGATGCCTTCACCTAGCAAGCATTCCTCAATAGGAAGGTTTTGTGGATCTGGAAAGAATTTTGAAACCTTACCAGCTCTGATACTGCAATCACTATACATCCTTCTCTAAGATTAGTTCAGGAAACCAACAAAAAAGGAGACTTTTGTCCTATCTCATCACCTTGAATAATCCCACAGATTTGGTGAGAAATGGAAATTAATTTCTCAGATAAGTTTGAAACCCTTAACTCAAAGGAGTGTTTGGTATGGGACTGTATCTTGGGTAGGATCTTCAAACACACTGTATAAGGTGCCCCAAAAGCAAGAAAAGTTCTTTTGTCTGTTTAGCTCATTTGGGGTAGCTACTCTATTATAGAGACTGTATTAGAGACTACTAAAACCAGGAGAACAATGATTCGATTCTTTGTTTCTCATCCTCACTAAATGATATGGCAGGTTGAGTGGAATCTGAAAGAAAATAGATTTCCTCTCTCCCACTCTTACCAAATGTGTAGTGCTGTCTCCAATCCTGCCACATTGTAGATTAACAGTTGGGGGGGGGGGGCAGACAAACAAACACAAAAACACAAGAGTAATTTGGAACTGCTGGTAGAGAGAGTTGGATGATTTAACAAAAGAGAGACTGACAAAAATACATTTTTACAACACTATAATTATAAAGTTGAAGGCACATCCTCGGCAGAAACATGATCAACTACATGCTTATGGAAAAACAAAATACTATCTTGACTACAGTAGATGAATATTGCACAACATCATCCACTGCTGTTTTGGGTATCAAACAATGTTTAACAATATTTAGCAAAACATTTCTTTAACTAAAAACATAAGGTTGAGACGCCTGGTTTTGGCTACAAAAGGAATTTATGATCAATGTCACTAAAGAAGCTCTTTTGACTAAAGAACAAGAATTCATGCTTTGTGCTTTATCTAATTGCTCATACCAGACTGAGGGACTTAAGACAGTGTAAAATAGGCATGAATCCATATTTTGGGGGGTGAGGGTACTGGGATTTGAACTCAGGGGCACTCAACCACTGAGCCACATCCCCAGCCCTATTTTGCATTTTATTTAGAAACAGGATCTCACTGAGTTGCTTAGTGCCTTGCTGTTGCTGAGGCTGGCTTTGAACTTGCAATCGTCCTGTCTCAGCCTCCCTAGCCACTGGGATTACAGGCATGCATCACTGCACCCAGCATATTTTTTAAAAATATTTGGTAAAATAATACTTTTTAAAAAATATAGGAAAGAAAACAAACAAAAAAATGCCCCAAATGGAGTGATAACAGGAATGTTTTTATTCTTTTAAAAATAACCAGTAACCAGATGCCTCACCCAAAGAAAATAACAAAATAAAGTAAAATAAATATCCAGAAAAATCATTTTAAAGCAGGATCCACAATCATGGAAAGAAAATCATCTTACACACATTTTGATTTGAAGCTGTGTACAGAAAATATATTCACGCTTAAATTTTTGGAAACATCTTGTCTACAGTACTATTTTAAGCATTCTGTATATCTGAATAAAGTATAATTTTTAAAAAATGAAAGCACAATATAAAATCATTTGTTCACAAAGCATCAGATTTAACATTCTAAAATGTTGATACTAAACTAGGAAAAAATAACATTTCTATTTTCACAACTGACAACCATACTTTTTAAAACTCCAACACTAAATACTCTAGTTGGGTTTTAATCTTTGAAATTCAAAAGGCATCTTTGGATATTTAAGTTAAGGTGCCCCATAGCTGAGTCTGCACCAGCACTAGATATCAAAGTGTTCTTGTTATCTTCAGACTGAGGGCATGGTTGCTGAGTGAATACAGAAGAGTGATAAAGAAAATACAAATAAAGAACTTCAAAATATTCAAATGTCGAATTCAAATATAAATCCATTTTCCTTCTGGATGATAATATAGATGGATGTATATGTGCACATACATATAAATTTGCATATGTATGTGAATAAATACGTAGATACACACACTTATAAAATTTCTCACTAGTAACTAGTTACTTAGTTACTAACTGAAAGCAATGATTTTGATCCCCTCCATAAATTGCTTCTCTCACCTGTGAATACAGCATCCTTCTGTAGCTAATAGTTTAAGATTTTAGGAGACTTGTGGCAGAGAATTCAAGTGTGGCTACAGATATCTAAAACAGGACTCTTCCTAAACAGCATGTTTTCTGTTCTTGTAGTAAGAATTGAAATTATATCCTGATTACTTCCAGACCATAAGCTATTGCCTTTCACATCCTATGACCTGCATATAGGGCCAAGAGATTGACACATACACACAGTGAAAGTACTAACTGCCTATGTTCAACTGTGTGTGGGGGAGGGCTTCTTTTTTCAATTTGGCTCCAGAGTAAGAAAAATCTATTATACATCTGTCATACCAACTGTTTCTTATAGAAGAAATGAGTCATGTTATGATGTTCCACTGGAATTATAGAAATGAATATTCAAACTCAAACTGTAAACATGGAAGATGGCATAAATTGGTCTAAAAAAAGAGCCTAAACATACAAACTGATTCATACATTATTAAAATGGGTTGCCTTTCTAGATTAATAGCACCTTAATCAAAAGTTTCTGTTCTATCTTTAAGATGGGTATAGAAATTACATATTTTCCAAATGTGAAAAGACAGCATGAAATAATGTTGTAAACTGTGTGTGTGTGTGTGTGTATGAGAGAGAGAGAGAGAGAGAGAGAGAGAGAGAGAGAGAGA
>NW_026000338.1:273173-339154 GCF_001458135.2 Marmota marmota marmota
CCACAGAAACAGATGAAGCAGCCATTGCTGCAGATCCCATCCAGGGTTGCAAAACCAAACCAACAGGCATAAAAACCCCTAGAAAATGAGTTTGGATTACAGTAGGCAGTAGTAAACAGATCATCAATGTGCTTTTTTTTTTAACATTTTATTTATTTATTTATCTATTTATTTATTTATTTATTTTTAGTTGAGATGGACACAATACAATTTTATTTGTTTGTTTATTTATTTATTTGTTTAATGTGGTGCCTCACCCATGCTAGGCAATTGCTCTACCACTGAGCCACAACCCCAGCCCCATCAATGCGTTTTTCACACACACACACACACACACAAATGATTTCTTTGATATTTCTTCAGCATTTTATCTTCTTTGTGGTAAGGATTTACGTTGTCAATTTTTCTTTTTTTTCTTTGTTTTCCAATTTTTCATTAAAATTGCTGTGAACATTCCTGTATGTCTCCTTGTATCCATGTTTGAGACTTTCTCTATGGTACATCCTAGGGGTAAAATTGCTGGGTCATGATAACATGATCTAGCTTTAGGTGGATATTCCTTGGTTCTCCAAAGGAGCTGGACCAATTCACAATTCCAACAGTGTATGGGAGTTCATGTTCTATAAACTCATCCACACTTGGTTTGACAGACATTTTAATATTTGCTCATATAATGGAGATAAATATAGACTTACTATACTTTAAATTTTTATGTGCTTATCTGAATTTTTCTGCTGGTTCTACAGTGATCATATATTACTTGTATAGTTTTTTTAAAAATCACTTACTCCATGAATTAATCTTACTGGGCTGAGATTGTTCTTTTGCTCTTTGACCCTTTAGCATTTGTTATGTCCTTGTTGATAAACAGCTTTGTAATTGTTTTCATGTCATTTTATGTCTTTGTCTCTCAAAACCAGAGAGAATAAGTAGAAATGGATAGCTATTTCTCCTGTCATTACCAACTCCTATCAGGCCTCTAAATTTAGGAGATTCTCAGATGCTTATTAAATGATCCTAAATTATTATTTCTTGGCCATTTACCTTTAATCCATCTCATTTGGTCTCTAAACCTAAAATAACACCTATTGACTATAACAGATTATTAAGAACTGAAAATTCTGTGTATGCTACAAATCACAACTATACTACTAGACCAAAACTGACACAGAGTAAAAAAGACTGGAAGGAAATATAAAATGCAAACAATGGCTATGTTTGGGTAATGAAATTAAAGTATATTTGTGGCCAGGTATGGGGATACACACCTATAATTCCCAGCTACTTAGTAGGCTGAGGAAAGAGGATCACAAGTTCACGGCCAGCCTCAGCAATTTAGTGAGACCATGTCTCAAAATAAAGAACAAAAGGGGCTGAGGATGTGTAGCTCAGCAGTAGAGCACTACTAAGCATACTCGAGGCCCTGGAGTTCAATTCCCAGCACTGTTAAAAATAAAAAGCAAATCTGTTCTTGGGCTGGGGTTGTGGCTCAGTGGCAGAGTGCTTGCCTCACACATGTGAGGCACTGGGTTCGATTCTTAGCACCACATAAAGATAAATAAACAAAATAACGATATTGTGTCCATGTATAACTAAAAAAATTTTTAAAAGCTTTACAAAAAAAGTAAATCTGTTCTCTTTGGCAGAAAAATAAATGAATGAATAAATAACTGTGTATGTGGATATATGGAAAAAAGAGATGACACTATGCAGCAAAATATCAATTTTTAAGCTTAGGTAAAAGGTACACAGATTTTCATTGTATCATTTTTTGATGTTAATGCAGATTTGACAATTTTCAGAATGTAAAGTTGAGGGGAAAAGAAACCTGTCAGAATGCTCATACATTCTTACACTATAAAGAACACCACTGAAAAATGAAAAAAAATATTGGCTT
Organism: Marmota marmota marmota; assembly: GCF_001458135.2. Taxonomy (NCBI): domain Eukaryota; kingdom Metazoa; phylum Chordata; class Mammalia; order Rodentia; family Sciuridae; genus Marmota; species Marmota marmota. Next base: position 275,071 of record NW_026000338.1, read on the forward strand.
TAACATTACTTCTCACTATGGCAGCAAGTTATATACAAAAACTAAGCTAAAAACTAATAATACTAAATCATCCAATATAATAGGTTTCTAATGACTTTAGTAAAAAGCAATAATAGTTAAGAGTCACATACCAGCAGCTATGGGAATTCCAACCAGATTATAAATTAGAGCAAAGACAAAATTTATCCGAATCCTCTTAACTGTCTTTCTTGATAAGTCAATACTTGCCACTACATCCAAAAGATCATTCTAAGAACAGAAATATTTATGATGTTAGTGAGAGATTAACTTTACTAGTAACTTTTATATTTGACACTGTGTATACTGACGACTATGTATACCTTACAGTAATAGGTGTATTAACCACAAATCTCAGACACTGCTAAAACTTGAATCAGACTTGGAAGATGTTTTACAGAAAATTTTCCCAGGTTCTGAAAACACTTTTAGGGTTGTGTGCTGGTATAAGAATTAAATATAATTAAAATAACCTCAACAAATATTTACTGAAGATAACTGTATTATAAATATATTCCTAAATCTTATTCTTCACATTGGAAGCTTAGAATTCTCACTCACATTGCTGCATTGAGAAAGTCAATAGGTAATTGGTAAGATTTCCCATACTCCCACCTCAAATACTCATAGTCTTAATAACTAAGAACATGGGAATTAAGGCAGAAATACTGTGTTCAATATATTTTATGACATTATCACTGACCATGTAGGGTAGTTTCATGTTCCTCAGAGGTCAGGCCATTGGACTTACCCTTATCAAAACCACATCAGCTGCTTCAATGGCTACATCTGTGCCTGTGCCAATGGCAATTCCAACATTTGCCATTGCTAGAGCTGGGGAGTCATTGATTCCATCTCCTACCATTGCTACACGTTTCCCCTCCTCTTGAAGTTGCTTCACTTTAGCAACTTTGTGGGAAGGTAGAACTTCAGCAAACACCTTAGTAATGCCAACCTACAGGAGGAAAATAAACTCAATTCATTTCAAGAAATAATACTGAGTACCAGAAGAATAACTGGGTAATAATGAGTCCTCTTTTTTTACACACCAGATGTCTACATTTTAAATGACTGATAATATCCAGTGATAATATGGGAAGTGAGCATTCTTATATACTGTTGTTGAGTGTGTAACTGGCACTGTCTTTTTTTTGGGGGGGGGGGCATTTGGCAACATTTATCTAAGTGTACACATCATTTGGTACAGCAATTCTACATCTAGATGTATTTTGGACAGACATGTACATATACAAAGATGTTTATTAATGCCTGTTTAAAACCAAAAAAAACCTTTCAAATTCACCTTAATGTCCATCATTGGGGGAATGGTTAAATAAATTTTGATAAATCCATACCATGGAATTCCATGAAACAATACAGAAAGAATGAAATAACTTTATATGTTCAGACATGAACAAAGTTCTAAGGAATAGTTATATTAAAAAAACAAACTAGTGAATAATCCTTATAAAATGATCCCACTTGATGTTCAAAATACCAGAATTATACATTTGTATATGAACATATATATGCATTTGTAAGCGGAAGGGGTAGAACTAGACATACGAGCAACATTTCAAAGAATGGGAAAAGGGTGACAAACTCTTTACATCCTTCTATATTTTATATAGAATGTATTCATATATTCCTTGTATTATTTATTAGAAAAGGAGAGAAGGCATTCCCAAGTAGAAAAGATTGAAAAATGTTGGAGGTAAGGCAAATGCAGGGGTCAGCAGAAAAGTGGTATGTCAAAGTGGTGCATTAGGAAATGGTTCCATTAGTGGTGTTTGGGACTGAACAGAAAGGAACCTGTCTGGTGTTATTGCCATATTTCAGGCAAGAGATGATGAGAACCTGGCTTAAGCTGACAGCACTATGAAGAATACGAGCAACATTTCAAAGGAAGCATCAACAGAAACTGGTGTATAGGGTCACTCAAGCATCCAATGAGCTAAGCAAATACCCTTTTACTTATACTAGGAACACACAAAGCTCAAAATCCTTCTAGTATAGCATGCTAATCCTTCCTTAAGGAACCAACTAAATCTATTTGGTGATAATGAAAATAACAGGTCATGTGAATTTTTTGTATCTGAATGCAGGAAATAAAATATATATGAATAATTAGAAGTTACTACATGCCCACACCCCAACAACTAAATAAACCAATTACCTGAGAAGCAATAGATCTAGCTGTTTTACTGTTGTCTCCAGTCATCAGAACTACTTCTAAGCCCATAGATTTCAGGATATGAACAGCCAATTCTGCTTCAGGCTTCACAGTATCAGCAATGGCTATCAAGCCACACAGCTCATCTAATAACAGAAGCAGCAGAAGACAGTTTGGAATACGGTGAAAAGTAGAATAATATTTTAATGTAACATTTCAGAAAGAAATAAATTTTGTAAAGTTGTTCAGGGCTTGACTTAACTCAAGACATCTCTGAACTCATACAGACTTTATACCACTAACCCTATAATCAACTTTCATATCTAGTTATGAAAACTTCACAGAGTAAAGTAGTGGTAACTAACAAAGGTAGTAATAGGAAAACAAAAAGAGAGACCTTACTGGATATTAAAATAATCTTTTCCTTTCCTTAAATAGTTATTTGCCAATAGCTATAAACACTTCTTAGCTAATTTAAAAGCAAATGAAACTGACAACTAATACTTTTTTTTTTCTTTTTAGAGCAAAAGGGGTGTGTGAATGGAGCTAAAACTGGCATTTTAACATAGGTAAAAAAATTATTGCAAAATACTTATTTTATTCTATTTAAAAGACAAAAGTAAGCCAGGCATTGTGGTGCATGCCTGTAATCCCAGTGGCTCAGGAGGCTGAGTCATGATTATGAGTTCAAAGCCAGCCTCAGCAACAGTGAGGCTGTTCTATATTTTTTACCTACACTGACTTACATCCCCAACTATTTTGGGTTTTTTTAAACAAATCCATGATTGGCTTTTATTTATTTAAAACAGGCTAAGAAATAAAATAATAAAAGTAGACAAATGAAGAGGATTTTTAAAGAGTTTTTCCCTTCTTTTTTATAGTACTGGGCCCTAGCCCAGGAAATTTTAATTACTCAGTAAAAATCATACGTTATTTAATGTTTTCACTTTGTATCCAGGGGGCTGGTGAATAACCCACATAGTTCAGAAGTCTCTCAAAAATACGCAAGAAAGCACTGGGTATGGTGGCTCACACTTGTAATCCCAGAGACTTGGGATGCTGAGGCAGGAGTACCACAAGTCTGAGGCCAGCCTCAGCAATTTAGCAGGATTCTCAGCAACTTATCAAGATCTGGTCTCAAAATAAAAATGAGGGCTGCAGATGTAGCTCAGTAGTAAGCACCCCTGAGTTGAATCACCAGTAACAAAAACAAACAAAAAGACCCCAAAATACCCAAAACACACATGAAACAACTGAGATTACAACAGTGAATCACAACATACTCATGGAAAACCTTACCGTCAACTGCCACCAATACAGCAGTCCGACCTTTTCTTTCATGTTCAGTCATGGAATCATCTACATCATTATTAATGATGAGACCATTTCTAATCATCCATTCCCGGTTACCAATGAGGACTTTATACTGCTGAGTATTAAAAGTATCTGAAAGTAAGTACAGAAATAACATTTGGTGAGCTCATGTAATCTTTATAGAAACTCTATGAAGCCAGTTCTTCCTGTCTAATCTTGTAGTAAGTACAGCATATTTTTGGTAGAATACAACCTGGAATAGCAATTTTCAAATTTTCTGGGAATATGTTCTGCTCTTCCATGTCTCTGGGCCTTTGTATATTTTGCTACCTTAACCTGAATATTTTTACCTCTCTGCTCCAAATAGTAAACTTCATTGTATTCTTCAAGAGCCAATTCAAATGTCACTTTCTTGGTGAAGCTTTCTGTTTGACCTTCCATAGCAATTCAATTAAGTTCAAAATATTTATTGTGCATCAGTAGCTGAATGTTGGACATAAATATGCCACCATGTTAATGATTCATTTTAAACTTGTAACCACTAACTTTAAGTGAGCCCTTAGTGCTGTCTTGAAGTTCATCTATATTTCCTTAGGTCATTCATTTTCCATTTCTTCTAGGTGACTATTTTACACCTTATCCTCTCTTTTCCAATCTCCAGCTTCTCCTCCCCCATTCTCATACTAGATGAAAACTCTGGCTCCTACTTCAGAAAGAAAATAGAAGCAATTAAAAGACAACTTCCACAAGCTCTCATTATCTAGCCTAGTGATCTGCACCTCCTGTGTCCATATAAGTTACCATCCCTTCTATTCTTATAAACTGACTTTGTTCCAAATTTTAAGACCAACCTCTCCATTTGTGCATTAGATCCCCCTCTTTTGCTTATTTCAGAACATCTCTCCAACAATTCTCCCCTCTCCTTTTCTATCTCTGCTGCACATTGTCCTAACTTTAAAAACCCCTCTCAATATCACCTACTGCTTTAGCAACCATATTTCTCTGCCTGTGTACACAGCAAAATTTCTCAAGTGTTCTTTATTGACTGTCTTCAATTCATATCTCCCATTCTTACATGAACCCACTTCAATAAAGTTTTTTAGATTTTTTTTTAGTTCTAGATGGACACAATACCTTTATTTTATGCAGTGCTGAGGATTAAACCCAGTGCCTCACATGGGCTAGGCAAGTGCTCCACCACTAAGCGACACCCCCAGCCCCTCCAATAAAGTTTTTGCCTCTCCTATTCCAATGAATCATTTACACCCTACACCAGTGACCTTTACTCTAATAAACCTACTGGTTAATTCTCAACTATCATCCTACTTGTCCTATTAGTAGCATTTAACACAGTTGTTTACTCCCTCCTTTTGGAAATGCTTTATTTGCTTGGCTTCTAGAACACCACATTCTTGGGAATAACTCCTTGTTCAGCACTTTTCAGTCTTGGCTAATCCCTCCTCATCTCCCTGACCTCTTAATTTGTTGTGCATTGGGGTTCAGACTTTAGCACCTCCTTTGTGATCTTATCCAGTTTCGTGTCTTTAAATACTACTCATATCAACATTGTCCAAAGAACTTTCTATAATTATGGAAATGTTGTGTATCTGCTCTGTTTAATATAGTAGCCACTAACACACACATCTGACTATTGAGCTCTGAATTGGGGCTACTAAGATTGAAGAGCTAAATTTTAAATTAAATCTTAATTTAAATAGTATCATATAACTAGTGGATACTGTACTGGACATCACAGATCTATAAGCAAATGACTCCTAAATTTATATGTATGACTCAGCCTATTTCTGACTCCTGTAGCCAGAAATTTTCATTTATACGACATCTCCACTTGAACATTTAATAGGTACTCAAATACATGTATAAAACTAACTTCTGATCATTTCTCCAATACTACCTCTCTTGTGGTCTTGCTCATCTTATTTAAAGGGTAACTCCATTCTTCCAACTGCTTAGGCCACAAACCACAACACAAATTTTGACTCTGGTTTCTCTCCTACCCCAGATATGCAACCTGTGAAAAAAATCTTTCAATTCTTCCTTCACGACACATTTAGAATCAGAACCTAGATGATGGTAACAGCCCAGCAACTCATTTTCCAGCTTCTGCCCTTGCCCCCAACTCTTATCTCCATAGTGTATTTTTACCAGAGCATCCAGAGTGACAATGTGAAAACATCAAGTCAGATTCTGTCTCTTCCTCTACTCAAAACCCTTAAATAGCTTCCTAAGAGTAAAAACCAAACTCCTTATTTTTATTTATTTTTTGTGGTGCTGGAGATTGAACCTAGGGTCTTGTGCATGTGAGGCCAGCACTCTACCAACTGAGCTATATCCCCAGGCCCCCAAACAGTCTTTTCAATGTCCTTACATGATCTAGTCCCATACTACCTCTCTGATCTTGTCTCCTACCCCTTTCCAATTCATTTATTCTGCTCTTGCCATACTGTTCTTGCCACTCCTCAAACAAATCAAGTACACTCCTGACTTAAGGCTTTCATACTTGCCATTCCTCCTCCCTTGAATGCTTATGTCATGGATATTCATATAGCTTTATGCCTCAACCCTTTCAGGTATCTGCTCAAACACCATCTTCTCAGTGAGGCCTACCCTGATCAGCCTATATAAAAATGGTACCCATGGGCTGGGGATATAGTTCACTCGGTAGAGTGCTTGCCTCATATGCACAAGGCCCTAGGTTCAATCTCCAGCACCACAAAAAAAAAATGGTACCCACTAATCCCAGCATTCTCCATACCCTTTTCCCTGCTCATTTCCTTCCATGGCACGCTATCTCCATCATACTATATTTTCTGTTCTCGTGTGTGTGTGTGTGTGTGTGTGTGAGAGAGAGAGAGAGAGAGAGAGAGAGAGAGAGAGAGAGAGAGAGAGAAATAGATTGAATTAGAAATAAAATTTAACCCAGGGCCTTCCACATATTAAGCACAAGTTCTACCACTGAGCTACACCCCCAGCCCTCTCTGCTGATTCTTTAGTGCCTTGAACAATCTGCTCAACAAAAACTGTTGAATGGTTTCCTATGTATCCGTGTTCTTGATTTCAGAAGTCCACAGACAAATAATAAAAAGTCACAGACTAGTATAGATGGCTGGTGTATAAATAATTATTGTGTAGTCTATATAGTGCAAAAATGGAGATTAAGTACAATTATTATTTAAGAAGAGCAATTCTCTCTGTCAATATATGTCAGTCAGTGAAGAAAGAAGTGAGCTTGGTCTTGAAAGGTAATCGTAATTTCACCAGGTAAATGCTATTTGTGTGTAAGAATATTACATAGAGGAAATAGTAAGTGAAATTATCTAATAATCATGAAATGACACACTGTAAGGAGGAAACTAAGTAGTTAGGTATGGATGGAACATAGAGTACATGTGGAACAATGGAAAAGACAAAATGAGTGATATAGGGAGGCAGGAGACATAGCACAGGGAATAGATCTTGAACAAAGTCCAGAGACTCTGAGCTAAGGAGAGAAAGAACCATTGAATCTGGGATCCTGGGCTGGGTATATAGCTCAGTTGGTAGAGTGGAGTGCTTGCCTTGCATGTACAAGGCCCGGGGGTTCAATCCCCAGCACCACACACACACACACAAAATCTGGGATCCTTAACCAAGATCTATGGATGGGCTTCAAGGATACACATGAACCTCTTATAACGAACATATTGTAAAGGATAGATCCATAGCTTTCATTACATTCCTCCAAAAGATTCATGATTCACAAAATAGGTCATAAACCACTATAAAAGAGTCATGGGACAGAAAATGATATGATCATATCTGCATGTTAGCAAAATCGCTCAGGAATAAATGGGTGGAGAAGTAATGGCACACTTAGGTGGATAGATCATGTTTTAGAGGCAGAAAAAAGATCAGTGGGAAGCTCAGGAAATAGGCCTTGGCCAGAGATACAGGTTTTACAGTGGTAGTGAAGGCCTGTAAGTAGAGGAATAAATAATAGGCACGAATGAGACTGTACAGAGAAAGTATTAAAAATGAAAAAAATAAAAACAAATACATTCCTGAGGATATTCAATATTTGAAAGCAGAAGAAAAGATGAATTAAAGGAGGATTACAAGGTACAGCCAAGGATATGAGAGAGAATCTAGAGAAAGCAGGGTCATGGAATAAAGGGAGGAAAGAGTGTTAGAGAGGAATAAACATCATCAAATGTCTTAGTGAAGTCACATGGGATGAAGATGAAAAGTGACCACTGAAGAGGGCTCTGAGTGACCTAGAAAATATAGTTTCAGTAGTATGGATGGAATGGAAGCCAGATTACAATGAACTAAGGCATGATTCTGAATTGAATAAGTGAATTCAATGAATGAGCCTACTCATTCTCAAAGCTTAGATACAAAGGAAAGGAAAGAGTCTAGATGGGAATATAGTGATTTTGATGGGAGGAATATTCAAAGATACAGATTTTGGAGTGGTAATGGAAGCCTATAGACAAGAAGCTACTACAGAAAAAGAGTTGGAAAATGGAGAAGCAATGGAATATGACAGAGAAAGGTAAGTCCCTAAGGAATTAAGAGAGCATAGAATCTAGAGCAAAGATGAAGGAATTTGCTAGGCAAGACAAGGGACATCTCTTCCTATGAAAAAGGAATAATTTGGGCAAAAATAGAAAGAATGCATGCCCGAGAACCATAATTTTCTATTTGATAAATACAATAATTTGCAGTGGGGAATAGTCATAGTGAGAAATAAAAGAAGGATCACAGAAGAGCAACTAAAACTAGACCTGACCACCCTATAGTGGTGTCAATGAAAACAGTTAGGAAGTGTTCTTAAGTAAACTGAGTGAAGATATCATATGACCCATAGTAAAGAGAGAATGAAATCATGATGCCAAATTTTGTTTCTTATATAACAGTTCAGGGTTATAAAATTAGCCATTTGTTCATAACTGCACCATTATTTATACTACGAAGAAAAATTAGCTTACTTGAGAGCTGAGCATCAATAATCATGGAAGACGAAGTTGATGACTGTTCATTTCTTGCATCAATTTGAACCAAGGATGCATTTTTAATGTTATTTTCCTCTAACTTCCAGTTATTCTTATGTAACAAGCCTTCAATATTGGTGACTTTACAGCTAATACCACAGCCTGGTACGACCTGGAAATCTATGCAGGTACCCAAGGTTTCAGTATCCAGCTCCTAACAAATAGAAACAGAAGAATTTCCTCTGTTGATATGATAATCCAAGGTCATCCATTAGCAAGATCCAAGAATACTCCTGGTGAATTCTAAGTATTTTGAATAAAACTGTCATGTATCATTGCCTACTTGATAGTGGATTTTGATAAGAATAAAGAAACAGAGCATTGAGTATAACATACAAAGTTACAGGAGAGTCTCAAAATCCTTTTTTTAATTTTACTGTCTCAAATTTGTAGAAAATATGGAAGCCCTGCTATTCTCTGCCATTTCCAATAGAGAATCACAAGTTAAATTTTTAATTCGCAATCAAGTCAGGTTTTCTATTCAGTGCAGGGCAAAGGGTAATAAAGAACAGGGCCTTTAATTACCAGAGTACACTATCATCTCATTCTGTGTCCTTAGTAAGCCCAAAGAATTCTGGGGGCCACCATTGTTTCCTGGCTCTTTATATCTTCATCCTGTCTGTTGTTTGATTTGAGTGTAAAGAAGCCAGTTAGTAAGAGGAAAGAACAAATGAAGAAATGGCAACACCAGTGATAAAATTGTCACATTTTAAGTGTAAAGTGAATGAGAGATAATTAATAAAGAATTTATACAAATCAATGAGAAAAAGACAGACCTATGGGGAAACAGGCAAAAGATACAGACGGGTTAGAGAAAAACAAATTCAAATGGCCAATAAACACAAAAAATGTTCAACCTTACTCATAATTAAAGAATGCAAAGCAAAGCATCAACAAGTAAATGTTTTTCATGTTAAATTGGAACAAAAATATCGGTAAGAATGTAGGGAAATGAGCAGCCATAACTTTGGGTGCCGGTATAATCTGGTAGAAACTCTTATATGGGCATTGGTAATATTCATCATATAGGTGTTTCTAATATTCATCAAAATTTAATTGCAAGCATCCTTTGATCTAGCAATTGCACTGAGAGGCATTTAACAGAGATGGACTTACAAAAGCTCATGAAGATGTACAGTGTACATTACAAGAGCCAAAAAAATCAATCATACAACAGAATAGTCATTAAAAACAATATGATACAGAAAATTCATGTAACCAAATAAAAAGCAAGGTATCAAAGACTGGTCATTGTATGGCCTTTGTATGTAAAGTTTTGAAAAATGATAAATATAAATAGGTTTGTTTATGCACTAAAAATGGTTAATGAGCCCAATGCAATGGTCTGTATGTATATACTCAGCTACTCAGGGGCCTCAGACAGGAGGAGCACTTGAGCCCAAGAATTAGGAACCAGTCTGGGAATCACAGGGAGACTCTATCTCTTTAAAAAAAAATGGTTAACAGGTGCACACCTTTGTAAATAAACCCAAAATTATTAACCATGTACTTTAAAAAGATGAATTTTATACTATATGATTTATCTCTTAATAAAGTTGTCATTAAAAACGACTGGAGGAGATTAACAGCTGTTAAATTTTGGAGAGAAAAATTATGGAAGGGGGAAGGAAATGGGGTTTTCGCTTTTTATTATGTAATTCACTGAACTATTTGAATTTTCCTATCATAAATATATATTTCTTCTACTTTAATTTTTAGTGTAAACAGGGGTTATCTATGTGGTAGGATTATAGTTGAGTTTTGTTTTCTTCTTTATATGTGACTGTGTGAAGAAAATAAGACATGTATGGTTAAATGAAAAAAATACAAGTCTTTTAGCCTCTTATCAACTATATAGCTAAACTATAGCCAAACACCAGTCTAGATTTGGCTTGTGTAGTTTCTGCAGGAGTGACTGTAAAAGAGAAAAAAATCATACCTGCTTGCAGTATTTGGTTATAGCTGCTCCTATAGGGTGTTCACTGTTACTTTCAGCAGTCCCCACAATGGCTAGGATCTTATTACGTGATATCCTATTACTTTCCACTAGAACCTTTACTTGGTTCACTACTGGGGTTCCATGGGTAATGGTTCCAGTCTTATCGAATACCACTACCTTTACCTGTAAGAAAATTAAAAATACAATGCATCTATGACTTGATAATCCTTAACATCACCTTTCCAGAAATGAGAAAATACTTACTTTGACAAACAGATTACTATTTTGTTTTGTATAGACTTACTTTTGACTTAATTTGACTTCATGGTCTTTGGGAAAACAAAAAGGAAAGAAAAGGAAAAACTGTTTAATACTGCTAAATGTCTGAGAATACATGATTAAACAATCAGAGCTAATTGTTAAGGGTTGACTGTTAATAGGTAATTAAGAGGCCTCTGGCGCCTCCAGGGAAAACACAAAGGCTTTCAATACTAATGAATTATAGATCCGTTGGGGAAATCTGGGCAGTATACAGATGATTATAAGAAAATAGTTAAGTAATTACGCTGCGATGAGTGCCAGTAAAGACTAGCTGTGTTGCTTTGGCTTGATTTGAGACTTGGGCTGAGAAGAGAAAGCTCAGGGAACCAAAGTGGGAAACTCAGCCCACAATGGAAAAGGGAAGAATCTGGAATTCCAGAACACACGCACCTCACTGTAAACGCAAGATAAGAACCTTGAAAAACAATAGCTCAAGGAACAAAGATTAAAGAGAAATGAATATTAAATACAAAGCATGATTCTGGACAAGAGAAAAATATAGCTATAAAGGGCATTATTGAGACAACTGAGGAAACTGGAACATGGGTGTAGATAATAGTATTATATCAATATTAATTTCTTGATTTTGATAATTGTACTGTGGTTACATAAAGGAGTGTCTTTGTTCTTCAGAAAGGTTCCCATCACCTGCAGCAAAGGTTGTATGGTTCTCTATCCTAGTCCTGCAACTTTAAATTTGGAATTATACCAAAATAAAAACATTTCTGTGAAAATGGCCTGTATTCACTGGCTAGATACAGTTCCAGATTTCTTCTATATTTATTGCATGCATCTGTATATACTTTATATCCTCATATTAGTAGAAATGTGTGTATTTATTTATTTATTTATTAATGAATGAAATGTGGTTTTAATTGAAGTCAAATAGCCTTAATTGAGATTATGAAATCCTAATATGAGACAGATCAGGGACACAATTATATTTCTGAAGTCATGGCTTAGAACTGCCAGCTGGTGGCAGCAAAGGCAAAGAAAGTGCATTGTAAAGGCAGATGCAAGTTAATGCTGAAGAACATAAACAGGGGGGTCACACACAAATGCATTAGAAGCCTGCTAATCTTTGGCAAATTTTCCCAAGTAAATACTTATTCCATCTTCCTGCCCTAAAGACTTGTCTAGACTGAGCTGGTATAAGGATACAGGTTTCCCACATCAGTCTGCTTTAAGAAAATAAATCTGAAGTATTTTTAGAGATCTTCGATAACTAAAGCCAATCTGAAGCAGAACCAAAACACTTTTCTACCTCAATCATCAGAACAGTCCAAGAAAAAACTCAGCTTATAAACTACGTGGAAATAATTTAGGACTCTCTTCTCAAGTTTGGATGGGGCAATTTGTAGTTCTGGGAACTGCCTTACCTTATGAGCCATCTCCAATGGCTCTCCACCTTTGATAAGTATACCATTTTGAGCACCTACTCCTGTACCCACCATCACAGCAGTTGGAGTGGCCAGTCCCAGTGAACAGGGACATGCAATACACAAAACTGTGATAGAGGCTTGGAAAGCAAAGCGTATTATCGTTTCTGTTCGGGAGATACTTCTATTGTAGCCCTTTAGAAGAAAGGTATAAATTTTGGTTAATTGATTTAAAGCTGTTCAAAAGAAAAGAAACAAAGCTTAGCCCGTTTAAATAAGACAACAATGTTAAAGTTACATATCCTACCTAGATACCAACATATATGTTTTGGTTACTAGTAAGAAATTTTTTCTTTCATGAATATAATAGTGACATAACTGATAAATAAGTACTAAACTCAAGATTTCATTTTTTATTACTCCAGCATTACAAACTATGGAGTGAATATAAAAGGAAGACAAAACTCCACTTTTTTTCTTTTTTTTTCTTCTTCTTCTTTCTTTTTTCTTCCCCATATGAAGACTGAGTGTTCATATTATGAACTTTCAGGAATAGCTATAAACATGGGGCATGATTCTCAATAAATGTGATTCTGAACAAATAGAATTCTAGTCCTCTGCATGCTAAGATCATAAATCTGGGGCTGGGGATATAGCTCAGCTGATAGAGTGATTGCCTTACATGCACAAGGCCCTGGGTTCAATTCCCAGCACCACACACACACACACACACACACACACACACACACACCAAAAAAAGATCATAAATCTGCCTTTTACACTATTCTTTAAAGACAATGAAAAAAACTCACCTGGCATGTCAAGGTATTTAAATCATATTTCAACAAAATTCTTTCAGATGTAACAATGTGAACTGAGCTTATGCCCTAGTTGAGCTCCTAGTAACACCGAGTGCTCATGTGGGGAAATATGATTAGCAGTTTTAGGCAAAATCTCTGAGGACCCACGGAATTCATGAGAAAAATTCCTGAAGAACACACATTCTAAAATATTTTCCAACAATCTTTTTTTAAATTTTTTTAGTTGTAGTTGGACACAATACCTTTATTTTATTTATTTATTTTTATGTGGTACTGAGGATGGAACCCATTGCCTTGCATGTGCTAGGTGAGCACTCTACCACTGAGCCACAACCCTAGCCCCCTTCCAATAATCTTACTGTTAATTGTGCACTTAACCAAGATGGATAGCTTAAACAAATATTTTCATATTATGTACACATATGTTATACCAATAAATGATGTACCCATATGATGTACTAATGACTGAAACATAAAATAGATACACAGTTGTTATGATTCTATTTTTTGTTTTGTTTTGGGTTGGTTTTGGTACCAGGGAATGAACTCAGGGGCACTCAGCCACTGAGCCACATCCCCAACCCTTTTTTAGATTTTATTTAGAGACAGGGTCTCGCTGAGTTGCTTAGTGCCTTGCTTTTGCTGAGGCTGGCTTTGAATTCTCAATCCTCCTGCCTCAGCCTCCCAAGCTGCTGGGATTACAGCCATGTGCCACCATGTCCAGCTATTTTTTTATACCAGGGACACTTAACCACTGAGCTATACCCCCAGCCCTTTTTTATTTTGAGACAGGATCTGAGTTGCTCAGGGCCTCACTAAGTTGCTAAGGCTAGCCTTGAGTTCATAAACCTCCTGCCTCAGCCCCCTGAGTTACTTGGGATTTCAGGTGTGTGCCCCCACACCTACTTTCTACTTTTTCTTTAACTGAAGGGACAAAAAGTATAAAACAGTGTACAGCATGGCATTTAAGAAAATAAAACAAAGTAAATCTTTCTTAAAGTGTTAGGGTTTTTAACTAAGTTCTTAAATATCCATCCAACAATAGATCTATATAGAAATGAAATTGGAAAAGATTTTCAAAGATATCTAGTGTTACGCTTTCATGTATATCATATATGTATGTTTTCACATGTTATGTTTTAACTAATACTAATTATAATTCTACAATGTAGGTATTATTATCTCTATTGTATAGCTAAGAAAATGGAAGATTACAGAAGTGATTTAAATTTATATACCTAATTTGAGGCACAGAGCAAGTCTACTTTATCACTTTACAACAACAAACTTTAGAGATCATCTGAAGTTTTTCTAATGTATCTATATAGTCTTTTGTGAAAACAAAATCACGCCAGAAACAAGACTAAGTATAAAATGCAAAAGTTCAATACTTCCTTTTGGAAAAATCACAAAGCATAATGAAAATTTTTTTCCAAAAGGAAATCTTTTATGTTTACATAAAAGCAAGTTTATTCTCATGAGTCTCCCACTCCATCCCCTTAAAGATACAGTAGTTTCCACTTATCTGTGGTTTGAGTTATTAGCAGTTTGAGAAAACTGTGATCCAAAAATATTAGGTGGAACCAGGCATGATGGCACATGCCTATAATCCCAGAAGCTCGGGAGGCTGAGGCAGGAGGATTACAAGTTCAAAGCCAGCCTCAGCAAATTAAGAACCCCTGGGTCCCATCCCCAGTACAAGAAAAAAAAGATTATATATATGAAAATTATAGAATAAATATTTGTAAGTTTTAAATTGCATGCCATTCTGAGTAGCCTGATGAAATTTCATTCTGTCCCACTGGGATATGAATTATCCCTTTGCTCAGCATATCAATGCTAAATACTACTCACCCATTAGTCACTTAGTAGCTTTCTCTCAGTTATCTGAACAACTGTTGAGGTATTGCAGTATTTGTGTTCAAGTAGTCCTTCTTCTTTTAATATTTATTTTTTAGATTTAGGTGGACACAATATCTTTATTTTACATTTATGTGGTGCCGAGAATCAAACCCAGTATCTCATGCATGCTAGGTGAGTGCTCTACCTTTGAGCCACAACCCCAGACTAAGTAGTCCTTCTTTTATTTAATAATGTCCCCAAAGTTCAACAATATGATGTTGACAATTTGAATATGACAAAGAGATGTCATAAGTGCTTCCTTTAGGTGAAAAGGTGAAAGTTCTTGACAATAAGGAAAGAAAAAAATTATGCTCAGGTTGCTAAGATCTACTATAAAAATGAATCATCTACTAGTGAAACTGTGAAGGAAGAAAAATAATACAGGCTAAATTAGTTGCATATCAAACTGCAAAGTTATAGTCACAGTACACGATAAGTACTTAGTTAATATAAAAAAGGCATTAAATTTGTGTGTGTATATTATATATATTCACACACACATATATATAATTTTCATTCATATATATATACATATATATATATTTTCATTCATATATGTGTGTGTGTGTGTGTGTGTGTATATATATATATATATATATGAATGAAAATTATATATATAGTGTTTGGTACTATCTGTGCTCTTTCAGGCATCTACAGAGTAGGGTCTTAAAACATGTTCCCTGGAGAGAAGTAGATACTAGAGTAGTGGTAATTTTTTTTTTTTTTTTTTTTTTTTGGAACTGGGGATTCAAGATTCAACCCACATCCCCAGCCCTATTTTGTATTTTATTTAGAAAAAGGGTCTCACTGAGTTGCTTAGTGCCTCACTGTTGCTGAGGCTAGCTTTGAACTCATGATCCTCCTGCCTCAGCCTCCCAAGCTGCTGAGATTATAGGCATGTGCCCCCATACCCAGCCAATACCCTTTACCCATTTTTTTTTCTTTTTGGAGCCAGGCCTTATGCATGCCAGGTAAGCAAGCATTCTACCACTGATCTATACTCCCAGCCCATACTGGTAATTTTATAAGTTATGTCCACATAATTACTTCTGCAAAAGACTCACAAATGGTTTTGCATAATGAGTTGTTCCAAGTCACTTACAGGAAAGTAGGTTTCCACAATTTCAAAATTCAGAAATCCAATTATAATCCATACCAAGAGGGTAGCAATGGAAACAAATACGATAAAAGGAACAAAATAGCCACTGAGTTTGTCTGCAAACTGCTGGATAGGAGCCTAGAATTAAAAATCATAACAATAATAATTATTATTTTATCTCAAAGTCTCCTTTCCTGATACTGAATACAGAAAATTTTTTCAGTAGTTAGCACAGATAGAAATATCTTAATAAACTCCATAACCATTCAACAAAAATAATTAAAGAAAATATAAAATCTTGAACAAGATTTACTTGGAGAAGGCTTTAAGGAAAATACTTTTCTTTTTCTACTGGGGGGGTTAAGCTACCTTTGATGTTTGTGCCTCCTCCACAAGTTTGACAATTTGAGAAAGGGTCGTGTCTGCTCCAACGTGGGTTGCTCGGATAAGTATGGACCCATTCTGGTTAATGGAACCAGCAATCACTGTGCTGCCAGGTTTTTTAGCCACAGGCATTGCCTCCCCTGTAGGAATAGTAAAGACAGATTCAGGCAGCATAGATGATCACCACTTTCAAACGTACCACCATTTGTTGACTGTCAAAAAACAAGGAAACTACTGGCATGTATAACTAAAAAGAACAAATTTTTTAAAAAGAAACTAGAGAAGATTCTCCCTTTATGAAATATATACTGGACAAATGCCTAGGTGAAAGTTTCCCTCCCCTTTTCCTCATGTCAGTTCTAGGACAAACCCAGGGATACATACTTCAAACTGAAAACCCTAATATGTTAGCTCTTGCTAAGAGATACTTTTGGAGCTTCACCCTAGTCCTAGATCACTGGTTCTCAACTTGTTCTCAAGGAGCACTTAGAAATGTAGGCAGGAGTTATTCTTTGTAATAAAAATGACTGGAATGAAAGGGCATGGGAAAATGGACCAAGGTCAGGGACACTAATTTGTACTACAGTGAATAAGACAGTCCTCCTGAACTAAGACTTTTCCCATCCAGATTGGAAATGGCACCCCTACAGAGCATTAAATTATTTCTCCATGGTCCATAAACTGAGCCCCTTCTGGGACTATCTGGAGAGTTGAGGAGGAAAGAAGTTATTTTAATTCTGCCCCTAATTGGCCTTAATGATCTAAGACCTCTAAAAATACTCTAGGCCTACTCTTTTAGAGCAGACCCTGATACAAAAACCTTGTATTTTTAACCCAGATCAGACTTGACCAGTCTTTTGGGCGAGAACAGATAATTGCCCAGAAAAAAATTTGCCAAAGCCTATCTGGCTCTAAAGGAGACTAAGACAACTTCCTTTGGTTAGGAATTCGGGTAATTAATAATCTTCAATGAAGAGTCTCCAATAGCATAACTAAAACCACAAAGCAAATCTGAAGAAACTCATTTAACACAATCTTAAAAGTAATTCATATTCTCTTTGCTCATAATTCACTCATGTACAGTTTCTACAAAAAGTGCTTCATCTTTAGTGCCTATATTCATTAACACTTTGGATTCAGTTCACTTTCATATCACAAGCCTCTAAAAAAACACATTACCTGTGATGAGGGATTCATCTACCATAGAATGTCCTTCAATAACTCGACCATCCACCGGAAATTTGCCTCCTGGAACAACTTTAATGATATCTCCACGTTGTACAAGTTCCACATCCACTTGTTCTTCACTGAATGTAAGTTAACATAAAAAGTATCATAACAATGTAGTTTTTACCCTGACCTACCCATGTAAGCTTTGTAGCTCATGTCAAGCTTCAGGCTCCATAATTACTACCAACGGAAGCTAAGATCAACATTTAAGTCAGGAACTACCACATTGGTCTTGCTCACTGTTAGTGAGCACAAAATATTTGTTGAATAGTCATTTAATGAATATTTACTAAATGTTTGTTGAATAGTCATTTAATGAATATTTACTAAATATTTGTTGAATAGTCATTTAATGAATAAGTGAAAGATTTAAAAATAATGTGATGGGTTCTATTTAACTGAAAAATTTATTGTGTAAATTTGTCTAATAATTTTACGAGTATAAAACTGACAAATACAAAGGAATGGAATCTAATCAAGCCTTTAGCTCTAATTTCCAATTTATAAGTAACATAGGAGTTACAGAATAAGTTAAATGAACCAAGTGTGGAGGCACACACCTGTAATCCTAGTGACTCAGGACTCTGAGGCAAGAGGATTACAAATTTGAGGCTAGCCTCAGCAACTTAGCAAAGCCCTAAGCAACTCAGTAAGACCCTGTCACAAAATAAAAAAGGTGAGAGATGTAGCTCAGTGGTAAATCACCCCTGGGTTCAATCTCCAGTACCAAAACAATAAAAATAAACAAGTTAAATGATATCACAAGGAAGCTAAGAGACAAATTTAGATAGTGGAATATTATATAGAACAACTGATGGATGCTTCTTCAACAAGTCAATTATATTGGGGGTGGGGAGAAAGAGAGGAAGGAGATATTCTAGATTAAAAGATATTCTAGATTATCATAAGACACATGATAGGAATGTATACATGAATCAAAACATCACACTGCATCTCAAATATTTACAAATATTGTGTGTCAATAAAAACTCAAATAATGTTTTTTGGTATCAGGGATTGAACCCAGTGGGGGCTTAACCACTGAGACACATCCCCAGCTATTTAGAGAAGGGTCTCACTGAGTTGTGTGGGGCCTCAATAAGTTGCTGAGACTGGCTTTGAGCCACTGGGATTACAGGCACATGCCACCACGCCTGGCAAAACTCAACTAATTTTTAAAAACTGCAAATGATACAGTGATATTATTTGAATTCTATTTCAAACAAAGATACATAAGACATTTTGGAGACAAAAGGAGAAATGTGAATACAGATTGATTATTAGAAGACATTAAGTAGCTGGGCATGATGGTGCACACCTGCAATCCCAGTGACTTAAGAGGCTGAGGCAGGAGGAGAATTGCAAATTCAAGGCCAGTCTCAGCAATTTAATGAGACTCTATCTCAAAATAAAAAACAAATAAAAAGCATTGGGGATATGGCTCAGTGGTAAAGCACCCCTGGGTTCAAAAAAAGAAGACATTAAGGAATCATTGTTTAATTTGATAGATGTAAAATGGAATATGTCCCCCTTTTTAGAAGTATTTATACAGAATTTTAGCAATAAAACAATATGGTTTGGATATGCTTTTTTTGGGAAGTACTGGTGATTGAACCCAGGGGTAATCCACCACTGAGTTACATCTCCAGTCTTTTTTGTTTGTTTGTTTTTGAGACGGTCTCACTAGGTTGCCCAGACTGGCCTAAACTTCTACTACAACAACAGAAAGAAAGATAAAATGACTAGATGAAGTAAAGTGTGGCAAAATATGGAAAACTGTTAAGTCTGGGAGATGAATTATGTGGTCTTATGAAACTTTTCTCTCTACTGCCGGGTATATTTGAAAATTTCTGTAAGAAGTTAAAAAAAAGAGAAAGGAAAAGAATGAAGATAAATACCTCAGGAGGATATTTTCAGAGTTAAGAGTTACAATAGTTGCTTCTGTAGCTTGTAGTGAAATCAGCTTTGCAAGAGCCTCTGATGTTTTGCCCTATAAATTAAAACAAATACATTAGCAATGCTAAGAAATAGAATGTTCAGATCTTAATTAAAATTAAGATATAACTTTAACATTTACCAAAAAGTCAGCTTTGGAAATATTAATTTGTTCAAACGAGATAAAAGTTCATATCAAAAATATGAAGCAGGGCTGGGGCTGTAGCTCAGTGGCAGAGCACTTGCCTAGCATGCAAAATGGGTTTGATCCTCAGCACCACATAAAAATAAATAAATAAAATAAAGGCATTCTGTCCATCTATAACTACAATAAAAATATTTAGAAATGAAGCATACAAAATATTGAAAGTATTAAATATATTTTATGAAAAGTATACATTAAAAAGAAAATATTAGGAATTCAATAAATACATTGGAAAAGGACATAATAGGCAAATCATTTAAAAAGAAATATAAATATCCACTGCATGGAATAGTGTTTATTACTAATGGAAAAAATACAAGCTAAAGCAACCCATTAATATCATTTAATGCCTAATAACTTTGCACAGATTTAGATAAAATGCAATGCTGATTAGGCTGTAGTACACTAGTTCACTGACATACCCTTGATGGCAAAACACTTCTGGCTACAACTTATAGCAAGAAACAGAGAAAAAGTTTTATGCCCTTTAACCTGGTAATCACATTCTTTATAATTTCAATAAAGATACTAGTTCAAAGGAAATAACTATTAGACATGAATATGTTCAATGCAGAATTATCTAAATTTTTTTAAAAATGGTGGAAACAACCTAATTGTGAACAAAAGCAGAAGAGTAAACTAAAGAATGCTGACTTAATATGCTATTATTCAGAAACATTAATAATTGCCGGGTGCGATGATGCACACCTGTAATCTCAGCAGTTGGTAGGCTGAGGCAGGAGGATCACAAGTTCAAAGCTAGCTCAGCAAAAGGGAGGTGCTGAGCAACTCAGTGAGACTCTGTCTCTAAATGAAATAGAAAATAGGGCTGGGGATGTGGCTCAGTGGTTGAGTGCCCGAGTTCAACCCCTGGTATGCCCCATTAAAAAAAAGAAAGAAATATGAAATAATTCTCTAGACTGCAAAAACTGGGGAAAAACTTTATAGTGTTAAGGATACAAAGTGCTAAATATACATTATGTTTGCAAATCTTAAATAGAAAGGAATTAGAAATGGACCATGGATGAAATTTTTCCATCATTATTTTAAACCATGTGGTTACATCAGTCTTTTAATTAGTAATGTGATATAAATAAGTGTTTTTCAAATGTCTCCCTCTTAAAATAACCATGTACATACTTTATTCTATAAATTTGTTAAATCTATTAAAGTACTATTCAACTTAAATATTACCAAAACAAAAATACTTCTTTCATGAAAGGGAATCAGGGAAGGGGAGGGAAAGCTAAAGGAAGGTAATGGGGAAGTAGATAAATCAGAGTATGTTATTGGCATGTACTTATATGTCACAATGAAATCATTCAAATGCACTAATAAAAAATGTTCAGAGGGGAGGTACTGGGGAATGGAATTGACCAAATTACATTATATGCATATATGAATATGTAACAACAAATCCCATTATTATGTATAATTACAATGCACCAATAAAAGTAAATTTTAAAAACCAATTTTTCCCAAAACCTACTTATTGCAGTAAATGGATTACTATATAAATCAATGTAGAAAATATTGTGGTCATTTATCTGATACCCAGGATTTTAATAACCATCAACCTTTCTTACTTTACCTTTGCTATATGTTCCAGCCATCGGCCTAGTGCAATAAACACAAACAACATGGGAGGTGTGTCAAAGAAAGTAATAGGGTTCACTTTGGCTCTCTCATACATTGCAACCAGAAGAATAACCAAAGAGTAGGCAAATGCAATGGTGGTTGCCAGCACAATCAGTACATCCATATTTGCTGTCTTATGCTTCAATGCTTTGTAAGCTTGAATGTAGAAGTACCAGCCTCCAAAAAACTGTAATATAGAAATGATAATCATTCAGTATTTAAAAATGCCAAAATCCACATGTACACTTCAACAACTTAAAGTATCAATATCTACAATTCCTCTGGATTTTAACTGATACACAAATATAAGGGGAGATTTTAAGCTGAGGTAAGTTTATATTTTAGCAGATGTGGATGTAGAAGGAGAGATTCAAATTGCTGTACAAGTCCTTGAGGGCTGTCTTTTGTGATCCAATGGATATTTCACATTATAAGGAAAGATAGCTAGTTCTTGGATTTTTCTTTTTGATATTAACAAAACACAACAACAAGGACAAAAATTTACATTTTGGTCAGGATTTAAAAATGTTTGTTATACATGTTAAAAGTTATAATAACAGTAGAATCTATTTGATACATTTATATAAGCACGGACTATATCTTATTCTAATTAGGATCCCAGTCTTATGTAATGTTGAGATTCACTGTGGTGTATTTATATATGTACATAGTAAAGTTATATCAGATTCATAAAACTCAACCCCTTCACCTAGCACCATTAGTCATCCTAAGTGGTATTTTACAAGCTATTGGATCTATTGGCTGCATTTGTTGGTAAACATAACTGGAAAGCTCATTTTCATTAGTATGAGAAACATACTAAGATGTTTTTAAAATCATTATTACCTTTTATAAGGATCAAATAAAGGAAGAAATTTATTAAATGGAAGTGTTCTATTCCACAAAGTTCATCTCAAGGGCTGGGGTTGTGGCTCAGTGGTAAAGTGATTGCCTAGCACGTGCAAGGCCCTGGGTTTGATCCTCAGCACCACGTAAAAATAAATAAATAAAATAAAGGTATTGTGTCCAACTAAAAAATAAATATATATATAAAAATTTTATCTCAAAACAAGGGTTAAAAACATATAGAAAGTAAGAAACCGAAGTGCCAGGGAAAAATAATAAATATAAAGCTATATTCAGAAATAGATATGAATATCAAATCCAAAAATTTGAATTCTTGTTCTCTGCTTTGTCATTAACAACATTCTTAGGAATAAAATGACATCTTTTATGTACTTCAACTAACTATTCAGTTTAATATTAGTTTTGTAAAACATCCAACATAAAATGATCAGATTTCTCACTAATACCTGTTTTGCAATCAGAAATAACTTCCCTGGCCACATTTTGGATATTTTTTCATTACTACCAAATATGCATGCTACATTTCACTTGCCTGTACAGGTACACATAATAAAAAGGACAGCAAATTCATAATGGACAATCCTGGCAGGATCTGGCGCTCCAGGAACATAGAAGAATGAATGTTGATCATTTCCTCATTACTAATGTTTTGATTATGGTGAAGAGTTGTAAGGTGGTGGTCTATAACCATCATATATATCATCAGCCCCATTACAGGAATACAGAAAAATAGGCTCACAAGGAAGGACCGTCTCCATCTTACATGGAAAAAAGTAAGAAAAGAAACATAATTTATTAAGTAGCTAATGGTTAAAGATGCTGTGTACTATAAAGAAATTCAGATTGTAACCTTTCTACCCAGTATAAGGATGATATAAAAACTCATATGCTATCAGGAAGTTAAATTTGCAATGAGGAGTCAAAATCTGGTTTTTTTACTGACATCCCAAAAAAGTACTTACTGTCTTATTTCTCGTTTATGGTCTAGGTGACTTGCTGACCGATCCTTCTTGACCAAAGAAGCTTCAAAACCTAAGCTCTAAGGAAATTCATGAGAAAACAATTATTTCACTCAACATATAAATATTATATAGAGAAATTCTAAGCCATGATATTGTCATTTAGAGCAATTCAGTTCAATTACTGAGTGTAAGTCCCTCTGTGAAATATGTAGATTATGTGCTTCCTGATGTTGATTACCTTTGTTTCTAATATTTCATCAAATAAGTTAATATTTCCTTAATTTTAGTTAATGTCTATCTTTCTGCTCTCAAACTAACAATTTAACTCAACTGCAGTTGTCCTCAGTAGAGGTTCTCATTAATAGTTCACAAAAGGGCTGGGGTTGTGGCTTGGCGATAGCGTGCTCCTCTCGCACGTGGGAGTCGCTGGGTTCAATCCTCAGCACCACATAAAAATAAATAAATAAAATTAAGGTATTGTGTCCAATTACAACTAACAAAAAAATTTTAAAAAAATAGTTCACAAAAGCTAGCACCATACTAAATACATTATTCAAGACCTCATGTATGCTAGTCTTGATTCTGATTCCATCAGAAATAGAACTTAAATGAAAATCATTTTCCCCAATAAAACAAAGTATAAAAAGGAAATTACACCTAAGTGAGACTCACATGAGTTTAGATACTAACATACACTATATTTTTAACTGCTAGGAAAACTGTTGCCATCTTACATCTTGGTAGTGTAGTACAGAGAAGAGAGTCAGAGTGATTAGGTTCAAATCCCAGTTATACTTACCAGTTATGGACAAGTAACTTCTCATAACCTGAGTATCCTCACCTCCAAAATTAAGATGGCTATGCTGCTGTGGGAATTAGGAATTGAAGCTTTGCAATCTTGCATTATTGAGTACCTTCATGTCAATATGATACCTTTGTGTCATAGGTACTCAATAATTCTAGCTTCACTAAGATGTTAATGGTATTGTTACATTTACTAATTGGATCTTCTCTGAATTATTAATATACTTTAGATTATTGGAAGATCAATTTTACAGCACATTGAAATTTTTAAAGGACTTTCCATGTATTATTGCTTAAAATTTGCTAAAGAACACAGGATAAATATGGTGCAAAGAAAAGGGCTTGTCTTTTTAATTCTTTTACTTTAACTTAAAAACAGAGTTTTTGCTTTGACCTAACAATGTATCTAACATGATGCTTCATCTGCTTAGTGATTAACAAAAATCTTACTCATAACAAATCTGATTTATTTCCATTTTCTATAGCTTATGGTATACTTAGAGTATAGCTTATGGTATAGCTTATGCCTAACATGTGTGAAGCTCTAAGTTTGATCCCCAGCAGCACACACATAAAAAATCTTCACTTCCATTTTCTAAATATTTTAAGTGAGTTGTAGTTCTAACTTAAGTCTGTTTGTAATTAATAGTGCTTTAAATGTACCTTTGCTTAAATTTTCCTAACAAAGACCAAGGGAAAAAATCAGAAACATTTGCATTAGATTTTGAGATAGATCTTATCTGGAATATTCAAAGGGGTCAGATTTTTTTTCATTGTCTCTATCTGAAGCAAAACAGATGTGATATACTGAGGTGTTGGTTAAGTAGGTAAGAATACAGAAGTGCAAAGCCTTGGTACTTACTTCAATTGTATGGATAATATCTCTGGGACCAATAATTTCTGGATCATATTTAATATGTGCTTTGTTTGTTGCCAGGGCCACAGAGCAGTAGAAGACCCCTCTGTGTTTTGTGAGAGTAGACTCTATTTTATGTACACAAGAGGCACATGTCATTCCTCTTACCTGTTGAAGAAAAAGCCTTTGTTATTCAGAAATATTCTTTTTCTTCCATTAAATATGAGTTAGTACTTTTAACTAAAAGGACTCTTATGAAAAATCTCATCTGTCCTATTAGTATGCTTCAGATATTATCATTAGAATATCATTTTTATATTACATTAAACAAAGATATATAGTCCTAACTACTATAGGTTAGATAGAAGAGCATTTCATTAAAAATCTATCTCTTCCTGTCCCTACTACTAAAGTAATAGAGGATTTGGTATCTCTCATTGTTTCTCATATCTAAATGCCTTGCTTCTCTCTAGATTTTTTTGCATCCTGCTAAAGTATATAGCCTTTAATATTACTTTCAGTGAAAGTTAATAGGTGACTGAAAAGTTTCAACTTTGTGTCTATAAAGATATGGTTTTCTCTACATCTTAAGTGGGGTTATTGTTTAGTTGTGTATTAAAATTTAAATTGAATGAGCAGGATTTTCAGAATGACTATGTGAGGACCTCAGCAAATCTTTTCCTCAAAGAAAAACAATAGGCCAGGCCTATCACAGGTGCACACCTTTAACACTGGCAACCTGGGAGGCTAAGGTAGGAAGATAGCAAGTTTGAGGCCAGCCTGAGCAACTTAGAGGGATTACAGGCATGTGCCACTGTGCCTGGCTGTATTGTTATTCTTTTAAATAGCTGTATTTTGTTCCATAACATGTCTACATTTAATTTATATAGCCATTTCTTATTAAAAGACATTTAGGTTGGATCTAAATTTTTGTTCTTAAAGTTTTATAACAAATATAACCTTATATATGCTCATATTTCTATAGGAAAGAACCCTAGCAGCTGATTTTCCAGGTTGGAGAAAATGATCTTTTTTGGAAAATGATCATTTGAAACCAGTATGCCCTACATCTGTTCTATAAATTCATTTATAAAATTTAAATCTTTAGTGTATCTGGAATTCATTCTTTACTAGATAGAAATCATGCTACATTAAAAAGTTGATTTTCATTTACTCATTCAAACCTAATTCTTAATGAACATACAATTATATTCTATGCTTGAAGAGCACCACAAACTCATATTTTATCCTTCCTTTATTTCATTATATATCTTATTTTCCCAGCCTTTATCTTCAGAACTCTTCTATGAACCCTCACCAAGTTTCCCTGGAAATTTTATTAACCATACAAAAAGTCTTACTTACAACAAGTTCCAAAACACCATCCCCTTCATCAGCATTTTCTATCAAAGTGGCACCAAATCCAAGGTCTCGGATAAATTCTGCTATCAATGGTGGTTGTATAACAGTAGGATTATATCTTACTTCTGCCTTGCCAGCCATCAGGGCAACAAGTACAGAATATATTCCTAGGAACATTCATAGAGATAATAAAACAATAGAAATAATAGTCCTTCTAAAAAAGGAGTAATGTTATAATTATATTTTTGTATTTTTTCATTTAACTGTAAAGGATCAAAGTAAAATTAATTACTTAACTTTATACAAGTCTTGAACCCAAACCAAATAAAACTCTTTGTCCTTCATAAACCTTTTATGGAAAGTTTCAGTTATATACACGTAAGAGAGGAAAAACATAAATAACTTAATGCAAACATCACCCAGATTCTACAATTATCAATACTACTTGGCCAATTTTCTTTTTCTTTTAAGAGACAGGATCTCACTATGTTGCCCAGACTAGCCTCTAACGCTTGGGCACAAGTGATCCTTGGGAAGTAGCTAGGACTACAGGTATGTGCCACCACACCCAGCTTTTATTTATCTATATTACTACTCATGGTATTCCTAGCCCTCTACCTGGATTATGTTGAAGAAAATCCCAGATGTTATATCATTTCATGTGTAAATATTTAAATATGTATTTCTCAAAGACCCCAAAGATAATCAAAATAGGGTTGGGGTGTATCTCAGTTGTAGAATGCTTGCTTATCTTGCACAGAGCCCCAGCAACGCAAAATATAAATGAATAACCATAATACCATTTTGCACCTAAAATAATTCTTCATTATCATCAAATACTCAGGAAGTATTCACATTTCTACAAATTGTATTATAACTGTTCATTAGTTTAACAGTTTTTTGCTTGAATTGGGATCCAAGTAAGCCCTATGGATTGTAATCGGTAAATTGACTATACTTGTAAACATAAGCATTTTTAGAAGCTAATAAGATAGAGTTCTGGAGAAAGGAACTTAGACAATCATCACAATTGTAGCAAAGAATCCAAGAATATACCAATGTACATATTGTAATATTATTAAATAATAATCATTTCTTAAAATTCTTCAGTTTCATTGTCTAGCACACACTAAGCTAAAAGGCTCTTATTCCTTGGGAAAAAAAGTGTCATACAACTTGCTAACAAAGCAAAAACATGATTGCTGTTTGTTGGTACAAACTTTTGTTAAAATCCATTTCACTTATGTAGGCTAGCTACTGCTGTCACTGCAAGAAGATAATTAACTCCACACAGCAGAATAGCAGCCCTTTCTAGGAATCTGTGGTACTTGGTGGCTATCTGACAGGAAATAGAGCTAATAGTCCATAGGTTAGCTCTGCAGTTTGACAGGAAGGAAAAAAAAAATTCTGAATATTAATTTAATAATAGTTTCAAGTTTAAAAGTACCTAATATACAAACTCTATGCATTTTGGGCTTTATGGGTACCAAATAATTGAGATGATCAGTTTACAAGAAGAGTATCAATAGGAAGAGAAGGGTATACAGAAAGAGGGAAAAAAATCTTTTTGCTTCAGTTGATTGTAATCTATAGCTAAGCAGAAACAGAAAGGAAATACTATTTTTCAGATTTCAAAAATGTTGAAACTTATGTTCAGGGGCTGGAGTTGTAGCTCAATGGCAGAGCGTTCATCTAGCATGTGTGAGGCACTGGGTTTGAGCCTCAGAACCACATAAAAATAGACAAAATAAAGACATTCTGTCCATCTACAACTACAAAAAAATTTAAAAATATAAATTAAAAATATAAATTAAAAAATATAAAAACTCAATCACTTATATAAATTAATTTTTAAAAATTCCTCTAACTATAATTGGAACTCTTTCGATTCTTTTTTTTTTTCTTCTTTTTAGTAGTGGGAATTAAACTCAGAATGAATTTTTTTTAAAAAAGCACCTGCTCTACAACTGAATTTTATTTTCACTGACTCTATTCATTTTTAGAAATATAATGCACACTTAATTGAGTAAATGCTAATGCTACTTAGTTTAAGAAAAGTGAATATAGTGACCCAAGCGAGGTTAGCAATATACCTAATTGGGCTAAGAGGTGATAAAGGGTACAGTATATAGTAAATAGAAGAAAGTACTGAATGAATTTAAAAAGTTTTGTAACTGGTACAGGTATTGCTTGTTTCATAAAAAGCCAATTTCTGAATTGCCCCAAAATATTCAGTTCTCTAACTAAACAGGAACCTTGCTAGCTTCTTTTTGTTCATTTGCTTGGCAACCTCCCTCTTTTTTTAAATAATCAAAATAACTTAAGCGTTTACCACATTCCAGTTTAAAATCATGGGGGGGCTGTAATGAAGGATGCAGACATAACAGAATGCAGATAAAACAGTATTAAACTGAAGATGGCTCTGTATATCATATATTTTGTTGAAATAATGTTTTCACCTTAATACATAGATGTTGTGATTATTACATACACTTGGAGTTATTTACCCAATGATGAGGGTAAGTTTACACTCATCCTTATTTCCTTATCCAACCCTTGTGAATGTATGACTGAGATATTTAGTAGGTTAGGACAACCTAAGTACCAAAACTAAGACAGATCTCATTAAACATAATACATAATCAATATATAATAACTGTAACATCTGAATGGTTAAGAAGAATACTGTTATCCTGAAAGTCTATAAGTATGAATGTATATAATAAGCTAAAACATCTGAGCATGATTGAATAAAAAAATTGTGGTATAGATGTTCTAAAATTTATAACTTAAAATCTGGATACAATATTAAGCAATTTTTGGACAGTTTTACCATAAGCAAAGATCAGATATCAAACTGTTAGAAGAGAACAAATATAATTAAAAAATATATTGTTTTTGATCGACTCCTTGATCCAGGTATGGTAACACTGAAACCCTGATGGATTCTAATTTTCAGTTTTAAGCATAGCTTTAACAGAAAATTTGTTTCTTAAAATCCATTGTAGCCATGATTCATAAAGAAGAGTAATCCTGTATATTTCCTTCTGCTATTTTTTCTGTAATTGTCAATGACATTAAAATGTAACCATGAGGTAAACAAGATAACACTAACAAAAACTGGCTATTAGGACATCAGGGTGGTTCAGCATATCACTGACAGTCTTTATGAAGAATCATAAATGTGGTTACAAAACACATAAGAGAACAAAAGGAAAAGAATTCTAAAATTAGTATACAAAATATCAAGCTTTAAGTGCCTTACCTTCTTCACGCCTTAAATTCCTTTCAATGTTTGCTACACAAGAAGCACAAGTCATGCCAGTAACCTGTATGTAACACTTAGATGAAGTCTTCGCCTCCTCCTTATTATGAACTAGTGTCATTGTCTTATTTAATTCAATAGTTGATGACAAAGGTGGAATTTCTGATGAGGGCTGAGCTATCACTACTAATGGTTCATTTGTATCTAGAAGAAAGGGAAAGATTCTTTTAATTTGTGATATTGATTATTCTCCAACTGCCACCTTGTCACATATTACAATCCACATCCCCAAGCACTGCCAATCCATTTATTTAAAACCAAAAAGGTCCTACAAGTCCTCAGCAAATATGTAGTCTTTACACTTTCCCACCATTAACTTCCAGTTTCGACAGTGCCCAATATACTGTACTGAAAGCTATGCAAATACAGTCTGTCTTTCAGCCAGGTATGGTGGCACATTCCTGTAATTCCAGCAATTTGAGAAACTGAGGCAGGAGATTGTAAATTTGAGGCAGGAATGGGCACCTTAGCAAAATCCTGTTTCAAAAAATATAAAGGGCTGGGAAATGTAACTCAGTGGTAGAGTGCCCCTGGGTTTAATCCCTATCACAAAACGACAACAACAAAACAGTATTTTCAGACTGTGACTGAATCCAGGTAAGTGAAAACATGAAAAGTGAAACCCTGGATAAGGGAAGACTATTAAGTGGAACAAAAAGCAGTTTATAAAACAGCATTGCAATATGATTTCATCTAAAATGTTGCGAGCATATGCATAAGAAAGCATGGAAAGCTATATAACAAATTTAACAGTGACTACTTCTGGAGTGGGGTTAAGGCAGGGATAGAATGAGAGAAGAACAAATTCCCTCTACTGATGCTCCTTATAGTTTGAATTTTTAGCACACATTTAAAATGTCTTTGTGGACAGTATAAGAGGCAAGGAATAAGAAGTAGTCTTTATTTTGCATAAAGGAGTATTCAGAGAATCTCTATATAGAATATTTATAAACCATGGAACAATTGTCATCCCAGAAGCTCCCCTATAGTCTCAGAAAATATGTCCTAGTTTAGCCATTGAGGTATTAATCGCTTCCCAAAAAGGGAAAGATCATTCTAATACATTTCTGCACCTATAAAAATGCCAAAATTTTTCCTCTCCTGTTCATGAAGAGGTGATATGGAAATTTCTACTGACCTATCTAACTTGTTCTTTCTCCCACTTGGACCAAAAAAACCAATGCAATTCTATTTGGGCTAGTGCACAAAAGAACCCTTGCTTGCACAGTTTCCAGGATGTTGAAGAAGAGCATCTTTGGAAGAAACTTTAACAAAAGCCTGATCATTTCCCTAAAGAATAAAGATGCAGATTTCTCATATAAGGGGCTGGGGTAGTGGCTAGTAGTAGAGCGCTCACCCAGCATGTGCAAGGCCCTGGGTTCAATACTCAGCACCACATAAAAATAAATAAATAAATAAAGTTACGGGGTATAATCCATGTATGTATAATATGTCAAAATACACTCTATTGTCATAAATATCTAAAAACATCAAATAAAAAATGCAGATTCTGGTTTTGTACACTGTAGTTGGGACCTGGGATTCTGCATTTCCACCAATCTCCCAGCTGATGGCCATGCGGCCCAATATGGGTACAGCAAAAGACAGTTTCAATAGTAAAGGACCATATTCTCCCCATTCCTAAATTTGTCAATATCTGATCTTTTTACACACACACACACACACACACTTTAGTTATAATTGGATACAATACCTTTATTTTATTTTTTTAATGTGGTGCTGAGGATCGAACCTAGCGCCTCCAACATGCTAGGCGAGTGCTCTACCACTGAGCCACGACCCCAGCCCCAATATCTAATCTTAAGTGAATCACTTTGGAAAACTATTCATTCATATTATAACAGTGTTATTTAGAATACTGAAGGAGAAAATTTACCAAATAGTACCACCCTTTTTGTTTTGTTTTGTTTGTTTACACTACTCAGGATTGAAACCAGGGCCTTATCCATGCTAAGAAAGTACAACTGAGACAGATCCCCAGCCCTTTAAAAAAAATTGAAACAGGCTGGCCTCCAACTTGCGATCTTTCTGTGTCAGCCTCCAGTGTAGCTAGGACTATAGACATGAGCAACTTCACCCAGCTTCACTGTTATCTTAAAGGACTCAAAAAGTAGGCTCCTTCAGCAAAAGGTAATAACTTGGGCTTTTAATAAATCCATTATTCTAATATAGCCAGAAACTTCCTTCATTCTCTCATAATTACTACTGAATCTTAATCATGAACTTAGACAATGAGAAAAAACGGTTTGTCGTGCCCATCACTGTAAGTCTTGTTTCAGAGCCATTTAGCTATTTTAGGTACCAGAGGTAACCTTGAATACCATCTGCAATTTTCACACTCTGGAAGTACAGTATTAAAGTCACAGAGGTGGACCCTTCAGTTACTGAGGCATGACTTCTAAATAAAGAGTCATAAAATTGTGACCTTTAGCCCTGTGAGTGTGGCAATCAAATAACAAAAGCTTCTACCTTTCACAAAGACAGTGAAGTACTAAAAGGTCACAATTAACAAATGGTTGATGTATGTCTGTCTTTTTTGGGTGGTGGTGGAGATTGAACCCAGGGCTTCTGTGCATACTAGCGAATCACTCTCCCAACTGAGCTATATCCCCAGCCCCTGGCTGGCTTGCAATTAGCTTTTCTACAACACTTCTTATGCTTAAATAAATTAAAAGGAAAGTTGTTTTTCCTATACTTGAGGCAATAATTAGAAATGATTAAAAAAATCTGAAGGATTTACAATCCAATACTCAAAAGTGGAAGGGGCTCCGTGTAATGTAACAAATACATAATCTAAAAATGGCTGAAAAACAATGATAAACATCATGTTTGCAATTTACTCTCAAATAGTTCACACACAAAATAATATTCACATATGTATGTGTGTATATACATAAATGTATATCAGAGAATGAGAAAACATAGGTAATGAAATATGAACAACTGGGGATATAAATGAAATTGATAAACAGGATTTCTTTGTACTGTTCTTACAATTTTCTTGTAAGTTTGAAATTATTCAAAAAAAATTACAGCCTGGTGCAGTGGCACATGACTGTAATCCCAGTGATTCAAGAGGCTGACGTGGGAGGATCACAAATTCAAGGCCAGCTTCGGCAACACAGCAAGAACCTGTCTCCAAATAAAAAGGGGCTAAGGATGTAGCTTAGTGGTAAAGCACCCCTGAGTTCAATCCTCAGTACTGAAAACATAAAAGTTATAAAAGGAAGAAACTTAAGAGTATTCTGTGTTCTTTAATTGGTTAATGAAGACTTCACATATTGCATGTCTTTTTACTTTACTAGAATGACAATATTGATGATTGTGATAAAAGGTGTCTCCCATTTTTCTCACAACCTCCTTTAACATTTATGACCCATGCAGGACACAGAAGCAAAAGGCGTTGATCCCTTCATCAGAGTACAAGTCACAGGGGCAGACTCTGAGTAGAGGATTAGCTCTGACACTGATACTCAGAAAATTAAAATGGTTAGCCACAATTCTGGCAGAATCTTGATCTCTGATTGATGTCTAGCAGAACCACAGGTTAAAGTCATTTGATATCAACCTTTAATCCAAATAACATGGGTCACTGTTGTCGCAGCTCTAATTGTTTTAGAGTAACATTCATTGTGCCAGGGTTTTGTTTCATTTTAACCTATCATATCCATTAACGTATTTTTATGAGCCCTAACAGATGCAGGCCATATAACCAGTTTCTGATAATTATTTTTTGAATAATTAATCCATAGGGCCCTTGACAGTAATAGGTTGAAATTTTAAAAAATGTTAAAAGTTACTGAGCATGTAACTAGCTGGACTAGCTGGATCTCTATATGGTATCAGGGACTGAACAAGTACTCTTGAATTCCAATTACTAGTCTGATCAAAATTTCTCCTATTGGGCTAGGGGTCTAGCTCAGTAATAGAGCACTTGCTTATTAGCATGTGTCAGACCCCAGGTTTGAGGAAAAGCATCACCAAAAAAAGAAAGAAAAAAAAGAAATTCTGTTGCTCAAGTCCATCTTTGAAAACACCTAAGGAAATTGGGAAGTTGCAGCTCTGCTCTCATTTGTTATACAAGATATCATAAAATGGTGGCTATTTAAATTATATTATTTAATATTATTATTTTGGGTACCAGGGGTTGAACTCAGGGGCACTAGACCACTGAGCCACATCCCCAGCCCTTTTTTGTATTTTATTCAAAGACAGGGTCTCACTGAGTTGCTTAGCACCTTGCTTTTTGCTGAGGCTGGCTTTGAACTCATGATCCTCCTGCCTTAGCCGCCCGAGCTGCTGGATTATAGGTGTGCGCCACCGTGCCTGGCTAATATATTTTTATTGGATTAAATGAAGATTCTGGACTTTGTGTAAATAAGGCTAATATAAATTCAATTCATTTTATTCATAGAGGTCAACAGAGCACATTATTTAGACCAGTGTTCTCAAACCTTAATGTACATAAGAATTACCTGGAGAGCTCATTAAAATGTAGATTTGGGTTCAATAAGTCAGCAGTGGGCTAGAAAGTCTGTATTTCTAACACCCTGCCAAGTGATGCTGATGTTGCTGATCTGTGAACCACACTTCAAGTTGCAAAAATTTAGACTCAAGTAAATAGGAAAAATTTCCTTTTTGGGGCTAGTCTGAAAGTTTATGGGGCCCTTGCTTAATGTAATGACAAATACCAGATCTGAATGTGAAAAATACTTCAGTTTTATATCATATGTGATATAAATTAATTATATTTGGGTTCCTATGTGTAAGACGCAAATGAATATTATAATATAAGCAACTTGTTTTAATGATACTGATATAAACGAAACTTATTTAGGTGGTATTCATCATCGACAAAATAATACCAAATATATGCCAAAGTATTTTGATTTTATAGAAACTCTGAAAAAAATCCAACATTATGAATTACTGAAATGCAAATCAACATAATTTCAAATTCTGTCATTTTGAAAGTTTTTCAAAACCGTAAGTAGTAAAAATAAAAACACTGTAAATGGTAACAGATAAAATTAAATTTTGCTAAAACTAATTTTAGTCATTTTTATGGCTACCTGATATAGTCTCACTTCCAATATTTCTATCCAATTTAAATTTTCTTTCCAGTTTCATAATTATTCCCTTTTGCAATTATAGATTCCCTAAATGTTTTTCAGTCTTTTGGTACTGAAGGCTCTTTAACTTTTTCTAATAAGGAATTATGTGTCACATTTTTAGAGCACAGTTACATTATTCATAATAGCTAACAGTAGAAACAACTCAAATTTCTATTAACTGATGAATGAAGAAATAAATGTGGTATATATCCATACAGTGGAATATTATGAAGTTCTGATATATCCTACAATATGGATGCACCTTGAAAACATTATGCAAAGTAAAACATTCCAGACACACAAAAGGACAACTATTATATGATCCCATTTATATGAAATGGGGGAAGTGGGAGAGAGGGCAGAAGAAGGGTAGATGGACGTGATCAGCGTATGACATATGCATGTATAAAAACATCAGTGAATCTCACAAATCTGAATAATTAATATGTGTTATTAATATGTTAATATAATAGTGATCGCAAAGAACAGTGGTCACTAAGGGCTGGGGGGAAGGAAAAATGGGGAGTGCTAATGGGTATAGGATTTCTTTGGGGGATGACAAAAATGTACTAAATTATATAATGGTGATGCCTGCAAAACTGTGCATATACTAACAGCAAATTAAGTTTGTACTTTCAAAGGGTGAATTTTATGGTATTATATGAACTACAGGTTGAGTAGCCCTTGTCAGAAATGCTTAGGGTCATTCAACAGATGAATGGATAAAGAAAATGTGGTATATATACACAATGGAATATTACTCAGCCATAAAGAAGAATGAAATTATGGCATTTGCTGGTAAATGGACAGAATTGGAGGATATCATACTAATTGAAATAAGCCAGTCTCCAAAAACCAAAAGCCAATGTTCTCTCTGATATGTAGATGCTAATACACAATAAGGGGAGAGGGAAGAACAGAGGTTCATTGGATTAGACAAAGGGGAATGAACGGAAGGGAGGATGGGAATAAGAAAGACAGTAGAATAAATCAGACATAACTTTCCTATGCTCAATATATGGACACATGACCAGTGTAACTGCACATCATGTTTAACCACAAGAATGAGATCCTAATTAGAATACATTATACTCCATATATGTACATTATATCAAAATACATTCTACTGTCATGTACAACTAAAAAAAAACAACAACAAAAATAAATGCTTGAGGTCAGAAGTGTTTTGGATTCTTGAACATTTGCTTAAATGCAATGAAATATATAGGGGATGGGACCCAAATCAAAACATGAAATTCATTTGTGTTTTGTATACATCTTATCTGCAAATCTTGAAAATAATTTTAAAAAATATTTTTGGTCTGCCTATGTTTAGACAGCAACCCATCACATGTGGTGAAGTGTGGAATTTTCCACTTAATGGCATCATGTTGGCACTCAAAAAGTTTTGAATTTGGGGGCTGGGGCTATAGCTCAGTGGCAAAGCACTTGCCTAGCATTTGTGAGGCATGGGGTTCGATCCTTAGCACTACATAAAAAAACTAAACAAATAAAGGCATGCTGTCCATTTACAACTATTAATTTTTTTAAAAGTTATGAATTTTGCAGCATTTTGATTTTCTGGAGCATTTTGAATTCTGGATTTTCAGATTAGGGATATTCACTATGTACATGTCAACTTCTAAATGTGAGAATTATATAATTTCTACCATTTGTCATCAATATGAAAATTAAGAATGCTTTTTATTCCTCAGGATCCTCTCCCACTGACACTTATGTACCATAATAATCTAGGCATGTGTTTACTAAAAGCTTTGCTTCAGTCTGAGTGAGCATAAAAAGGGATTATTGCTATTTGATATCTTTCATTCTAATCAGAATAGCAAAGGTTAATGACATTGTCTGGAAAACATTTGTATTTGTTTTAGTCATTAAGGCAAGAAATTTCATTAAGTCAATTCTTTAGTTTAATTCAAGGCCAGGTTCAATTCTGGTTCAAAACAACAAGTTCACATAGGCAAATTCCACTGGATATATGTTTTTGTTTCCAGTTAAAAAGTAAGAGCTATCGGGAAATATGAAAAATTTGAAACAGGTCTGGAATCAGTTTAATTTGGATGTCTAAATTTAAAGTCACAGTTTAAATCTTATTATTTATTTCTACCATTTCTTTTTAAAATAACATTTGGCTCCCCCATTATATAAATACATACATACATCATTGATGTAAAAAAATGTATAATACACAGGAAAGCACAATGAAAACAACAACAAAAAAAAGTCATTCTTATCCTACCAATCAAAGAAAACCACAATTTGGTGGGAACAGGGACTGAAATATAGCAGGTCAGATTCCATGCATGTATGATTTTATTGGGATGAACCCAGCTACTATGTATGATGCTCGTTAAATAAATAAATAAAAGATAACCACTATTAAAATTTTGGTCCATGTCCTGCGGAATTTTATTCATTTTTATTCATTACAGAAATGAATTCATATACATTTATTTATAATTTTGATTGCAGTACACATGTGGAATTTTAGCTTTTTTTTTTTCATTTAGCAAAATAGCTCAGACATTTTCCTATAGTATTACTTATCTTTAATACCATCATTTTTTATGGCTTCACAGCATTTCATCACATGGTTATACCATGATTTACTTATTGTTTATAGTTTTTCAAATACTATAAATAATTATTCAAACATCCTTAGGCATCTTTGTATGTGCTGCTGGCTACCTCCCTAGGACTTGTTAGTAAAAAGTGGAATTTCAGTGCCTATAAATCATTTCTCATTGCTCAAAGCCAAATGAAGTGGCAAAATAAAAATAAAAGAACATTAGGGAAGTCAAAGAAAAAGTGATAGTTACCTGATAGGGCGGCATCAAATCCCATGTCTTCTATTGCTTCTCTCAAGGTTTCTGGAGAGGTTAGTAGAGGGTCATACTCAACAGTTCCATTGCTATTTGCAAGGGAGACTCGTATGGATTTTACACCTGCCTTTTTTGATATTACACCTTCAATAGACTGTACACAAGAATTACAAGTCATACCATCAATGTGTATCACAGTTTCTTGAGTCAGAGGCTGGCTAACTATGTTCAAAGGCATCTTTTGAAGAGATGAGCTGGAGGGAGAGGTGGAGGTACTCTCAACTTCACTTGCAATCCTAACTCTATATTGCCCTGGTGAAACAGCTTCTATTGCTTTTCTCAGCATTTCTGGAGTGACTGAGCTTGCATTGTACTTTACAACAGCAGACCTATTCTCTAAAGAAACTACTATGCTGTTTACATATTGGAGTGTAGATAAAGCACTTTCAATATTTGACACACATGATTTACAATGCATGCCATCTATGATGAAAGTGGCTGTTGTATCATTGGTATATGATGATGATGGACTTCTTTGCTGTGATCCTTCTGGAGATTTCACTGGTGTGTTCTTTAGACGTTCTACATCAATAGCTCCCAATTTAAGGTACTTGGGCTGTTTTTTGATGTATGCTGGAAAGCCTGCAGCTTCGATCTGCTTCTTTATTTCCTCTACTGTGATAAGATGAGGTTGGTAAACAACAGTGGCTTCTTGGTTGTCTAGGGAAACTAGTTAATAAAAAGAAACATGAATATTATTTAAGTCAGTTATTCCTGCACCCCTTCAGAATCAATAATTATTCCTCTCTCATTCTTCTCAACATCTGTTCTTAAAATAATTTTGTTCTTTTCATAAAATGTGATTGACATGAAGTGGAAAGAAATAAAAGATATCATCACTGTTGCTATGGTCTCTACGTTTCTATAAACCTGCATAGAAATATATTAAAGAGTCCCCCAGGCATGTTGTGGTAAGAACCCTGAACTCCAGGAATCGCTACCCCCGCTGCCCTTTCTGCCAAACTAAAGTTCAAAACTCTCATAACCTTTAATTATAATTATTAACTTTACTGACATTAATGCTGGGAATATGCTATGCCTCAAACTTCAACGAAGTGGTAAGCATTCTAGTCCCATGGATTCAAAACCCATGCTTGGGAAGAAAGCAAAAAGTTAAAAGATCAAACCCGAAAACTAAGCTTTATAAAACAAGCAAAATCATATTGGAACTATTACCTTTAATTCGCTGAATACCTTGCAGTTTCCCAATTTTTCCTTCAATAGTGCTAGTGCATGAATGGCAGGTCATTCCTTCCACTTTCATCTTCAACATGACTTCCCCTGCTGGAGCCATACTGTGGTCTTCATAAGTTCCTGTTTTTTTCTCTACAGTTCCAATATCTAAACTGAGGTCTGGAACCAGCTCTATTATCTGATTGGCATTCACTATAGAAGGAATGATTGTCACTACTGCAGTTCTTTGCTGAGGGGAAATTTTAATGTCTGTCACACCCTTGGTCTTGAGCAATGTGCTTTGGATATGGTCCCATGGTGGAGCCAGTGAAGCAGTAACAGTCAAAAACACAGTATCGGTTAAAACTGGAAGAGGGTTAGGATTATGGAGAATAGCATCAAAGCCCATGTCATCGATAGCTTCCTGTAGGGTCTTTGGAGTCTGCAGTTTAGGGTCATAAATAATCGTCGCATTTTTCTCTTCCAGTGAAACCTTTTGGAAGGAAATTTCAGAAGTCAGTTTAATTAAGTGATAGGACATTGGGTTTTATTTATTTATTTGGTTCTAGAGATTGAACCCAGGGGCACTCAACCATAGATTCACATCCCCAGCCCTTTTTACTTATTTATTTTATTTTTTGTTTTGAGACAGGGGTTTGCTAAGTTGCTGAGGCTGACCTTGAACTTGTGATCCTTCTGCCTTAGCCTCCCAAGTTGCTGGGACTATAGGCATGTGCCCCAGTGTCTGGCTCACATGACAGAGGATCTTAAAAATGTCAATAATTATTATCACATTCAAGAAGAATAAAATAACTCAATCTAATTGGAGTAAATAATAATAAATAATTTATTATTTTTCATTATACTATTCTCATTGGAAAGGAACATAAAATGTCTTGTCTATTTAAAAGAAAGGTAAAGCCTACGTGACTATGGTACCAGTCAACTATCTGAAATATGTACATGGACAAATACACCCTAGAATTTCACAACACAGCACAAACTACCCTTTCCTACCATCTCCTTTCATGACTATTCCAATACTTCACAGTCTACTAATTCAAAAGGTTATATGGGAAGCAGGATTAGCTATAGAAAATAAAAAGATAACATGAATTTTGCTCATATAAAATGTTCAATTAAGATAACTGTTGGCAAGAAAAGACACTAACCTGCCAGTTTATGAGTGAAGGTAATATTTATAGTTTTTTGTAGCATATACTCCTATTACTCTTAAGTCACTACAGCATAGTATTAATTTTGTTCAAAACCAGAACACTTTTATTGATTCTTTTATGGTTCATAAACATGATGATTGGGTTTTCACATTTAAGTGTAAGATATGCCTCACTCAATCCTTGTTATGACACTAGCACATTTTCTGACAGAAAAAGGAACTTTTGGTGTTTTGCCTGATTAGATTATAAAACAATGGTTGTATTAGTTAAAATATTTTTAGTTGTAGATGGACATAATTCCTTTATTTGTTTTTTATATAGTGCTGAGGATCAAATCCAGTGCCTCACACATGCTAGGCAAGCGCTCTACCACTGAGCTACAACCCCAGCCCCCAATGGTTGTATTCTTAAAGCTCAGTTACAGCATATAATTTAACTACTGTCATGACTGCATCTCTTTGGCTAACATATTACAAAGATTTATGATGAACACACACATTCACAAATACTGGGTTAAGAGAATATTTTAATTCCAACTATAATTCTCTACTACTTATTAGCCAACCACCCTCTATTAGTTCCACCATCTAAAAAATGAGAAAATATGCCCTGTGTTCTTATAGGGTTTTTTTTATAGTGATCATATAAGTAAATAGATAGGAAAATTCTTTGTAGCAGCAACAAGTTATATAAAAGTAAGCCACTAATTATTATCAAGAACTTATTGTAGGTGCCTGGAAATGGGATTCTCAGGATACAAAGTGAACATGGCATAATCATAAGGAGCAATACTGGCATAGAGACTCTAGAAAAAATGGACACTCATTCATCCCTAGGAACAGAGGTGAGGGAAGATAATATCTGAGCATTAAAGGACAAACAGGAATCAGCAAGGATGTATGAGGCAAGGAAATGTAGACAACTGGAAGCACAAGAGTAGTGAGAGATGAGAAGCTGGGGAAATAGACAACTGCTCCATTATGGGGTCTCACATAACAATATTGTTTTGTAATTTATCTTTTAGTAAGTGGGGAGGCATGGATAAGTTAAGCAGGGAAATGACATGATTAGATTTGCACTACAGAGAAGAGTCATTTCAGAGGCTGTATGGAATATGACAAGGTGGGGTGGAGTAATAAAGGAGGAAGGAAGATCAAAGAGGAGGCTACTACAATTACAACAGTGGTGCAATAGATTCTGAATTACAACATGCACACTGGAGTAAAGAGAACAGAGGCAGTTCCAAGATACATTTAGTACAGCAGGGCCTAACTAATCAGATGCAGAGGGTAAGGAATGACTAGGATGATTCATAAATTCCTGGCTTGGGCCAGTGGATAGATGGTAATGCCATTAAATAATATTAGAAAGAGAGGAAGAAAAAAAGAAGAAGTAAAGAGGTAAAAGTAGAGAAAAAGGAGAGGTAATGAATATAGTTCTAGACCTATCGATTTTGAGATAGCAGTACAATATTCATGTTCAAAAGGTATCTAAAATATAGGTATTACTATTTTTATTAATTTAGAGTGAAAGCTTTGTTTCACACAACAAAAACAACTCAAAATAAAGCTAAATATAATTCAGAGTGGGAAATATCATATTAAACTCTCTACAATAATTATATAATTAAAATTTTCACTTATTTTCATGGACTTCATTCTTTATTTCTTCCTTTAGCTTGATAACCAATGACTATGTATTTGACGAAAATTGAAATTGCTTATGGCATGGAAAGTTTCTATCACTCAGATAATTCTAGTTGGTTAGCTTGTTCTTGTTATAGAAGAGATCACTATCACAAATGATCCAAAACAGAACTGGGATTTATATTGGATTTGGATTACATTATGTAATTTTCCATGAGAAAATTCAGAACAGTAAACCACATATAGTTGAGACACAGATTTGAAAAAGATACAATATTATGTGCAATATTATGACAATCACTATCACATGGAAGCTTCTGTGTCTCTGTGTTTTCAAAGAGATCCTCTTTTAAACTTTAATCTCACTCCTCTGAGATCAATGATTTTCTTATTTAAAAAAAATGACTAGGGGTGCTGGGGATGTGGCATGTGAGACCCTTGGTTCCATCTCATCCATGCAAAAGAAAAAAAAAAAGACTTTATGACTGGGGGTATAGCTCAGTGGTAGAATGTTTACCTAGCAAATGCAAGGCCTTGGGTTCCATCCCTGCAACATGGAAAAAAAGAAGAAAGTGACATTCAATAATGTAGACATGATAACTAAAGGGGAAGTTGGATCAGTGGTTTTCAGGGGCTAAGGGTGGGGGCCAAGTATCACAACAGAGTTTTTAGGGGTGATGAGACTGTGCTATCCTGGTGGTATGAATCTATACATGTATTACATTCACAAAACTAAAAAAAATTCAAAGAACTCTATACCAAAAAAGTTAATACTACTGGATGATAATTTTTGAAAACAAAACAAAAAAAATGAAAAATTCAGTTCCTCAGCTGCACCAGCCACATCCTAAGTGTTCAATGGTCAACATGACTCAATGTAGCTAGTGGCTGCCATATTTGATAGAGCATATGAAGAACATTACCATCAGTATGGAACATTCTTGGACAGTACTATTTTAGGTACTACTACATTTTTTCTGATAAAGTGACAATGTAAAGAATTATTTTCCCTTTAGGTTTGAATATATTATGTCTGGTATCAAGACTGGTTTTGAGCTAAATTCTCCCCTTAACAATATCATTTTACTAACATACACAATGAGAAATTTGTCTGATTTTAAGAGCAAAAATAATTTCACCACTGGATGATTTGCTATACTTTGTATTGCCTTAGCCCATATTTTATTCATAAAAGATATAATGAGACTATGTATAATATACTATACCAAAAGGTTATATTACCCTGTGCTATTTATGCTGCAGAAGGGGAACACACTTCCTTAGTTATTAACTTCCTACTTCTTTC
The DNA here is from genome assembly GCF_001458135.2 of Marmota marmota marmota. Taxonomy (NCBI): domain Eukaryota; kingdom Metazoa; phylum Chordata; class Mammalia; order Rodentia; family Sciuridae; genus Marmota; species Marmota marmota. The sequence goes on from NW_026000338.1 coordinate 317,997, forward strand.
AGCTGGCCATCTATACTCAATGTTCCCCTTTAGGGTAATAGCACTTAACTTTCCCTCTGAATATTAATATCAAAAAAACTTTTCAAACCTAAGTTTTCAAAGTAAAGTGAATCTTATTTCGTTTTAAGAAGAAATTTTCATAGTAGCTGATAATTTTACAATACAGTTTGGGGTGCCAAATCCTTGAGCAGGAAGCTAAATGGCATTTATCTTGTCAACAAATATTTGAATGCCTATTATAGTGCCTGGCCCTGTGCTAGCCTCCTCCAAGTCCTCACATTGTTTCAGAGTTTCAAAAGTTTCTTTTTCTCAGAATCCTTCATTAGAAACCAATACTATTATTTTTATTTTCAGAGAAACTATTTCCCATTAGTTCCTATTAGTTCCTCTGGAAAGTAAACAACAGCATACAACTATGAACATAGGAGGTACTTAAGATGAAGGACTTTTCAGTATTTGGGTAAAGACAGTAGTGGGAGAGGGAAAAAGAAAATAAACCAAATTCTGTATAATCTGTAGCATTTATAGCTTTATAACAGTAGAGAGGGTGCTGACAGAAGTTGTAAAGGATCCATTATTTTAATGTTTGTGGTGTTCTGTGTCTCCTGAAATGTCAAAGGTGAAATTCAGGCACAGTATACTTTTTGAATACAATTTCTGCATAATTTGCATAATACATAAAGGCTGCATCTTATATTCTTAGGCAATATGAAAGCTAAAAGCTTGGACAAATCAACCCTACTTCTGAGGGCTTCTACTTCCTGACAGACTGGCCAATATTCCTTTTAAGCTCTAACATTCTATAAAAGCTAAAAACTGTTGTTAATATCTCTTCTTGGGTTTTGTCATTAGTACATTTTACTCTTTTGCATTCTTCCTCATTTGATAATGAAAGGTGCCAGTCTGAATGTGTCCCACAAAATTCATGTTGAAACCCTAACCCCCCAGGAGGGGTTTTGGGAGGTGAGGAGGTCATGAAGCAGAGCCCTCATAATTAGGATGAATTATCAAAGAGGTACCAGAGAGCTCACATAGATGGTTCTACCATATGAAGATACAGGAAGAAGACACCTTTAAGGACCAGAAGTCAGCCCTTGCCAGATAGTGAATTTGCTGTTGCATGGATTTTAGAATTATAAGAAATAAATTTTTATTGTTTATAAGCCACCCAGTTTATTCTATTTTGTTATAGCAAGTAAAGAGACTAAGACAATGGCGATCCAATTCTGTATGTATAAAAAGCTAGGAAACTGAAGAAACTGCCCAGAAAACCCAGCAAGAAAATGAAACAGCTAGGATTCAAATGCAAACATAAGTAACTCCAAAATCCATGCTCTTTCAATCTATAAATGATTAGGTTAGATGATGGCCAATCTCTTTTTTTTTTAATACATTTAAAATTTTATTCGAAATAGATGAGTAGACATACAAACAATATGAAAAAGCAAGAAAACAAACTATCCAAAACAAAATAGATCTTAGACCTAAAGGTAAAAATTTATGAGAATATAGGCTGGTAAATCACAATGATGTCCAATTTCTTGAAAAACTAAAATCATGTGCCTGTGATTTGAACAATGTATGTTTTACAAATAAAAAATAAACCTGAATAGCATTAAATATTTCTAGCGTTTGAACCAAATTTTACTTCAGTTAATTATTCCCCTCTATATTTCTTTGCTTCTCCCATGCTAATGTAAATTAGAAATTACTTAGAGAACAAATTAATTTGGGTTTTTAGCAAAATTGAAAATCAGGACATTTTAATATTTCCCCATTTTTAAGTCATTTTGGGAAAGGTTCTTGGCTAATGTTTTAGCACAGTAAAATTTCTTTTTATCTTCTAGGAACCAATTTATATATCAGGTTAACAAGCTACTCAGTGTAGGAATCTCAGAAGATTTGAAGCCCACTTTCTTTCATGTTCATCTAATGATTCAACACAGAGGTGATCAAAGTTTTTTATGGTTGGAAAGATTCTGCCATTTTACACATACAGAAATTGAAGTCAGAAAAGTGAAGTGATTCAACCATTATCCTGAATTTCTAATATGTTTATATCACTCATGTATTTTTGAATCAAGTAAAAACTAATTACAATAAATAAGAGTCCTATTATATATATATATGGTTACAATACAAATTACATTATTGTTTATTGAAAAAGAATACATGTACATTAATAGAGTAACACTCTGCTTTGGTGCTTCAATATAGTATACTAAAAATTAAAATATCATAAGAGGATGCCATTCAGCTCTATTAACATTTTGGGGGGGTACCAGAGCTGCAGTTCATTGATAAAGAGTTCATGCTTAGCATATGTGAGGCCATGGGTCCAAGCCTCAGCACCAAAAGATAAAATTATCCTTTTGACCAATCTAAGTAAAGGTTAGCCTTAAAATTATGAAATCATTTTATGAATTGGCAAAAGACAATTGTTAGAAACTAAGACAATAGTTCAAAATTGATCTAAAATTTCAAGAAAATCGAATGTTTGAAGATGAGAGATGTATACATTTTAGTTTTTAAGTTGTAACATTGTTTTTCATAAACTAGGCTTCCTGTAAATTGAGTGCTTTTCAATTTTCACTTTTAATACATTTTCATTTGCTTCAGAAATTATACAATATATGATTATTCATTATAAAAAATTAAATACAACAGTATAAAAAGGAAATAGTGAAAGTCCCCTTCACACCATTTCTCCACTGCTAGGTTTTATCTTGGATTTATTTGACATTTCTTTGATATTTGGAATAGAGTGCAGAAGCCTAAGCCTTTGTGAAAAGCTGATTCTACATTTTAATGGATGTGTGATTATTATCTGCTACTTTATAATAATCAAAATGCCTATATTACCCTAATATAGAGTAAGTAAAAGAACATTAATCTGAAGAACAAAATGTTGAATACACTATCATTTGCTATAGAAAATTTTAAAAATCTCAAACAAATAAAAATATCAGATGGGTTCTTTATATATTGATATGGAACAATATCTAAAATGTATTTACTAAGTGAAAAAAGCAAGGTGCAGAATGATATGTACAGTATGCTTCAATTTTTATAAAGAATATATATATATATATATATATATATATATATACACACACACACATATATTTGGTAGATATACATATATACATAATTTTATATTTATTGTCTTTCTGGAAGAATACACACATATATAGGCTAACTTGTTTCCTATGGGAGTAGGATTTTAATCTATGCATGTGTTACTTTTACAATAATAAAAAATTAGTTAATTTTAAGGGGAGCTAGGAATGTATTTATTGATTCATAGAAGAAATTTAGTACTGATAGCATCTAGGTAGTCATTTTTCCATATTTTATTGGTGCATGATAATTATACATAAAGTGGGATTCATTTTATGTACACAATACAACAATATAATTTGGTCAAAGCCATTCTTTTCCCTTAGATAGTCATTTTTTTCTGTAGTCCTAAGTATTGAACCCAGGGGCACTCTACCACTGAGCTACACCCCCAGCCTTTTTAAAATTTTTGTTTTGAGACAGGGTCTCACTAATTTTCTGAAGCTTGCCTTGACCTTGTGATCCTCCTGCCTCAGCCTCCTGAGTCACTGTGATTATAAGCATGCACCACTGAGCCTGTCTAGGTGGTCATTTTTATAAAAGATAGTCTATATAAAGAGAACAGGTACCAGTGTTTATCGGAGTAAATGTTAAAAGCACTCAAAAAGTTAGCGTTATAAGTTTCAGGGACAAAGTAATTTGTTAATAAGACATTAACCTTTGGAATCATTCAGTACTTATATCTAATTAAATTTGTTTTTACATTTTTACTTCACAAAGGCCAAACGATCCCAGAGAAAGAACTTCACATTATCTGCCCATTTTATTTTTCCTTTGAACAGACTGCTGGGGTGATTAAATTAAACTTCAGTTTAATCCCTTTAAAGTCTACTCTTAACATTGGCAGGAAAAACAAGACTATTATATTCATTTAATGTATAATTTAAGATACAATTCCCAAAGTGTATTCACATGATAAACCTGCAAAGAGAAATTAATCATATTCTTTCTGTTCATTCAAAAATTAGAGACGTCTAATTCAGTGGACTAGACACAGAGGAATAAAGGGAAGGGAGGAGGGACAGGAATAAGAAAGACAGTGGAAAGAATCTGACATAACTTTCCTAAGTACATATATGAATATACCACAGTGAATCTCCACATCCTGTACAATCACAAGATTGGGATCCTAATTAGAATGATATACTCCATGTTTGTATAAATATGTCAAAATATACTTTGCTGTCATGTATAACTAAACAGAACACATTTTTAAAGGGGAAAAAAAGAGACTTCTTGACTATTCATGCTCCTTGAATTGTTAAAACTTTAATCTTTTCCACTGTTGCATTTTTCAATAAAACAATCATACTTGATTGAATAATCACAATTGTATTACTTCAATCCAAACACTACCATGAACTTTGTTTTTAAATATTTTTTTTAGTTGTAGATGGACCTTTATTTTATGTATTTATATGCAGTGCTGAGGATGGAACCCAGGACCTCACACATGCTAGGCAAGTGCTCCACCACTGAGCCACAACCCCAGCCCCCAAGAGCTCCTTTTGGGGGGCTTGGGATACTAGAAATTGAACCTAGAGTGCTTTATTACAGGCATGCGCCACTGTGCCCAGCTTACCAAGAGCTCCGATTTAGTTAAAACACTGCTATCCTGAAATCTGGTTTCTAAATTGACTGCACATAATTTTAATTGTAACTTTGAAAATTATGACAGAAATTTTAAACCTTAATATTCTTTAAAAAGTGGGTAATGTTTATGTATCATCATGTTGACCTACTTTCTGAATATAAATTATATTTGGACAAGGACAATTTGCTCTATGGTGCCTAGAAAGAGGCAAATCCACATTTTATGGCCTCTAAAACTCAAATAACAATAAATAACTTTATAAAATATTTATTTTATATCCAAATAAAATAACCATATAGGATTATAAATAATATTCTATATAAAAGTAAGTATACTGAATATATAATAAAAATCACACTACAAATTTGTTAAATCATAATATCATAAACATCCATAAAAAACATTTTTATTAATAATGTCTGATACACCTCTTTTTTTCCTACACATCTGGCTGTACATTGTTTCATGCTTCCTTTGACAATGACTTGATAAAAACATTTTCTGTACAGAGAAGACAGATAATTCGGTCTTTCCTCTAAATAGAATGTTGTTTTTGTTTGCTCTGCAGCACTGGGGATGGGAAACTTTACCCAAGAACTACATCCCCATCTCTAAAATGTTTTTGATTAGCAATAGTTTAGAAAATTTCCTTTCAACATTAAAATTCATCACTATTCACAAAAACTGTTAAGTTTTTAGAGCTATTCTCAAATTTGGGATAACTACTGAGTTTCTTTCCTATATAACTATAAGATTTCAGGGCATTTCAAGCTTACTAATGCAGTTTCTAATCTTATGTAGTCTTTCCGTTGATAGCATTAATTTACCAGTTTTACACTGAGCCCTATACCTTCATGTCACAACTCTGTTGGTGCCTCCGATGATGGGGGTTTTGGAAGTCATTCCTATACCAGAATTCCTAGCAAAAATCTTCACCATATACAGAAGTAACCAAGACTCACACCTAGCTAAAGAGTTCACTAACCCCAAACTAAAAATATCTCCAACTTAACCTCCTCTGAGATCCCCAAAATACTCATGGCCACTCCAACACAAAGGGGAAGCTCTAAGAGGGATTAAAGTGGAAATGAACAGGGTTTTTTAAAGACTGTGGTTAAAATATTTTACTTTTATAAATAGTACAAAAATATGTGACCATATGAACACATTGCTAAAACTCCTTCCAGGGTTGTAGAAGGAGGTCAATGCAAAGGAGAGGCTCTGAAACATAAGCTTCACTAACTTCACAATAAATCTGTCCCTGGGCTTAGAAGACTTAACACTTAGTAAAATATTTTCTAAAGGAAGAAAAAAAGAACAGTCAAAAATATATCCTATTGGGGCTGGGGATGTGGCTCAAGCGGTAGCACGCTCGCCTGGCATGCGTGCGGCCCGGGTTCGATCCTCAACACCACATACAAACAAAGATGTTGTGTCCACTGAAAACTAAAATAAATAAATAAATATTTAAAAAATATATATATATCCTATTTTAAAAGGGTTTTTGACAGATGGAGGGCAGGAAGAGCTGAAAAAAACAGAAGTATCTTTCTTCGTATGTTTAGCAATCAAATTGTGAATGTGCCCTGGAAAGTATAGGCTTGAGTATCTGTCACTGGGATTTGTGTAAATCATTACTGGTAACACAGACTGCTTTCACATTACCTCACTGCTATTCTTCCTTTACAATTGAATCAAAATTCAATTGCATTTGTCTGACCTTAAACAGATCTTTTTAGGCAGTGGTGAATTCTGGGAAGATGCAGTGGCAATAGTAGTCTTAGATATGAGTGGGGTGTGAGTAGGCTGTTTTGGGAAATAACAATGTACTTGCAAATATCAAAATGGAATCTAGCCTTATAGTTATATATGAACATGTCAGCACAAACAAATAATCACCCCAAATAGTTTGCCAGTCATGGAGTTGGGGATTTCAGAAAATACATTAGTTGTCTGTGGAGAGTAAGTACCAAATCACTTGAAGAACAATTATGTGAACTAGCTTCCAGATGGTTAAAATAGTTTTACTACAATTAGCACAAACACTACTATATAATTAGTAAGCTTCAGCCTCTCTTCCGGCCTCCAGTACCAGCCCCACCTTAAATCAAGTGGACGAGGTTTAATTGGTTTCATTTGAGGAAAAATCAAATACATATGTCATATACATTACTCACTGAAATTAAACAACTCATTTTTAAAGTCTTAAGACTGAAGTTTGCAGAGCTCCTTTTGTTATCCTCTTTCCTAATCAACAAACTGTAAGATATTTAACTAATTTTTGCACAGTTATGATTAGTGAAAAATGTTACAAATGTTTTTATAAATTTGAATATTATAAACTCATTTGAGAAAACTGCAGAACAGTAAAAAAAAATAAATAAGTACCTGTAACCTCCCATCTTTTCCAACTTGGCTCTCTCTCCAAAGAAAATTAAAGGCAACTGTAGCCTCGTTTGGACTGTAGAGGAACAAAAGTAATGCAGGAGCCTCTAACATTGGAGTTATGCCAAGGTAGAGAGTGAATACAAATTAAAATCTACTTTTGGAGCATGTGAAAATGGAAAATTCATATTCAAGTATTCACATGGATGCCTCAGAGACAGAAAACTTAGGAGAAGGCATATTATACTATGTAAATAAAGCTTTTCTTCTTTTTTTTTTGTTTTTTAGTTTTTCAAAGTTTTTAGACTTTTTAAAGTTTTATTGATTTTATTTTTTTAATACATGACAGTGGAATGCATTACAATTCTTATTACACATATATACCACAATTTTTCATATCTGTTTATATATAAAGTATGTTGACACCCAGTTCAAGTCTTTATACATGTACTTTGGATAATGATGTCCATCACATTCCACCATCCTTGCTAATCCCCTGCCCCCTCCTTTTCCCTCCCACTCCTCTAAATAAAGCTTTTCTAACCACAAACATCAATACAGTGTTAACTAATCAGAGTATATAGTCAACAAGTAAGAAATACTGCTTTTCCCCCAAATAGCTGCCCATATATTAGTTAGTATCACATTTTACATAACTCTCAAACTAAGGAAATGTATCAATCTTCATAAAGAATCATGATGTGCCAATTAGTTGATTTTTTTGTAATGAAAACAAGGCAAACTGAAGTCAATCTACTCAAGAACTTATGAGAAGTTAGACAAGAATATTATAGAGACAAGAAAGTATGAATCCTGTATTTCATTGAGAAGCCACAACCACTTTGAAATTGAATAGGTAAAAATTGATGTTTAGATTAATGATAATTATAAAATCAGAGCTCCCATAAATACCTGATTTGGATATACACAAAATGTTCTAGTCACAGTATGATGCATACACTTAAAAATACAATGAGCGGGCTGGGGATGTGGCTCAAGTGGTAGCGTGTTCACCTGGCATGTGCAGGGCACTGGGTTCAATCCTCAGCACCACATAAAAATAAAGATGTTGTGTCCACCAAAAACTAAAAAATAAATTTTAAAAAATTCTCTCTCTCTCTCTCTCTCTCTTAAAAAAATATAATGAGCTTCTAATAATTAGAAAGAATCCATTGGATTCCTAATTTTAAATCTTGCACTAAATCTGATGTTCATTGAAAGAAAGCTCCCTTTAGAATATTAACATCTGCTCTGGGTACCATGGCAAAAAATATATCTTTGCATGAGGATCTCAACTTGTCACAGGAAAACCATTCTCTGATTGAAGCAATCTGATCAAATTCCAAAATGGTATTTACTTTCACCATCATTGCATTAAAGCAAAATTATAGGAAATTCCAGCAAACAGATCCACCATCAATATAAAGATGACTTAAAGATGATAAAACCCAAATATTAAAATGATAAGTACAAATGAACACTAAAACGGCACATCTGGGGATTGACTCATTAAGCCCTGGCAGTGAAAATAAACATGTTCAATACTAAGCAATTTGTAGCCTAATATTTAAGAAAAAACTTTCTATCCATTATTGTTATTATAGTAACAATCCTCAAAATTTTAGCAAGAAAGAGATATTGTTAACTTCTTTGGGCCCTTAGATGCAAGTTAGAGAGAAATGGGGGAGAATGGGTGCAAATCAAACTTCATGAAGTATGAGAAAGAGTGCTTAAGCTAACTATACTACTATCAATACTGAGAATCTCAAAAAGTGATAAGGGAAAGGGGGAGGGCAGCAAAAATCCTTGGAATGGCAAGTAACTAGTGTGGAGATACACTAGGTAATTCCAAACCACTAGCCAGGGATCTCTACCTCTTAACAACAAACTTTTAGAAGCATCAGAAAAACACCTTAACAAATTCAGCTGCTGAGATTCTCATGCAAATGAATAGCAAGTATTCTCCTAGGTGATGGGTATAGGGAGGTTTCTTGTACTAGCCTCTCCACTTTGGTGTATGTTTGAAATGTTTCATTAAAAGTAAGTATTATGGGCTGGGGTTGTGGCTTAGTGGTAGAATGCTTGCCTTGCACACGTGAAGCCCTGGGTTCGATCCTCAGCACCACATAGAAATAAATAAATAAATAAATATAAAGATATTAAACAAAAAGTAAGTATTATTCCAAGCCAGGCACAGCTGTGTACACCCCTGTAATCCCTGCGGCTTGAGAGGCTGAGGCAGGAGGATCACAAGTTCAAAGCCAGCCTCAGCAAAGGCAAGGAGCTAAGCAACTCAGTGAGACCCTGTCACTATATAAAATACAAAATAGGGCTAGGGATGTGGCTCAGTGGTTGAGTGCCCCTGAGTTCAATCCCTGGTACCTCCCCCCTCCAAAAAAAGTATGTATTCTTTAATCAAATGAGGCTTATCCTAGAAAAGCATGACTGTTTCAACATTTAAAAATGAATGTAATGTGTCATATTAACAACTAAAAAAATACATGATCCTATCTAAATTCAGAAAAAGCACTTGACAAAATTCAAAATCCATGATACAATTGCCTATGTAGAAAATTCCAATGAATCTACAAAAAGACTAATAGATTTAACAAGTCAGTTTAGCAAGGTTGCAAGATACAAACTCAACATACAAAAATTATTGAACTTCTTCTATAAGCTCATCATGAACAACTCAATTTGAAATTGAAATTTAAGAAACAATACCATTTACAATAGCATTCAAAAACATATAATACTTAAATATAAATCTAACAAAATAAGTACATGAATTACATAGAAAACTACAGATCCCTGATAAAAGAAATCAAAGAATATCTAAATAAATGGAAATTAAACCATATGCATAGACTGGAAAATTCCATATTGTTAAGATGTTAACTCTATCCAAATGAAACTATAGGATGAACAAAATCCCAATAAAAATTCCAGCAGACATTTGTGTAGAAACTTATAAACTGATTCTAAAATTTATATGGAAAGGAAAAGAAACTAAAATAGCCAAGACAATTTTGGAAAAAAAAATAAAAGAAAAAGTTAAGGAATCATAACATAAGTGACTTTAACACTTATTATAAAGCAGATTTTTGTATTTAGTTAGCTCAGCCATAGAAACAACTTTTCTTTACCTCATCAAAGGTGAAAAAAACTTTTTCCTAATTGAATTAACTTGTACATATGGTTGGGCATAAGTGGTTAATTTTGTTTATGAATATAGATGTTCAGTTTTTCCAGCACTATTTCTTAAAAAGTTTATTCTTCCTTCACTGAATTGCCTTTGTAATTCTGTTGAATATCAATTGACCATGTTTATTGGTTTACTTCTGTACATTCAGCTGGGCATGGTGGTGTAAGCCTGTAATCTCAGCAGTGGCTGGGAGACTGAGGCAGAAAAGCCATGAGTTCAAGACTACTCTGGCCAACAGAATGAGAACCTGCCTCAAGAAATAATCATCTTATTTCTGCACACCCTATTCAGTTCCATTAATTTATGTATCTGTCCCTTGGCCAGTATCACACAGTTTTGATGATTGTTGCTAGCACTTTGGGTTCTTCTGTTTAGGAGATGCCACCAAACCATTTTGCTGCTTGTATGTATGTGGTACTGGGGATTGAACCCAATGACAATCTCCCACTGAACTACATCTTCAATCCTTTGTATTTTTTGAGACAGGTCTTGCTAAGTTGCCCAAATTGGCCTCAAACTTCTGATTCTCTTGCCTCAGCCTCCCAAGTCACTGGAATTACAGGCATGCACCACCACACTGGGCTCTTATTTCTTTATAAGATTTATATTAATATTTCATGTAAGTTGTATAAAATTAGAATATCCATATAAAGATGCTTGTATTATTATTATTAAGTAAAATTCTAAAATAAATTATAGCAAGAAATGTGTTAAAATGGTATTACCAGCTGGGCGCAATGGCACACACCAGTAATCCCAGTGGCTTGGGAGGCTAAGGCAGGAGGATCTCGAGTTCAAAGCCAGCCTCAGCAACTTGGCAAGGCCCTAAGCAACTCAGTGAGACTCTGTCTCTAAATAAAATATATAAAGGGGCTAGTGGGGCTGAGGTTATGGCTCAGGGGTAGAGTGCTTGTCTCACACATGTGAGGTACTGGGTTCGATCCTCAGCACCACATAAAGATAAATAAATAAAATATTTTGTCCTTCAATAACTAATATACACCAAAAAAATGAATAAAATAAAAGTCTATATTTCTCTTTTAATTTCTTTTTTAACATGATATACACTTGTAATAAAAATAAATGCTACAGCAAAGATCTCTTTGCTTTATAGTGTGGCAAGCAGCAGTATAAAGCAATGAAAGTATCACATAGAATCTTATTCACAAATATTCAACTGTTGCTGTAGTGACAAAGCAGCCATAAACAACACATACACAGACAAATGAGTATAGTTACATTCTAATAAAACTTTACTTACTGACAAAGTTGAATTTTATATAATTTTCATGTACATAAAAAATTAAAAAGATGTTTGTTTGTTTTTGTACTGAGGATTGAACCCAGGACTGCTTAACCATTGAGCCACATCCCCAGCCCTTTCTATTTTTAATTTTGAGACAGGGTCTCTCTAAGTTGCTTAGGGCCCTGATAAATTGCTAAAACTGGCCTTGAAGTACCTCAGCCTCCAGAGTCACTGGGATTACAGGAGTGAGCCACCACTCCCAGCTCAAAAGAAGATACTCAAGATAATCAATCACAGGCAGGCTGGGTTTGTGGCTCAGTGGTAGAGCACTCACCTAGCATGTGTGAGGCCCTGGGTTCAATACTCAGCACCACATAAAAAAAAAAATAAATAAAGGCATTGCATCCAACTACAACTAAAAAATAAATAAATATTTTTTAAAAAAAGATAATCACAGGCAACTCATGCAGTCTTCAGAAAGTTCTTTTATAACCTAAACTGTGTCTTCAAACCATAGTACACTTAGAATGTTCTTGATGCTCAAAATGTAAAATAGCAATGTATTCTTCCTTGGGCACACCATATAAGGTATACCAGTCATTTTCTAGACATTTTCCTATTGATTTTAATTGCAAAAAAATCACTGTCACCATATAAAAGATTAAAAGAAAAAAGGAGCCGAAGATAGCTCAGTGACAGAGTGCTGCTTGCCTAGCATGTACAAGACCCTAGGCTTAATCCTCAGCACCAAAAAGAAGAAAAAAGAGAGAAAGAAAACCCCCTAAGCCATACTATGAAAACATATATTTTAGTTCAGTATGACATTAAGAGTAATAAAAAGCATAAGTATGTAAGTATTTATATACTTATAAAATATAAATCTATAAATATACAACCACAGTAATGCTAAGATTCCATGTTCCAACGTTTTTAAAATTTTTCTTTTTCTTCCTTCATTTTTGGTTTGTTTTTACTTTGAAATGGGCTCTCTCTATGTTGCACAGGATGGTCTGGAACTCCTGGACTCAAGCAATTCTCCTGCCTCAGCCTCTGATGTCCTCAGCCTCCCAAGGAGCTCTTGCCACCACACTTAGCTTCTCCTTTTTCTTTTTAATGAGGAATTAATGGAATTAACAATACTTATTTGGCTTCGGTGTTAGAAGTGTAGTAGTCTTTACTGCCAAATGTCAGTGTGTGTGTCTGCTTCTATCCCAGTGTTAGAAGTAATTTCCTAACACGATTATAGTCAATTGCATTTATTTTACTTCATTCATTTTAAACAGTAATTTTTTTTTCATTTGCAGTACTGGGGATTGAATCCAGGAATGTTCTACCACTGAGCTATATTCCCTGCCTTTTTAAAAAATTTGATTCTCTGGGCTGGTGCTGTAGCTCATTGGTAGAGTGCCCGCCTCGCACGTATGGGGCACTGGGTTCAATTCTCAGCACCACATAAAAATAAATAAAGATATTGTGTCCAACTACAACTAAAAATATATATTTTAAAAAATTTGATTCTCCTTCCTTAGCCTCCTTAGTTTCTGGGATTACAGGTATGTGCCATCACACCCTGCAAGAGTAACTTAGTTTTTAATAATAATAATATTATTATTTTGGCACTGGGGATTAAACCCAGGGGTACTTTACCACTGAGCAATACCCCCAGCCCTTTTTATTTTTAATTTTGAGACAAGGTCTTGCCAAATTGCTGAGGCTGGCCTTGAACTTGTAATCCTCCTACCTCAGCCTCTGGAGTTTCTGGGATTACAGGCATATGTACGCCACCACACCCAGCAAGAGTAACTTACTTTAATGTGATGTACACCATTCACTTTTCCAATCTGCTGTTCAATGGTCCAAACACAGGAATTGCATGTCATTCCTTCAATAGAGATGGTAACAGAATTCACACCCATACTTGGATCCATTTTTTATTTCTTCTTTACATTCCTGTTGAAAATAAGAAACTCATAATTTCAATTATGGAAATAATCTTTGCTCAATTTTTCTCCCATGTCCCCAATTGAAAATGTGTCAGTAATAAAACATAGTCAACATTCTTTTCTACTTTCTTAGGTAAATATTTTCGTTGCCTCCGATAAGACAATGGAATACTATTTCTATGGCCAAGTTAACTAAAAACAAAAATGCACGATATTCAAATACTAAAAGTAACTAGGCTTTATAGATTGCTTTCCTGATTTCTAAACATTTTTCCACACACAATCTCATTTAATATTGGAATTGGACAGAATGAAAAGCTAATCAAAAAATGTCAGAAGTCCTTAAAATGGCAAATAAGTTCCTACATGAGTTCCAATTCTTGCCAACCTCAAATTAACCTCTCTGACCTCCTCTCCTACCACTTGCCAAACCTTTCTCTTGTGTCAGTCATAGTTGTTGTCATACCTGGATGACTACCACCTTATTCCCTTAGTTTCAGATTTTCTCTTAGATATCTGCTTAGCTAACTTCCTTATCTCCTTCAAGTGTCTTTGATCTAATCTAACCTAAACTTCTTTCTTTCCCCCCCCTTTTTTTTTTTTTTTGGAACTGGGGATTGAACTCAGGGATACTTTACCACTGAGCCACATCCCCAGCCCTTTTTTTTTTAAGTTTGAGACAGAGTCTTCCTAAACTGCTAGGGCCTCCCTAAATTGCTGAAGCTGGCCTTGAACTTACTATCTTCCTGCTACAGCCTTCTGAGTCATGAAGAATCCCACCTAGCTAATCTAACCTTCTTATTAAACCCTATGTTGACCACTTTATTAAAATTGCAACCTACATTCTTTCCACACATACATAACTTGATTCTCCTTACCTCTGCTTTATTTTTTATTTTTCTCATAGAACTTACCACCTTCTAACATATTCCATAATTTGCTTATTTACTCTGTTTATTATCTGTCTTCCTGTGGTAGTTTGAAAAAATGTTAGTAAGCCAGGTGCAGTGGCACATGCCTATAATCCAGCAACTCAGCAAGTTTGAGGCCAACCTCAGCAATTTGGGGAGGCCTTCAACTTAGTGAGACCCTGCCTCAAAATAGAAAATAAAAAGGGCTGGGGCAGTGGTAAAGCACCCCTAGGTTAAATCCCCTGTACCAAGAAAAAAAACTAATAAATTCTTTGTCACTCCTTCCTCCATGACTTTGCATGCACACTTTGTGTGCCCTGAACTTAGCAACCTGCTTCTAGTGAACAGACTATGATAAAAGTGCCAATGTGTGATTTACAAGATTAGGTCATAAAATGCATTGAGGAGGATTCCTCCTGGCCTTCTCTCTTGAATCACCCAATTCAGGGAAAGCCATTTGCATGTATGAGGACATGCAAGCAGCTTTCTATTGGGAAGTTCATATGGTAAGGAACTGAGGCCTTATTTCAATGACCGGGAAAAACCTGAGAACTCCAGACAAGAGAGAATGGTCTTAGAAACTGCTCCTTCAGCCAGGCAAGATGGCACACACCTGTAATTTCAGGTATGAAAAGAGGCTGAGGCAGGAGGATCACAAGTTTAGGACAGCCTGGGGAACTTAGTGAGACCCTGTCTCAAAATTTTAAAATAGTAAAAAGTTTTAGGGACGTAGCTTAATTGTAAAGTACCCTGGGTCCAATCTCCAAACAAACAAAGAACAACAATAATGACACAAAAAAACCTCCTGCTCCTTCAGACCTAAATTAAGCCTTTAGATGACTATAGCCCCAATCAATATATTGACTACAATTTCATGAAAGACCTTGAAACAGAACCATTCAGCTAAGCTGCTCCCAAATTCCTGGCCCATAGAAACTATAAGATAATAAATGTCTCTGATGTTAAATCAGTAAAATTAGGAGTAATGTATTACATGGCAAAAATTATCAAATACACTTCCCAATAGAATGAAAACTCCATGAAGTTAGGATTGAGTTTTTCACTGATATTAGGTTGAACCACATTAACTTATCATGGCTGCATGTCAAAAATACTCAAATATTGGCAATTTCATATAAATCAACCTGATATATCCCATGGAAACAGTGATTTTCTCTGGTGAGAGGCATTAAATTGTTAGGGGATAAGGTTGAGAAAAAAGAATTTTCAATATATAACCTTTTGTACCTTTCATTCCAAGTGGTAAAACAATGGCTTCAGTTTTGCTAAGGTCAGAGAAGGCTTTAACAGAAACTACTTTTGAACCATGTCTTCTGCTATTTAAAAAGCAAGATGATTAATGGATTCTTGTCCAACTTACTTTTGTGGAGCTCTGAACAACACAACAATCGAGTCCAGTGTATTTTGTTACAGCAGCCTGAAATTTTATATAAATGTGTATACATTTTATACATATGTGTATACATTCTCTTTAAAATTTGAGATGTAATTTACAAGCTAAAAAAATCTATCCTTTTAGGTATTACACTTCAGTAGTTTTTGTATATTCACAAGAATGTGCAACTATAATGACTATGTAATTGCAGAACATTATTTTACCCCCAAAAGAAACCCCACGCCCATCAGCAGTTGCTTCCTATTCCCCTCTTCTCTCAGCTGCTGGTAAATGCTAATTTACTTTCTACCTCTAAGGTTTTGCCCATACTGGTCATTCCATTTAAATAAATTCATTCAATGTGTTCTTTTATGTCTAGATTCATTCACTTAACATGTTTTCAAAGTTCATTGAAAAGTTGAAAGTACCAGTACTTGATTCTTTTCAGAGTCCTGATACTGTTCATTGAAGCATGAAAGATTTTAGTTTTCCTAAAGTCTGATTTATTTGTGTATATGGTGGAGTCACTGGGGGACAAACCCAGGGCCTCGTAGCATGCTAAGCAAGTGTTCTATCACTGAGCTACATCCCCAAACCCCAACTTACATTCTTTTATATATGGATGTCCAATTCTTCCAGCACCATTTTAAAATGGCTTTACTAAGAAATAGTTCATATATAATTCATATATTTCAAGTTTAGAATTCAATAGTTGTTAGTATATGTGTAGATATGCGCAACCATCACCACAGTCAATTTCAGAACATTTTCATCACTTCAAAAGAAACTCTATACCCTTTACTATCACTTTATGTGTCCTAAACCCACTACCCTCAGTCCTAGGCAACCACTACCTTCTGTCAACATAGATTCCTCTTCTTGGCTATTTCATATGAATGGGATAATATAAAACGTGGTCT
This sequence comes from Marmota marmota marmota, assembly GCF_001458135.2. Lineage (NCBI taxonomy): Eukaryota > Metazoa > Chordata > Mammalia > Rodentia > Sciuridae > Marmota > Marmota marmota. Next base: position 334,717 of record NW_026000338.1, read on the forward strand.
TATGTGACTGGCTTCTTTAGCATTTTTTCAACATTCATCTATGTTGTAGCATGTATCAATACATTATTCCTTTTTATGGTTGAATAATATTCCATTGTTTGTATATACTATATTTTGTTCATCCACTTTTCAGCTGCTGAACATTTGGGTTGTTTCTATTTTGGTCTATTATGAATAATTATGCCATAAACATTCTTGTACAAATTTTTGTATTTTCATTTCCCTCGAGAAATACCTAGGAGTAGACTTGCTATGTCTTATAATAACTCTGTGTAACTAAGGAAAGGCAAGACTGCTTTCCAAAGCAGCTGAATCATTTCATATTCTAACCAGCAGTGTATGAGGATTCCTATTTCTCTACCTCCTCACCAACACTCGTTATTATTTGACTTTTTTATTCTAAACATCCTAGTGGGTATGAAGCGGAATCTCGTTGTATTGTGCATTCATATTTCCTAGTCACCAGTGATGTCAAGCATTTTTCATAATCTTATTGAGTATCTATATATCACTGAAGAAATATTTCTTGGGTTTTTGGGGTGCTAGGGCTTGAATCCAGGGTCTCACACATGCTAAACACATTCTTTGCCACTAAGTTACATCCACAGCTCCCTGAAAAATGTTTATTCAAGTCCTTTACCTATATTTTAATAGTACTGCTCATTATTTGGTGTTGAGTTGCAAGAGTTCTTTTTTTGTTTATTTGTTTTTGAGGTACTGCAGATTGAAACCAATGGCACTCTACCACTGAGCTTCATTGCCAGAATTTCTTATTTTTTATATCAAGACAAGGTCTCATTAAATTAAAATCCTCCTGCCTCAGTCTCCATAGTAATTGGGATTACAGGCATGTACCACCTCACCCAACAAAATGGTTTTTGATTGTTTGCTTTGCAGTATGGGGGATCAAATCCAGGGCTTCATACTGTCTAGGCAAGCACTCTACCGCAGAGCTACAAAAGTTCTTTATATATTCTATGTTAACCCTTATCAGATATATGACTTTGAAATATTTTCTCCTATTCTGAAAGTTGGTTTTCTATTCTCTTGATAGTGTTCTGTTAAGCACAAAACTTTTCAAGTCTGAAGAATTTATCCACTTTTTCTTTTGCTGTCTACATTCTTTTTTTTTTCTTTTGACAGCACTGGGGATTACACCAAGGACCTTTGTGCATGCTAGGCAAGTGTTCCACCACTGAGCTATATCTCCAGCCCTCCATTCATTTCTGAAACACAAATATCTTACAAAAGTTAGAAGAAAAATTCATCCCTAGACCCACCACTATTGGTCTGAAATTTCAACCAGCACTACTTCTAGAACAATTATTATTTATAATATTACCTGATCTAAAATAGTATCATAGTTATTGAAGGATATGAAAAATAACCCCCAAGTTAAAAAGGGGACTAACAATCCCCAGGGAGAAAGGAGGACAGTGTGACCTGGGGTAATGGGGACAGCACTGGGCTCTGGACATTCATTCTCCCTTTCCCAGCAACAATGGGTTTTGAATTTTTGCAACTGTTTCCTGATTTGTGCCTTGAAGTTGCATAACTATTCCTTGTGACTGCCCATCTGATGCATTTTACAAATGATTCAAATCTTGTTATGAATCAAATCTCATTTATTATGAATCAAAACTCACTCAAACTTATTAATCAAATCTCACTCAAACCCTATAACAAAAAAATCAGACCCCTCCTGTAATCAGTTGGCATTTTCTCTCCTGAAAATGTGCCAATCTGCTGCTTAATAAAAAAAAAAAATCATGCTGATTCATTGAGGTCTGTTTCCTGTTTTGGTCATTTTTGCTTTCAGTTATTAGTCTATTTATATTATTTGCTTTTATAGTTATGGCTATAGCTATTCCAAATACTTACCAATTCAGGTATGTTCACTAATTCTTCTTAAGAAACTAGTGTTAAAGTGTTACCTGTTTTTACACAAAGATTTACATTATTTATTCAATATAAATATATTTTGTCTACTTTTTGGTTCTAGTGTTTTTCTCATGGAAAAAAGTCATAACCTTTAAAGAGTCACACTGACAAAGATTTTTACCTTTTAGTAATCTATGACTTGCAAATAATCTATATATAAAAATAAGCTATCATCACTCTGAGAAACTCCATCTTCCTTCCTCTAGCCAGAACAGCTGCTACTACTATTGTTCTCTAGAACAAATCTGAATCTTTACTTTTTAATTTTTTGGTACCAGGGTTAGAACCCAGGGGCACTTAAGCACTGAGCCACATCCCAGTCCTTTTTATATTTTATTTAGAGACAGGTTCTCACTAAGTTGCCTAGGGTCTTGCTATATTGCTGAAGCCGGCCTTTAATTTGTAATCTTCTTGCCTCAGCCTCCCAAACCTCTGGGCATGTGATTATAGGAATGTGACTGAATCTTAAGAGGAATAAGGGGAAAAATAGTAAAATGGAATCAGTTTAAGGAAACTAGAACTAACTGTTTTAGTTGAAAAATTTTTCTCTACACTGCCTTAATTTTCTATTGCACAAAATTTCATGATTTAAAGATTATTTGTTAATTGGTATCTTCTTGTTTTTCTTAATTAAAACAAAAAACTTCAGCAATACTTACAAATTTAAATAGTATAATGAGCTGGGCACAGTGGCACACTCTTGTAATCCCAGCAGCTTGGAAGGATGAAGCAGGAGGATCGAGAGTTCAAAGCCAGTCTTGGCAACTTAGCAAGCCACTTAGCAGCTTAGAGAGACCCTGTTTCTAAATAAAATACAAAATAGGGCTGGGGATGTGGCTCAGTGATCCAATGCCCCTGAGTTCAATCCCCAGCACCCCCCACCCCGAAAAGGGTATAATGTACTTCTACATATCTTTTCATTAACTTAACAGTTGTTAAGATTCTGCTATATTTGTTCTATTCTTTCTAAATTACTTCAATGTAAGTTTTAGAAACCAACATACTTCACTATGCATTTCCAAAGAATAAGGATTACTACGTAATCACAATAATTATCACAGGTAAGAAATTAACAATTGCACATTACATAATATTCATTCTCTAAATGACCCAAGAGCAGTCTTTGTAGCTTTTATTTTTCCCAAATCAGGATTCACACATTACATTTGGTTGTTACGTCTTTTCTTGCTTCATTTAACCTAGGAAAGCCTCCTTCATATCTCTTTTCCCTCTACAAAGTGACTTAAGAATCCTGGTCAGTTGTTTTGATAGATATCATATCTTCTTTTTAAATATTTATTTTTTTAACTGACACAAAATAATTATACATATTTATGTGGTACCAGACTATATACAAACAATGCATATGCTGTATAATGTTCAAAATAGAGTAGACCAGCTATCTCCTCAAATGTTCAACATCTTTTGGTGGTTAAGAATATTCAAAATCCTTTCTTCTTGTTGGGTGTGGTGGCACATGACTATATTCCTAGCAATTTAGGGGCCAAGGCCAGAGGATCACAAGTTCAAGGCCAGCCTCAGCAATTAAGCAAGACCCTGTCTCAAAAATTAAAAAAATAAATAAATAAAAAATAAAAAGACCTCAGAATGTAACTCAGTGATAGAGCAACCTGGAAACAATGGGTACAACCCCTAGTAACACACACACACACACACACACACACACACACACACACACTCTTTCTTGCCTTTCTGAAGTCTACATTAACTATAATTAACCTACTGTGTAACAGAACAAACTCTTCTTTGACAGGTGATTGCCCATGGGAATTACATGACCTGATGATTAAGATAAGGTCAGTTACTACAAAAGAACAAAAGTCTAGATAAAGCAGAAAAGTAGTAATTGTGAGCAAAAGATACTTGGGACAAAGAGAATAGGACTAACCCCAGTGGACAGTCCAAGGTTTGGGACCCAATACAAATGTGGAAATGTCTCTAGGAAACAGTAAAAGAATATGAAAAGTGAAATAGAAAATTTAAAAAACAGATATTATCAAAATTCTACCCAGGGCAGGTCCTTTGCCTTTTAGAAACGAGATACTTTTATTTTGCAGCACATGGCTGCTGCTTGCCTACAAGACAGACTACTCAAAATGCTCCAATATTTTATAAATCAAATAAGGTTTATGAGGGTTGATCAAGAAACATGGTTTTATGGGAAAATATCAAGTTCAAACAACGGAACTGATATCAAACTTTCGGAATATAGTACATTCTGTAGATCAAGGCTAGTTTGCCTTTTTAGGTAGAAATGGAAAACTGAAATATATCTGGGCATGGAGGCACACACCTGTAATCCCAGCAACTTGGGAGGCTGAGGCAGGAGGACCACCCGTTCAAAACCACCCTCAGCAATATAGTGAGGCCCTTAGCAACTTAGTGATACATTGTCTCTAAATAAAAAATCAAAAGGGCAGAGGATGTAGCTCAGTCTTCAAGTACCACCAGGTTCAATCAACAATACCCCCCCCCC